>NC_060914.1:9807636-10118213 GCF_021234035.1 Daphnia pulicaria
GATATGATGATCCATCCGGACGGAATCGAAATGTCGACGGGTGGTGGTGGTATGGAAGGGGGTGAAAAAAAGGGTCCAAAATATTATTATTTTTCTGGGGGTTGTGTGTCCGCGCGTTTTCAGAGGTTTATACATGTTTGGGGTCGATCTGTCGCTATAACTCTTACGATATGGCGCCGCACAGTCGTATATTATTATTACCTTTCGTCCCCTCTCGAAAAATCTATTTTTCTTTAACTTACAAAAAAATTAAAAGGAAAATAAAATCAGATTTGACTCGATTCTTTGGGACTGTTCTCGGTGATTTAGTTGTTCATTAACCATCGCAGCAGCAGCACACACGATAGGATTCATTGAGATGAAGGTTTATCGCGGTAAATTGAACCGATCGGCGATTTGATTCGTGTAATCGTATCGTCTTTGATGACGTCTTTATGGGATGTGGTCTCAAATGGCTGATGATGTTTTTGAAATGAAGACAAGCCATGCGAAATAACATTTTTCCAGAGAGAGAGAGAGATAAGAGGCGCAGCAGGACTCCCCTTCCCATCATCTGCCTATAAGAAAATAACAGCCAACACGGACCCAATTTGAAACCGAGTTATTATCTCTCCTAGCTCCGTTTACCAGAAATAACTCAAACTAATAATATAATAACCTTGCATTTAAAAGAAGAAGAAGAGCGGGCCGCTTTTAAGACTCGAGAGTGTGGCGTGGGCGTGGGAAATCAGCCCTTATCCCTGAGGTATATTTATATACGAAGGTCCTTAACAATATAGGGTGTGGGGTATAGGGGGTAAGGTAGTAGTAGCTAGTAGTGAAATTCAGAGGGTTTAATGTCCATTTAGTTATCCTTTATACGTTTCTTCCCTGAATGACCAATCGTCACCAAATTTTGTACATAATTCTGTCAAAATTTGATACATGTCCTAACGGGGTTTCATTTGTTTTCATTACTGTTTTAAAAATTTAATTTGCGTACTTGTTACCTAGCTGGTTGCCGAATCCTAGGCAGTGAATTCGCTTTTTTTTGCGTAACCTTCCAACTGTCAGTGCATGCTCAGCAGTGTAAACAAAAAGAAAAAAAAAGTTTGGATCTTCCGTAGCAAGACAAGTTTTCTGCTATGGGAGTGGAGAGTATTAATTATTTGTTTTGGTTTTTATGTCCGATTTCGATTTCGTCTTTATTCATCTTTTTACTTTGTATTTTCCCACTTTTATTTTTTTAACCCTTTTTGTTTTATTATTAACTCTTTTTGTTTACTATTTTTTTCTTGATTTTAATAAATTTGGTTGTCAGTAAAATTTCTATGCCTCCTTTTTTAACAGTTAGTCATCAACCAAGAAGTTGAGGAACATTTTAAAAATGTTAGATTATATTCATTTTGAAGCTCTGGGTCATCTCTCCCCTCTTCCTCTCTCCTCTCCTCGCCGTCCTCGGTCATCAAGATCTTCTTGCGGTCGTGAAGAGTTACCACCGATCTTCCACTTCCATTTACCTCCGAAAGCATATTAAGAGGAATTTTTCAAAAATTACAAACTTAGTTTTCTTTTCCGACTCCATTGAGATTCGAACCCCGAACCATGCGAATGGCAGCCTGGGTTGATGACCATTAGACCATCATTGTTACATTAATAGAAGGGATAAAATAGGTATGATGGTAGTTCGCTATCTATTAGCCAAGACTCATGTAATGCAACATGTGACCGCATGATATAATTGTATTGTTATTATAGTAATAAGTGTTACTTTAACTTAATCTAAACATGAAGTGCGACGTGGGGTGGTGGGGCGAAGCCTCCGCCACACCTAAGTCGCACCACTCATAATATTATGAGTGGTGCGACTTCGAATATTACGAATATTATGATAATATTGACAGATTATTAGTCAATTAGTTATTAAGAATCAATTAATTTAAGAGAATAAAGGGAAACAAAATTTTCCAAACATAATAGTATGTATTTATCTACTATTTAACCTTGATTTTCTGTCTCTTTAACGTTTAAAAACATTCCCGAAGGACATTACCGAAGGAATCTTGTTACAAACAACACTTTTTCAGAAAAATTAAAATTGTGAAAAAAATAAAATTCCTGGTCAAAAGCCGCTCTCGCCGCTTATAGTACATCTTCATCGGTTTAAAAATCGACTAATATCTCTTTGTGATTTTGTGTAAAATAATTTAATCTGATTCTACCGGGGAAATAATGAAATTTGATCGCAATTTATCACGTAATCTAAATCCACTTTGTATCGATTGATTTATTGAAGGTGGTAAGAAATTGTGTTTGATGCGATTTCAAACTTAGAGAGAAAAAAAAAGAAGCGCGTAATTTGAATTTCCCCAAAAAATAGAAAATATTTATTTATTTTTATTTTCATTTTTTTATTGTAATAAGAAAACAAAAGAGGAGCGGACCCCCTGGCGGATCCGTGTTGCGCCCTTTTTTCTTTCCTTACATTCACGGTTTTCTTGTTGTGTGGACTGTCGGCACTATATATCGCTCGCGCGTGTGCAACCCCGTCCATTCCGTTGGCCCTTTTTTTTATTATTATTATTCCTTTTTTTTCTTCTTTCTTTCCTTTCGTTCTCTCTCCACCGGGGTCACACAGCGAGAAGGGACGACGAGAGAGATATACAACTTCTTTTCTCATTTACATAGACACACCATCATCACGGCTGCAGTGAGCTCCCGAGTCCGACTGAGATATGCCGACTAAGGCCAACACACACAACCACAGACACACACACACACAAAAAATAGAAGAAGAAAAATGAATTATTCATCGGGCGGGAAATATAAATAATAATAATAATAATAACCCCAGTGATGCTGGCAGCAGCAGCGGTGATCAGGTCGACAGTAACACATCTCCAAGAAGGAAAGAAAAAAGAGGAAAGAATAAATATAT
This sequence comes from Daphnia pulicaria, assembly GCF_021234035.1. Lineage (NCBI taxonomy): Eukaryota > Metazoa > Arthropoda > Branchiopoda > Diplostraca > Daphniidae > Daphnia > Daphnia pulicaria. The sequence goes on from NC_060914.1 coordinate 9,810,554, forward strand.
ATCGGATGATTTAAAATGCGACATACACTACAAAACTATTTCAGCGCAGGTGGACGGGTAAAGGAAGAAAAAAGAAGAAATTCCCGAACTTCTAATTATCACGGAGATGCACATCGATCAAATGTATAATAAGTGTATCATGTATATCAATGTATGGGGAATTCTCCGATTAACATGAAAAACGTAAAATGAGTCCTGTATATATTTTTGATTGAAATGGCGGATGGTTTCTAGCGGTTAACGAAAAGAGACACCATTTATCCCCTTTTGAAAGATCTTCCGCCAAAAATCAAATGCGCTTTTGTTTTTCGAATTTTATTTTTATTAGAGAGTTTCTCCTTTTTATTTTAAATTTTAAACTGTGGTGGTGTGTCGGGGAAAACTAAAGAACCTTTGGGATAGTTGAGGAAGAACTAAAGGTGACTGAGTTATATAGGGATAGAAGAGAGAGTATATTAAAAAAGAAAAGAAAAGAAAGAAGTTGCTTTTTATTCTTCTTCTGGGGGAAGCCATTCATCTCGCCGTAGACGACAGGTCCACTCCCGCCCACTTCTCTCGGCTCTTTTTTTTTCCTTTTTTTAATTTTATATTTTGTTTTTTTCTTAGACACACGACCGTGTTATTCCGAAAAGGTCGTGAAACATTTTTTGGGTTTTTTTTTTTTTGGAGGAAAATGAAATAAAATTCTTGGACTATTTTAATGAAAATGACGCCCTCTACACATTTTCTTTCTGAATAAAAACTTTCGTTTGTTGATGATGATCACGGAAATGTTTTTTCCTCTGGGAAAAATCTAAAAAATAAAAAAGATCCTCCCCAAGCAAAAGACCCTTTTCACCCCTCGCAGCATCTCCCGTGTGTTATCACCAAAGCACCTGTTATATATAGGGGTGAATTTTTATATGTGCTAGCATATACATTCGCGGTCTTTTTTTGGTGTTTTCAAGATTTGTTAAGTCTCCCCCCACACCATTTCTTTTTCCTCAACTTTGACCACTATTTTCACACACAGGTGACCACCCGCGTAACCATTTCAAGTGGAGGGGGGTTTTATGGCTCATCTCTCTTAAGACAGTTGCCGCTCTCCGTGTTTTATTTTATTTTCGAAAATGTTACACTTTGATTTCTTCCTACTATTTTTCAGGCTTTTAATTGTTGCGGAAATTTCACGTGTCTAGTTTTTAAAAAGTTATTTTTCGAATTTTCCCGCCGATTTGTTTGAAATAAATAATACAAAAATAAGACTGGTGATAAATGACGTAATAATATACGTTTTGATGTTTCTTCCTCGTTTGATTCCGTGAATTATTTCAAGGTTTTTTTTTTTATTATTCTTTTTTTCACTTTGGCTATTTATAAATCCATTGGGTAATAATCCGCGTGTGTGTGGCACAGATTTGCATAGTCAAAGATATTTTTTCCATTTTATGGCAGCCTACAGCACCCCGCTACTATTTCCATTGACTTTGGTCTTCACCCAAAAAAAGAATTCAATTTCCCTGTTTTTTTACGATTTATCTTTTTTAATTCAATCAATAAATCTTCCCTTTTTTTTCTCTAGGCTCCAGGCTCTAGCGCGGGCCCGAATCGTGTTGATGTTATAAGACACACACACACACACACGCAAGAGAGAGAGAAAAACGGGCGCTTCTTTTATCGTTGATGAAATTCCCTTCTTGTTTGTCAAGAAACGTAAAAAAGATGAGAGACAGCAGCCGAGCGTCTTAGTCTAAGAAAAAGAAGAAATTTGGACGACAAGACGACGAGAAACGAAATGAACGAGAAGACCCTTCCACCATTTTTCCGCGTCTTGTTTATTGACAGAGCGCAAAAAAAGGAGAGTGAGCGACGAGAGCTAGCCTCTCGTGCTGCTCCTGCTTTTCCTTATATTCCGTCCTTTGGCTGATGATGATGCACAGCTCTATAGAGCTTCCCCCCACTTTTTTTTTACCGGGTACGGATGGATGGATGGGTCGACCGGTTTCATCATCAGCAAGGGGCCCACCCCGGAGCAGTCAACATGAACCATCGGCACACACACACACATTTTCACGATAATTTTAGACATTTCTCTCTTTTTTAATTTTAACGTGTGTGTGTATGCCAAGGCAGTCGTCGTTTGTCTTTTGTTTGTCTCTTTCGTCCCTCGCCGAGACACCCGAAGGGAAGAAGAAGAAGAAGGAAAAAATGGGTCTATATATTTTGTTTTGTTTTGTTTATATATTTATCGGAATGGACGTCGTCGTCGTCGTACGTCGTCGTTTCTTACGGCCGCCGGGATCGCTCTATTCCCCCCCACCTTTTCATTTTTGGGTCCTTTTTTTAAAAACTCTCATGGCGACCCCAAACGCAAACAACAAAAAAAAGGAGGAGGACCGGCGGGAGTCGAGAAAAAGACCAGATGTGCTGTGCTTCTTCCTTTATTTTTCTTACGTGTACATACTATACCTCTGTATAGCATACACACAAGTCTGACGTCTTCCCAGTCCAATCGTTCACGATGACACAACTTGAAATCGACAATTTCTCTGTCGAAAATCAAATTTTTGAAAATTCAAATTTCGCGCTTTAAATTTTTATTTTCAAAACGGACCCTGGGCGAAATCACGACGTCAATAGCAAAAAGAAAAAAACTGTCACGCGTTCCAAAAATATTTTTTCCCCCCGTTTGGAATAACAAAAATGTGATTTTCAACAGCCGCGTGAAAAACAAAACAACGTCTCTTTTACTTCGCGTCTCTCTCTCCCTCGGGCGACGACGTCCCCCTTATTTCTTTTTTCCCCCCCAGGATAGAAAATGCTTGTGTATATATAAACATTCACGCGAAAAATTTAAAAAAAAAGGAGAATATTAGAAGAAAAAATAAGGAAAAAACAGTTTTTTAAAGAGACTCTGCAGCAGCACGCGCTGGGGCCACACACAAAGCTGCCAGCAGCCCAGCAGCTGGAAAGAATAAGTGGCCAGGCTGTGGGGCTGGGCTCTGGTTATATAGCGAACTGCACGATTTTATTTTTTAGTTCCCTTCTCTGTATAGTCAACTTCTTCTTTTTATTACTATTATTTGGTTGTTATTTTTTTTATTATTATTTTTTTAAAAAGAAGGAAAAAATAGGAATTTGAATTTAGCGCCAAAAAATTGATTTCGTTGATTGTGGTGGCAACAGCAAGTGTGTTACACGATAGGCCTATAAGGAGGAAATTTATTATTTTTCTACTGGTTTAGCTCTTTGCTAACTTGATCTGACACGTTTATAATTACTTCTGGTTTGGCTATGGTTACCGCTACGCGGCGCAGGTATTTGACTAAATGAGCCTGGCGAGGATAATAAGAATCGTGTAAAACTTCAAATTTGATCGTGTTGAAAAAATGATTCGAGGCCCTCGTGAATGCCGGTGTGGTGGCAGGTCCCTTTTGGTCTTCTAGTTTCACTTTTTTAAAAGAAAAACCCAATAGACAAAGTTTGTGAGGTACAAAAACAAGCCTAATCTCTAGTCGTTCTACAAATGAGTTATTATTTAATGGACCCTAACTGAGTCAATAAAAATGCCAAGTGAAAACAGATGCAGTCAACCGTCTAGCTCAGGAATAAACGTACTCTGTAACGATTGATAATCAACGCCACCAAACATTCGAACAGGAAGAATAGAGATAAGTTTTTCCTACCTTTTAGCCTGAGAAATACGGCCAGGCATCCACAGTTGCTCCGGTTGCTCCACCCGGATGTCGAAACGTTGAATCCACAAGGCGGTATAGGAAAAGGGTGTCCTTGTGAATACGTACTCGATGACATTTCAAGAAGAATAGATCCGTAACATTGGCAGTTTCTCCAACCAATTGGGATGTTGTTTATCTAAATGAGAAATGAAAACTGGGTTTACGAAAAAATACTGACAGAAACAACAAGTAATGAAAAGTGGAAAATAAGACAGTGGGTATACCCTAATTGTTCATAAACAGGAGAATTATGCATTTGTGCCAGTCATGCATCATTAAATACATAGCAGGTCAAGGGAATAAAAAATAACGAAAATCATTACCAGAGCAATGATGCTGAGATTGTTGTAGATGACAGGCCAATGCCAGCAAAAGCAAAACTGGCATATCTTTTGTTGTGATGGGCTCAGGCCTGAAATCTGCACAAAAGAAAAGGTTATGTAGTGCAAATAAACTGCCATGCATCGACAGGGGGCTTACATGATAAATGCTAGTCCAGGAACTAACATTTCACAAGTTTTAAACAGGTTTACCTCTCCTATTCAAACTCCCATATCCACTGTGTTTGTACTCTTTTAGTTTTATTCACCTGCCAAACAGCATGGTGTGGCGAGCATGGAGAGCAGCAACACCACGAACACATTTTCATTGTTCACACACGACGAGCACATTTTTGTAATTTTATTTGTTACCTTATTATTCGTGCAGCCACGTGCACGTTTCCAAAATAGTGATCGTTTTCTTTTTTAATTTGTAATCTTAAACTTTGTGTCTTTTACTTTATTACGAAAATGGTGAACCAAATTAAAGCAGACGACACTAATCTTGTAATTAGCCATGCAATTAACATATCGATTATCGATATCATTCAAAATTGACAAGATAAAAGTAAAAATTTGGATAATACATTAATACAAAATCTTAAAAATTGGATATGGTTTCGAAATGTAAATGATTCAGTCTGTAGAATTGTGATGAAAACGGTACCTAATAAACTCTTACAACTTCCAAAATAATTGCACTATACCTGGTTACTAATTCCTATTTTCAAAAAATAGTTAAATCTTATCATTTTAAGTTCATTAGTAAAATTTCCAATGTTACGCTTCATCTTCCTACATTGATTCAAGATTCAAATTTAGCGCCAAAAAATGTCCTTCCGCATCCGCATCCAATCGACATCGATTGAATATTTTAAAATCATTATTCCTTTCTCGACTATAATAAAGTCATACAGCAGATAATTACAGAGTGCATACGCATTCATACATATAAAGACGCCAACCGGGCGAAAGTCTGTGCTGGACAGGTCGACATATCTTTCGTTGCTGCTAGGAAATTATGAATTACGCGATGCCTCAGCTCAGCAGACGCACCGTGTGTCTATAATTACAAGTGCATCTGCCGGGATATTATATAGTATATAGACGTTTACACATATAATGTCATACAGACATTTTCCCTTTTGTACATGTAATTAAATCATCTCTTTTCCTATCAGCCGGCCGCCCAAAAAATAAAATAAAATAAAAAAGTTCCTGTGAGAAAAACAAAAAAGTTAATTGTTGATCTTTTTGACTGATGCTGGCCCAGCAGTTGATTAGATATTTATATATAGACGTCGCTCGTTTATGTGTGATCTGATTCGTTATTCACGGCCTGTTACGCACACACACACAGCAGATCACATCTCAAAAGAGGGAGACAATTGCTTTTGAGTGACAGACGGCCAGTCCAGTCCAGCAGGACCCCCCCTCTCTCTATATGTATTGCGAGGGTGGTGGTGTGATGGAATAAATAAATGTTACACGTACTATACTCTACGTACATATATATATATAGTTAAGCTCGTAGATATATACACTGGGAAATTGTTGTTACGTCTCTAAGCAAAAAGAAAGAAAAAGCTTCGTGTTCCTTCCGGCTAATTTAGCGGGCGGATTGGAAGGAGGAGGAGGGGGCCAGTCACACGACGGACGTGACTGGCAACTGAAGGCTCGTTAACTTTTCCTCCTCCCTTCGTCTACTATATAGACGCGGACACGGTTTAGTGTTTTTCCTTTATTTCTTTTATTTCTTTTTCTTTCTCTGGGTGATGATCAACTTCTTATTTTCTCGACACACACAGAACAGCCGAAATGAAATCAAAAAAAGAAGAAGAAAATATCAGCTGATGGCCAAAGAAGAGTCCGTCACACTCACCGGTCACGTGACGGCGACGCCATTTAAGGTCAACATCATCGGCTGGAACGCTCGGCTGGTGTATTTTCGATTTTGATGTTCTTTTGATTTGGATTTGACTTGTGTGTATTGCAACGGGGTATGTAGAGAGTTAATGAGCTTCAATAGCCGAGTGTGTTACCGCACGTTTCATAATATATACGGTGGGCGGGGGGGGTTTCTATTATTATTACGCGGACATAATAATACGCGGGGTGGTGGTGACCCCGTTACACAACAATAACCTGATTAGCCAACTCCTCTGAATAGCTCCCCATTAAGAATCGATCGATATTATTACTTCCGAAGGAATTTTATTTTCCAGAAAATCTAAAATGGCGCGAAAATTATTTTTTTCAAAATTTTTTTTCAAATTTATTTTTCACTTGGTCATCGTCATTAAAAATTACAGTCGTGAAATCGTGAAATTTTGGTGATTTCCCCCCCAAACCAAATACCCAGGAGGACTTGTATATACACAGTGAAGATATTTTTAACTTTGGCCAGCCAGCAGTAAGTTCCAGACGACAGCAGATTCTTTGACTGTTGCTGTAGTGTATACGCTGCTGCTGAGCTGCTGCTGGCCACCCTGGGCTTTTGTGTACATTATACTTGGCCATATACCATGGCCGTGTGGTGTCGCTGGCCTGGCCCGGCTCTCTCGCTTGACACGCAGGGCGATTATTCAAATATTAACGTCGCGTGCTGTGCTGTGTGCGCGTCTCTTGTGTATATTTATACAAATATTATAAGACCGTCTATACCATCAGTACATAACACCCCGCTGCTGCTGCTGGCAGACGCGGTCGGCCAAGCGTGTCGCCATGGCAACGCACAAAAGACTTCTCTTCCTGGCCAGCTTCATCATCATCCAGAAATTTTTTAAAAAAAGGTCCAGTATAACAAACAATTGCTGCGACCATAATCTGATGCTCTTTTATTATTTGTGTTGGATCGTGTCGTCATCATCATCATACACGTCAAGGTATAAGTTGTTGCCCGGGAATTTTTCGTTCCATCTCCAGTCGAGCAAATAAAATATCACCAAAAAATGGCCGGGAGTTTGAACGACAAACAAACAAACGGTGACGGAAAATAACAAAAAATAAAAGCCCGGGAATTTTGAATTGAAATCAAATTTTTAAAAAAAGATAGGTATAGAAGGAATTCATAGAGTCACGGGCTCATTATATCGAATCGTCGCCCCGTGAAAGTCCCTATACAATGATATATATAATAAACCTAGCATCTGTGCGACTCTTTTCATTCAAAAAAATGAAAATAAAAAATAAAAATTGTTTTGTGATTTTCTTTTTCTTTTATTTCTGACTGGCTGACTGCGCCCGCCGTCCTGCTGGGATGACGGGGAGCCGGTCAACGCGCCTTTCCTATTACATCGACCGACATCATCATCATCATCCCCTTTCTCTCCTTATTCTGTTGATTGTTGTAATGTGCGTATATACTACAAGAGACGCAGCGCAGCGCTCAGTTATCTAGAAGCAATTCTGCGGCCGGCCGGCCAGCCACCACCACACCATCCAGAAATGGATAGAATGACATGAAAGGATATCCGCACTCTTGTTGCGGAAAAAGAAAAAAAAGGAGAAAATAGATATATAGTTTTGTGTGATCTGCCGGGCCAGCCCAGCTCTATACCACCACCTCTGGGCCCTTTGTGAATTGCGTTAGACCTGAGGGATATCACCACACACCCAGTTCTATACACGATGGACTTTTGGGGGTTGCTGGATATAGTTGAGACAGACGATAGAGTATATGAGAGTGTCGAATGTCCGCTGCTGTGCTGGACAACACTCTGGCACATATATATATAGTTTCTAGACTCTCGTTTGCTGGGCATCAGGATATATAGATAAGAATGGATGCTGGGCTGGACTGGCCAGCCCGAAATCCAATTAGAAGCGCCCGGCTTGATGAAGAGAGAGCAAAAAAGAAAAAAGGGAAATTGTTAGAGGGGGGCCCATGCAGTCTTGGAAGCTAATTATCTATAACGTATAGATGGACGAGAGAGAGATATATATATAAAGTAAAAGTCGCGTGTAGTGTGTGATGCTGGCTGGCCTGGGTGGTAAGGGTGGGGGGGTGTTTTCTTCACCCCACTGTGAAAATTCTCCGGGGAAACTTTGATAGAGTTGAGACTATTATATAAGGGACACACACTGGCCGAGCTACATGCCCCTATTCTTTTCTTTTCTTTTTTCACACAGCAGCAGACGGACACATGGGCGATTAATGCTGATGGATCGATAGGAGCCAAAGAGAAAATCCAGATCCATTTCAATTCCTCCGTTTCGATTAACCGCCCTTGCCCTTTTTCATTTAGATTATAAGATACAGCAGCAGCAGCTCGTATAATAGTTAATTGCAATTAAATATTAGGTTATAATAGAGACTCGTTTGTTCTATATGAGTCTAAGAATAGAATATTATTATTCATCATCGGAAAAATGGTGAGAGAGAAGAAAAGAAAAGGATGTTGACAGAGCTGGACGTTAAATAGGATTGACACCTATTATCTATATCCGATAGTTTTGAGACCCAAAAAGCCGCAACTGACAAGTCCACCCTCTCCCTATATACCAGAAAGGGGGGGGGGAATGTCCTCCTCTTCTTCATTCTCCTTTTGGCTATAGGCGCGTCAACTCGGATTAGCCGCTCCATTTCGTCTTTTATGTAACGAGTCGATCGTGTCGGCTGTGTGCTGGCGGTGGTGTCTCTTGTGTGTTTGTGTCAGCTCGGCCACCGCCATCATCAACACCACCACCGACGCCTTAATTGAATTAAACATAATTTACAGACGCTCACACAAAGGTACTAGACTTATACTCTTGTAATTATAAACGACGACACACACAAAAAGGAATATAGTCTCTCTATAGTGTGTGCTGAGGTCCTCGTAGATTAATAGATGAGTCTACAGGGATATATATTTAGACGCCGGATATCAATTATATAAGACCAAGAAAAAGCGCTAATATAATAATACGAGTTTCATTGCCCGTCTCTATATAATATTTTTGATACAATAATTAAGAAAAAATAAATAAAAATAAAAAAGTTATATTTTTATTTCATTTTTTGGTCGAATTTCTCTGCTTGGTGCTGGGCAGCTGTCAACACACACACACGGCGGCGGCGGCGGAAATATAATAAGGGCCGATGGGGCGGCAAGGTGAAAATGAGAACTTGTCTAATATTTCTTTTTCTGGGACGACGAGACGACTTCCTCCTTTTTTTGGATTTTTCTACTTTTTCTTATTTTTTAACGATGGAAAATTGTGGCTGTCACACAAAAGGGGGAAAAAAAAATAAGAATATAAGGCTGATGAGCACCTATTGTTTGTGTGTCGCTCTTCCGTCCCAAAAAATATTATAAAAATGGCTGGCCAAAATAAAATAAAATTTAAAAGTCTTTGATTCTCTCTCTTATTCTGTATTTATTTATACTATATAGACAGAGCGCGGAGAAATGTTCTATAACTGCTCTCGCGTTATTGTGTAACCATGGCGCGCGGATGACGGAGAATTACATCCGTCACGCTCGGCTCGGCTCTGCTGGGTTTATTTGTTTGCTGCTGCTGTGCAATCATCTCGACCATTTTGTTGTTGGTTGGAAGAGGTGGAATATCCCGCCGGTTGTTTCACAGGTATCTAGTATAGTAATTGGCCCGGCATTTTCTTCTTGTGTGTGTGTGTAGAGTCAAAATGTCATCCGACATCCGCATCACGTTAGAGACACACTAGTACGCCACTGCTATGGTTGTCTTGTGGTTTGGCCGTTAAACACCCAAATTGTTGCGTATAGTCTACATGGCGCATTTATTTTTTGGGACTTTTTTTTTCACGAAGAAATTGATGGGGCGGCCATTTATAGATACAGACGTGAATTTGTTGTTCGACTAATCATCAACATTTATGTCTTTTTCTTCTTTAGCTTTTTTAGCTCTCACCCGCCAATTTTGAATTTTTTTTGTTTCAAATGTCGCGCCGAAAAAAAAAATTTAATTCTTTTTTTTTTCAAATATAGTTAGACACAATCTGTATTTTTCTTCAGAGCCGGTGAACTTTGTGTTGATAATAGCTATTTAAAAATATAAAAAAATAAATTTATAAAAAGGGAAAACATTTTAGATTTTTATTTCGCCGCGCGCGCGGTTCTGTGCCGATGAGTTTTACGGCATTTCTTTTTTATCTCTTTGAAATGTCTTTATAGGCCTGTATACTATAATATCATCATTTTCTTTCGGTTAACACTGAAAACACTCCATACATCAGAGATATAATGAACTTGCATTTTCTACACATCAAATCAAATTATTCCCCCCCACATTTATTTCAAATTTCCCGGCGAAATTAAAATCAAATCGAAACGGACACAAACAAACAAAAATCAACCATACATATATATAGAATATATATACACATACTAGTGTCCAAAAGTTATTACACCAAAAAAACAGCCAAAAGGAAAAACAACCAAATTGGTCGCGTCCAGCGCAGCGCAGTATAGTACAAGACTTATTGTCGCTCTTGATTGCACCTCGCCCAAGCCAGCCAGCAAGCATAGATATAGCTACTGTAACATTTCCCCGGACGTGTTATAATATTATTTTTTTTTCGACCGGAAATGGTCGGCGGTGGGCGTCCTCAGATTATTCGTTTTCTCGGCCACAGTTCCGTGACACTCTCGCGTCTAAACAAGCCGAGCTCCTTACTGCTGGTGTATTTATTTTTTTTTTCTCTTTCGCGGCGATATACACACCGACGTGTACACATTGTCACCTGCTGCTGGCCTGTGTGTCGCCCGGCCCTCTTGTGTGTGTGTGTAGACGGCGGTGCGTCGTGCACTGTAATTTGGGAAAGAAAAAAAATATTTCAGAGCGGCGGAAAAGGACGCGCGTTACACACACATACACACACACCTCTGTCATCTATAACCAATTTCCTTTTATTTTTTTTTATTTTTCTGTTGTTTGAGAAAAAAGACCGCTCTTCTTATGGTTCTCTCCCGCGACGCGGTGAATGGTATGAACATGTACATGTACACAGAAAGAACAGCGCGTAATTGTCACTCTTGTTTTTCGGGTTTGTCTGTCGTCAGGCCGAACACGACACACGAACGAACCGGAGTCAAAATATATGAAAATTACACACACAAAGGTGTGTGCCCTGCAGGAATGTTCAGCCGAGCTTATAGTACGAGTACCTACCTATACCTGTGTGTTGTTTATTTGTGTTGTGAGAGAGAGGAGCTCATCGGCCCATGCCAAAGTGTCGCCCAAATGATTTTCTTTTTCGCTCTCGTCATCTGTAACAGCTCGTGAGAGTTTCTCTTCTTCTTCTATTCACCGTCCCGACTGCCGCCGACAACTAGAACGGCAATTAGCCGTCACCATTCGACGAGCCGTTCCAAAGACAAAATGGAATCATCCGCCCAGTTTTCCATTTCTCTTTCCCGCGCTTTTTTTAGAAATTTTTTTGAAAAAATTTGATGGGGGAAGACGATGGAGGTGATAAGATAACAAGATTTTGGGATATATAATGACAGGTTTAAATGATGGGTATGCCCACCCAATTTTCTTTTGCCAATCAATAATTACATCTCTCCGGAGATAATTAGACGACAATCGATCGGTCGCTTGTGTGTGTGTTTAAACAAATAAGAGGCTTAATGGGGTCTGTGTATAGTTATAGACAATCAAAGTATTTTTTTTGTCTTTTTATTTTTCTTTTCAATCTATTTGAATTGTTTAATTTTTTCTAGACAATGAAGGAATGACGGAGACGGGGGGGTTGATTTATTTTTTCAAATGGCCTTTTGTTTGCCGCCAGTTTTTTTTTTTCATTTCGTCTAAATTTCGTAATTGGCTCTGGTCAAAATGGAACGGGGGGGGTTACACACAGTCTACCCCCATCTCTCCTTTTTTATTATTTTTTTTTTATACAAAATGTATTGTTAAGACAGGTAAAGAAAGTTTGGGGGGTTGGTGGGGGGCTGGATAACAAAAGAAGAAAAAAATAACCAAGAAGAAGAAGAAGTTAATTAACTTCTGACGAGTCCATTTCTATATCCCCCCCTATCGTCCTGAAAAAAAAAATGGCGGATGGAAATGATCTAAACTTTGATGGTGGTCGAAAAAATCAATCAATTTCACTAAATTGTCTTTTTAAAAAACAAAATTAATTTGCGTATAGATTTTTAGACTAAAAATTTAGTTTCAAATTAAAAAATTGGCCTTAAAAGTATGACGACAGGTGTCCATCCATCTGTCTGCTAGACCAGAGGCTAATATAACGACCGTGTTAACTGTTTGACGTCACTGATTTTGTGTTGTCTTATCTTGAAAGAAAAAAAGAAAATTTAAAACAGAAAATGACTGAAAAGTCGTTATAAGAATGGACCTAATTGCTATAAATGCAAATTCGACACGGTACCGAAATATTTTTAAAAAAATAAAAATAAAAAAAAAGAATGAACACGCTCCACCTGGTTTTTCAGAGTCGCCAGCTAAGCTCGCCGTTCGTGAGTCCCGCCCTTTATTCTCCTTGCACGCAATTCGCCCAATGGCATCGCATGGATGGATGGATTCTTATTATATAGTAGAAGGTGACTGCCAAACATTCCAACGGACGTGTACATATATACAAGCCAAAGGGGGGGCCAGCCGTCTATAATATGACATCAACCTTGAATGATGTCATTGCTAGAAATTGATCAGCAGACACCCCCATTTGTCGTGTGTGTTATTTACCTCGTATAGATATTGTCTCTGTATTACTATTGACACACACGTATTGGCTGTGTGTGGCTCCCCCCTCACGGCTACCGTGGATAATATCACGACATTCTTCTATATTCTCTCTCTTGTCACTTGGTTTTTCAAAAAAAGATAAGAAAAATTCAACGACAAATATTGGGACCCTAGTAGCTATATTTCTCTTATTTCTCCCGATATCCTTGGACGTGGTTGTATGCGTAGGTGTGGGGTCGCCCGTCCGTCTGTTACGTCCAAAACAGGTGAAAAAAGTTTTTTTGAAAAAATAAATAAAATAAATAAAATGAATATATTTATTTACACCCCTCCGGGGAGCTACCTTAAAACTAAATACACCTATTGGTGATACCCGCGCATATTCGTTTTGTGTGTGTGACTGTGTGTGTGTGTGACGGGAGAGAAAAGAAAAAAGATTACGTCAATATGTACAAGATAATAAATAGGAAGGTGATCAAGTGGGATCAACTTTTTAAAAAACGGGCCGTATATAATATTAGGAGCGATGTCAATTGTATTTGTAATTTACAATCTATTATTTAAGTCGCGAGAGATATTGTCGCCGTCGGACTCTCGCATTGGGTGGACACACGACTGGATGACGTGGATGATGGATTTAATCCCAAAAGGATAAAACAAAAAACCTGTTTGGGTTAAAAATAAAATTTTTTGGTTTGATGGGTCGGTCGTGACGGACGCCATTTGTCGTCCGCATCTATCGCACGTATAGGTATGTGTGTATGCACCTTTTGCGGGCGGTGGTGATGATGTGGCGTGCTGGCAAAGAAGAAGAAGAAGAATCTTCCTGGTGCATCTGTCAAAGCTCCGCCCCGTTTGGAGGTAGGAACGATTCGAGGAGGGACACACAAGACACACACAACTTTTTTTCTTCTTTTATTTTTTCGAATTTTCTTCTTCCGAAAAGATCTATGCCCCCCACCCACCTTATGTAGACTAACTAACACACAGGGTCTCCCCCCCAATCCATCTTCCAGGTAAAAAAAAGCAGCCCCCCACCACCACCTCCCATCCGAACATCTGAAAGGAAGAAGCGACAGCGAAAGAAGGCGGCACACAAAAATATCTATCTCTTTTTTTATTCCTTCGGGGTCGCCATCATACAGCTATAGCTGTAGCTGTAGCTAGCGTGTGTGTCGGCCCTCAACATATATATATCCCTCTGGTGGTGGAGTCTGGTGGGTGGGTATACGAGTCCAGTTGGCACTTTTTTTTTCCACCCTCCACACCATTTTCCTTCTTCTTCTTCTTCTTCTTGTTCTTCTTATACGTTCACTCAACAACTCGGCCGCGTTACTCCAGTCGGTCTCCAGACTTTGGCCCGTTTGTACGCGCGCGCGCCGGACCGGTCGTCATTTCCCATTTTTTTTTCTCACTTATTTACTTCCGATATACAGTGTGGTGTGTCCGAGTTGTTGTTGTTGTGTGTGTTGTTTTGCGTGTGCGCGTATAAATAATATTTAAAAAAAAACAATTTTTTTGTTTTGTTTTTCCCGCGGGATAAAACAGTCGGCGTCTGCGCAAAATAGCCCCCAAAAAACAATTTTGATTTCTTATAAGTGTCCGTGTTTCTGATTGTGAATGGTTTTACGTGTGTCAGTGCGTGACAGGTGTGATCCGAAACCCAAATTGTGTCTGTGACAAAAGAAACAACTGACGACATTTTATTAAAATTCGTTAATATCAAAATCAAATAGAAACGACACAAATATAGAAAAAGATATTTGATGCTGAAGATGAGCCAGAGAGAGAGACAACTTTTGATTTTTGTCTCAGTCAGTGATTAAATAAATATCTATCTATTCTATCTATCAGTCGTGTGTTTCTATATAGATTCGGCCAGCGTGTCACAGTGTGCGTGACAACATTTTCTATTGCGGGAAGCTGGGCGAATCAAGTGCGTTTATCTTTTGAGTGTATTTATTATTACACGAAGTGTGTGTGTCAGTGGTGTATAATATACACAGATGAGGACCCGATTTAGCCCAGCATAGACGGCAGAGAGAATTCTACCGAATTGTTATACAATCATCGAATACAAATACCAATCGAAGGAAAAAACAAAAGGTAAAAGAAAATCATTTTCAAATCAAACTGATGTGATGGGATAATATTGTGAGCGGCACAGTAGCTGATTTGGGTGATGTTTGTTTGAACTGATCCGTCTCTCTGTGTGTGCTGTGTATGTGGATATACTCTCTTTATTTCAAAAGTTGTTTGACGTCTCGAAAAAGATAATGAGTCGAGCTGATACAGCACGTACGAAAAAAACCGAAATCTTTTGGTGTTATTAGCCGACCAATGGTCAGCACAGCACAGCACAGCACAACGACGACTCAATAGTTAGTCAGTCAGCGGCTGGGAGACCTGTCAAGATATTGAATTTCCTTGTGACATCGCGTCTAAATCATTTCTTTTCTGCTTCGACAGCAATCACAGAAAAAATTGTAACTCGGGTTTTTGGGTGGCCACTGATGATTTGAAACCTAAAAAACTGTACAACTCGACAAATAAAATTAAAAATATACCATTTGGAAAATGTTTTGGAGAGTTGTGTATATGGTATAGCTAGAGAGAGAGTATAGGCGACACTCTTTGACTGGTGTCACCGGATCTTGCACAATCAATTAGGACAGCCATCACACACATCGTCGTGTGTATATAAAAATACAAGACGATTTGAAACTCAATTCGAAAAATAAAACCAAATATTTTTTTAAAAAAACATCGTCATCTGTGAGATGCCACACGCACAGCAGAAAAAAAGGAACAAATCTGAACTGGCGGATTCATTAATTTCGCTGACGTCAAACTATCGCCCGTCGCTTAGAAATAAAAAATTAAAGAAATATTTAAAATTATTTCTTTTTTGAACTTATTTTGTCAAAAAAAAGGTGTCAAATAAAAATAAGATTTTTCCTCTTTTTATTTTCTTAAACTGATTACACTGATGACAGGCCCGGGAATTTTCGAAATGTCGTCTGGTCCCGTTTATTTGTTTGCCGTTTATGCAACGGGAGTTGAGAAAGTCGCTAGATAAAACCAGTATTTTCCCTGATATTATATCAAATTGCCAACCCGTCGGTGACGTACGTGTATGTCACCGCTACCTATACAACTACATATAACAATTGTAATAATCAATTAGGCCTATTGGCATTTTTAAAAAAGATACCAGGCCTAAAAGTGACGTCCATCCGAAAGTGTCAAATCGTTCAAAGCGACGCTTAATACCAAGTCATTGTATTATGTGACCAATATTTAGTCCAATCAAATAGCCCTTTAAGCTTTTTTAATAAATATTTAAAAATTCCAATTGTCTAAATGTAATTCAAGCAGAAGAATTAAATATTTAAAAAATCAAGATTTATCTATAAATATAAAAACACCGGTCGGATAATTTTGATCCAAGTCCAGTGCATATAGAATGATATGCGGTTGCGCAGATCTTTTTTTCTTCTGTTACACATTTTTTTGTTGACTGAAATACATATAACACAATATTATAAGCGAGAGGGGGGGGGGAGATAGATATATATTTATAAATCTATTTCTTTTATTTTTTGGGGTTTGTGTGTGTGCATGTGTGCATGTGCATTGGGGCACCCCTTTCTCGTTGGCTCGTTCGTTCTCTCCCGATTCACGCCGACATGTCGACCAATCAGAAAACAGTAAGGGGGAAGGAACCGATGGCGTCGTCGCCAGTATCCCCCCTCCTCCTCCTCCTCTCATCCCGCAGGGTCGCCGCCGCCGTCGCTCTGCTCTGCTCTTCGCGCCATCGCGTCGTCGTCCTCCTCGTCGCTGGCCGTCGTCAGTGGCGACGGCTGTTAGAGACGTGCCCGCGTTCGTGAGTGTGTCTAGTGTGTATAGACCCGGTCGTTGTTGTGGCCGTGACTGCCGTCCAAACAGTTTGGCCAGCGGCCCCGCATCGCGCGCATCTCTCCCTCTCACTCCCCCCATCTATACATGTGTAGACGACGACGACCAATCTTCTTCTTCTTCTTCTTCACCTCATCCATTTGCCCCTTTTTCTTATTCCCGTGCCGTCGTCAGTCCCGCACGGGCCGAAATCTCGTCGTCGTCGTCGTCGGTCGCAGCCCTAAAATTTTGAAATTTGAAAAAAGTGAAATTTGGCGCCGAATTCATTTTTAAAACTTTGATCGTGTGGGTTAACTCATTTCCAATCGTCAGGTCCAACTACAAAATCAATTTCGGTTCGAGTGTCGTCATCATTTGAATAGCGTAGGCCTCCATCAAAATCCGTGTAATTCGACTGAAATCAAATTTTAGTGGCGAATTTATCAAGTTAAGTGGACATCTCTAATACAACGGAACCTTATTTAAAATTGATATAAGATGTGCTGTTTGCGAGTGTCCGTCTAAAAGCCCCCCGGAAAGTTATATTGTCCAATAGACGTGAACATGTTGTCCATGTTTCACTGGAGAATCTGATGACCAAAATCCATTCCGAATCAAACCGAAAGATATATCCAATAATAATCATCTATACAATCAATCTAATAATAAATCATGATTTCGCAAGTGAATTTCGCCCGACCGTGGGATATGTCGGGCAGTGCTGCTGGCGGCAATACTAATCCAAGTGTCGTCGGCAACAACAACAACAACAACAGTGTCGGCATCATCAGCGACCACCATCGACTCGCCTCGGCGCTAGGCCTGGCTCCTTTACAAGTAAGAGCGTCGGCGTCGGTAGCGTCGCTGGCGTCGGCGTCGGCACACGTCAAATAAATATAATAAGGAAAAATATGAGAAAATTGACATATTCCATCATTTTCTCTCTGTGTCTTGTCGTTGTATTTTTTCGGTCACGGCGTGTGACAATCGACGGAATTCTAAACAATTCCGTCGCTTCTTTTTTTCAGATATTATTTTCGACTTTGATGCGGTTTATTTGTCGGATGACGATTTTTTCGTCGGCGGTCGCTTATTCTTTTTTCGGTATGTGCGGTTGATTGTCGGCTAGAGAAGCGGCTCCTCCTTTTGGCTCGATTACGTCCCTCTTTTTTATTTTATTTTGATTCCCGTGCGCCACTTCCTTTTGGGTCGTCGTACGACGTCGTCGTCATATCGACCCGTTTCGGACGACTGGAGATGATCGGCGAATTGATTCGTTCAAAGTTGGGCGGCGACGGGGCCTAACGACTTTCTCTCATCTCCGATGTGTTTAACAGATGATGTACATTCATCAGCTCTATAAGAGAAGAAAAAAAGGGTTGAGTATGTGGGGGGACGGACGACGTTTTATACATGTATGAACGATGGGGATATTATTGTTATATCGAAAGCTTAACGCAATTAGGGCGCGACGACAGCCCTTTTCTTCTACCCCAATCTCGACACGATAAAGTGACATGCAATATCATAACCGCTTGATTAGGCAGCAGCACTCTACTTGTATAGTCTCATAACATTTCACAACGACTAGGCTGCTGCGACTGTTGTATCGAATAGCTTTTTTCCCGTTGGTTTGATTAGAGATCGACGCCCAGCAGCTAGCAGCATGGGATATCTAGATCTAACGACATATTTAGAGTGGTGACGGGTTACCAAGAGTTGAATCATGTACACGACCAGCTGAGAGAGAATTACAAGAGCTATATAGCTCTAGAAGACAACACACATAAGAAAAACGGTGGGCGCATAGAGTAAGGCGATCTATAGGTTCGGTTTCAAACTTCTTCTTCTTCTTGGTTTCAATCAGCAGAGAGATGACACCGCTGGTGTGGGACCGAAAGCTTTCACACGCTATTCAATTCTTTTACCGACCTTCAATAATTGCAGGCGACTATAAACAATATACTGTACAAGTGTGTGGATATATATAAGTCGTCTGAGTTGTAACCAAAAGCTTATAGAGCTTCCCGTCGTCCAATTGATTTGGCTGCTGATGTCATCGGAGAACTGTTTTTTTCTGGCCGTCACACGCAATGCGGGAGGCGCGACAATCTGCATAAATCACCTCCATCTTATGTGTATCGAAGAGGGGGGAGATAGAAAATGGTGGCGTATTATTTTTCGGTAGGAATATAAAATAGAAGAGCAAAAGTCGAGCGCGGTACTGTCGAACACAAACAGAAATCAAAAAAGGTCGACATTTTTTGGGGTTTTGAGTTTTATCTTTTGACACTTTTGACTTCTCACTTGTCACCACCATCATCGTCTGTGGCATATAATATTACGAATTACCTCATCACCTGGCCAAATATAATATGCACGACGTAATATATTTGTGTGTGTTTGTGCCGTCGCTCTCGTCCTGTCATGGGAAATGTCAATCGAAAAAAATATCTGTGTCAGGTGCTGTGTGATGATTGACTTGGACTGCGCTCCCAACAGAAACATATCATCTGTCAATCAGAATATAATAGGATTCAAACGACGACAGATTTCTGGCTTGTTCACTTTTGTGTGACACTCCACACTGGAAAATATTTATTTTCCTTATCGCAGGTTTGAAATATTTTTGGGGGGTTACATATGACATGGGGGACGGCATTTATATTTTATATATTCTTCCGGGTTTGAAATCAATTCGACAGCAGTGGTATATATATATAAGTGCAGTTATCCGGGTGAATATAATAACTATTGGATGGGTTTTTTTTTTTTAAAATGGCAATTAAATATAAAAATAAGAAAAAAGGATCAGATTTTTCTCTACACATTTATTGTTGTTTGTTGGCGCTTTTTTTGAACGCCCAGAGACACACAAACAATGGATCGATAATCTACGCCTTTCGTATTGTTATTTATTCCCATGGATGTTCTATTCTTGTGCTGTGTGTTCTGTTGTGTTGCACTATCGTTTCACAGCAGCCCAGCACAGCCCAACAGCATACAGAGTGAATCTCGCAGCTCAGAGAAAGAGATCGATTACTTTGATTAGCTCTTCTTTTGGCTGGGCTTATATTTTCTCAGAGATATGTACATTTGAAAGAGAAGAACACATTTTTATCCGCGCCATCCATCTCTCTCTCTCCCGCCGCCGTGTAATTGGCTCCTCTTCTTATTTTTCTATCTAACAGCACAGCACACACATTGTGCGAAATAGTGGGGTAGCATCACAAAGTGATTGTGTCGGGATAATATAAATAGAATAAGAAAAGAAAAAAACACCCTGCCCGCAGGTATATATAAACCTCTATCGCAACCCGTTTTGATTGAAAAATATTCTATTATAGATTATTTATTTCAAAAGATGCGCGCCAAATTTGAATAGGAAAAAGGGATTTTTATTTTTATCCTTTTCAATTGGAGAGAAGAGATCGATCGCGGTGAATTATCCAACCACAAACTCTTTGATTAACATCTTTTTTTCATCTTCTTGTATACCCGTATTAGAAGTAATTAGCGTATATTATATGTAATATCATATCCTCCCCTAGGCAACTAGCAGCTCAATTTATATCGCCGTTTGTGCAGTTTAATAACCACACCCCTCGATATATTGTTTTCTCCCCATATGACCCCTTGAGAGAAATCCCCGAGTGCGCAATTTGCATGTACTACAAAAGACGGACAGGATATATTTCTGCTCCTCCTCCCACCTTGTTGCGTCATTTGATTCACGCTCCGACGAGCAGCCATTTGGCCGCATATACAATATAATATCGAGAGAAATTGAGCTGTTGCTCTTGTTATTTTTATATATAATATACATAGAGAGCGTATTATATTATAATTATACATGTACATAGACGAATATTCCCTTATGCAAACACACGCGGCACAGGGTAACCCCCCTTGTTTTCCTATGTAATAGACGACCCACCCAGCCCCACCCAGCAGCAGCTCCACTTTGATGTTTTCCCAAACGCATCCGACCTCTTTTGATCTCTCGACTGGAAACTCACGCGGGTAACTCGTCCCTGTTCCTCCTCCTAAAAGGGGTTGGATATTTAGGGTGGGGATATGTCAGGGAGAGGGTGTAATCAATAAAAACACATATCACAGAGATGGAACAGGAATCGCAAGTCTTTTATACATGTACGTTTGATTGGAGAAATTCCTTGTGCCATCGTTTTCAAACAACACACAGAGTCACGTGACTCGTGATTTTATTTCAAGACCGTTCATGCGTGCCATCAGTTATACAATTTTTTTTTTTTCAAATTCCTCCAGCGGGAGGGGAAAAAAGTTGCGCAATAAAAAAACATATTTTTTTTTTTAAGAAATTCTTTTTTATTATTTTTATTTCCCTTAATTGGATTGTTATTTATTAGCGCGGCGGCGGCGCACAGTGTTTTGGTGTGTGGCGCGTGCCCGATTATATCCAAACACACTGTATAAAAGCCTATTTATATAAAAAGTCAGAAGAAGAAGAAGGAGAAAAAAGAGCAGCGTAATGCTAATGGCGGTTGAATACATATCCCGGGAATAAAAATAAAAAAATAACAGTTCAAAAGAAAAACGAAAAAAAAAAAGGAACAATAAGATGATGTGCTGCTTATATATGTTTTGGCCCGGAGCGGGATGATATGGCGGAGAGACGGCGTTCACGATATAAATTACAATCATAAAAAAATAAAATAACAAAATTTGAAAAAAAAGAATCTCAGCTCGCGCGCGCGCTCTTATTTTTATATTTGAAATTATAAAAGAAAGAAAAAGAAATATCTCTATATAACATTATTATTTTATTCCTATCCTGAACGAGAGCAGCAGCACAGCAGCAGTGGCTGCGGTGAGAGAGTATAGATATATAGATGCCGACGCTCGATGTGTGCGGTTTTGAATTTAGCGCTTCTGCTATTGCGCCCGATTGAAACATCAACAGCCAATGGACCGACCGACAATAAATTTTTTGTTTTTTTCCCGCGTGCGGTTTATTAAACTTTTGATCAAAATAATATGTAAGGTCTGATTTCCAATATCTGCCGAGGACCAGCAGTTGGGGTTCCCGTTACGTGATGATGGCAGGAGGATGGGGTGGGATGAGTTTTTGGTGTACGAAAAAATAGACACAAAAATGCAAATGAGTTATCGCGTGATGAAACCAGAAATTCAGTTCAGTTTTTGGGTTGTTTGATATTTCTAGGGTATTATGAATAGATATGTATAAGTTACATAAGGGAAATGGGGTGAGTTTGGTTAAGTTGATGATTGCGTGGAACTTTTTCTCTCCCCCCCACCTGTCATCAACTGGATTATACGAGCCAGCGGATGTCACGATTTTTCGATGTCGTGTTTGTTTGTTTGGGTGCTGTTTTCACGGGTCCCCACTCTTCACCAAACACTCAAATAAGCCGCGACACCTGCGCCGCCAGGTTCTCTCCCCCTCCCTCGTCTCTTATTGGCTAGCTCTCCTACGTTAAATCCCTCCCCTCCACACTCTATTATATGCAAACGGTTGGAATTACATCCGTCAAACAAACTGGAGGGAGAGGCCAATCAAAATTGGATAACAACCGGCAATTGTCAACTAAGTGTCGTCGCACACACACCTTCCCATCACTTATTAGAAATGTCATTTCCTATCTCAATAATAACGGCGCCAAATTCAAACTGATTCAAATTTGAATTTATAAATCTAGACGTTAAATATGATTATATTACCTGGGGGGTTGGAGAGAGATAGTTGAGATCTATCTGGCATCGTTTGCACTCATTGTTCGAAATTGCGCTTCGCATTGATGCATATAGAGAGCACACAGACGTGCCAGCGAATATAATAGAATAAACCCACCGGTGCTGTGTGTGGTGTGGTGTGTGTGTCTAGTATGGGAAGCTATATAGACATTTTGTAGCTCTATATACTTGGACAAGCCACACACACACACAAGTCTCTCTAACACAATAGAAAATGGTTAATATTCACCAAACCGAAAACGACGACGGGGGGGTTATATATGCATACATGTAACATGTACGTAGATCTTCAAGTTCTATTCAAACTCTAATAGGGTCTCTCCTCTATCTAATAGTTATATGCACGTTTTCCGAGTTTTGGTTAAGTGAATTGATGTATAGCTCAAAGCTCTCAGCTGTTTTGGCTGCTGAACTGCTGAGGGTTTTTATATTTTGCCCTGTATAGCAGATAGGCCCTCGAGGGCGAGTTTCATTCTCTGCTTTTAGACGTGGAGTAGAGACAGAAGGACGACACAAAACGACGTGAGCGCATCGCTAATTAGCGGCGGCTGCCGCACCCACAAGTTTGAGCTTTTGTGTTGCTGCTGTGATGGTTGGGAATTTTTGGAACGAAACAAAAATGAGGGACACTCGCGAGCTCGTCAAGTTGATGCCAACTTTCCCTCCAATCACCGCTGGCTGAGGAGGGATAGAAACTGTTGTTAACTTTCTGATTGAATCATATTTAATATTCACCCCCTTTCCAAATAATTTATACATAATCGTCAAAATACGGAAAACTATGGGAGGATATATCAAAGTTATGGGTCATTTTCTGTACTATAGTGTACATGACGTCAGCTAAAAATAAAAATGTTTCATCCCCTCTCGAAATATTACAAGATCCCCATTCAATTTGTCACCCCGGCCCCTCTCCATTTTGTGATGATGTACAAAAAAGAGCGCGGATGGATAGATTTCGGTAGTAGCCAGCACTTTTTGAGCGCTGGAGGTTTATTTCGATCATATAGTTTCTTTTATATATATAGCCAAGATCCGTTCTTCATTCTGTTTTTTTGTGTGGATGAGATGGACAGACAGACAGGAGAGATATAAATATATTGTGTTATATAGGTATATATGGTTTGCTGGGGCGCTAGCTGCTGTGCGGTTGGTGGTGGTGGGGTTATTTATTGATTGCGTGGCGGTGGCGATGATGATGATCATTCCCCACTCCACTTTTTCTATCTCTGGTTCTTTTCACATGGGCAGACAGGGCAGTGAATAGAAGGCGATACTCCCACAGTTGCTTGTAAAAAAGAAAAAGAAAAAATGGAGTTTTATAGACAAGGAACATCCTGGATAGGATGAAATTCCATCCCAGCACATCTCTCTCTCTCTCCGTAACAGACAGCAGAGAAGAGAGAAATATAAATATATGAAAGGAGAATACATGTACAAGAAAAGAGAACCCAAAGTGTTATAGACACTTAATATATATATATGGAGTTGTGCTGTGATGATAATAAATCATCAAACGACCAAAGCGAAAAAAAGGTTCTACCCCCTCTGAAAACAACTTTCAGGATTGAAGGGGAGAGGACTTGATTATTTTGGACACTGAGAGTTCATCACAAAGGTCACAATCTGCTGATGTGGTCCAGCGAAAAAAAAGACAATTAAAAATCTAGTCCACAGTCTCGTATAAATGAAAATGACGACTGGGGAGATGTATGATGGTCGAATGTGCTTTTTCCCCAATCCCGCGGGAGCTAGCGCACTAAAGTCTTTTTGTTCCCGCTCGCAATAGATTTGATTACAACTTATAGCAATTATATCTTTCTTTTCCAGCATCTGGACTGTATATATAGCTTCGTTTGGTGTAGAGAGAAATTGATCGTTTCAAATACATCACGTCGACTAGCGCGGGGCTTTCAAAATTGCAGATGGCCCGTGTCTCTTTTTCTCTCTCCCAAATCCCGAAGGATTCGGCGCGCCACATTTAAAAAAATGAAAAAAAAATGAAAAAAAAAATGAAAAATTTAAATTTTTCATCAATATGTATTTCTTATTTTCTAAAAAAAAAAGTGTGAACATGTAGAAGAAAGAAGATACGACGAACCGACTCTCGGGGGCTGTTTATTCAAATATTATTTTTTGTTGGAAAAAAGGGAAAAAATATAACTGACAGACAGCAGGCAAAAGAACTTGACAACACACGAGTCCCATATATCCCCCCCCCCTCCTCCCTCTATAGATACTATACATACCCCCCGAACGTTTCAAATGAGGCATTTCAAATTCTTCCCTCCTTCTATTATACACAGTACACATCTCTACGGTAAAAAAAAAAAAGAACACGGGCACAACCAAACACACAGGACCAATTAAATTTTCAAAAAATCTTTCCCCCTCGGCCTATTTTCCATATGCTAATATGCTCTATGTGTTGTGCAGCCTGTCTTCTATATATTTTTTCTAGAGAGAGAGAGAGAGTATAGGGCGAGTTGAATATATATACATTGTTATCATTATACACACACGTGTTGAAATCTTAAATAAAATGTATTTGAAAAAGTAGTCAAAATTGATTTTTTAGAAATTTTGATAATAATTTTTGTATCTTTTTATTTGCTTGAAAAAACAAAAAATTAGGCAATCCGGTGCACGATGCCTGCCTGCCCGTGCGAGTGTTTCCAGCCAGGCAAATTGCAGTTGAGACAGTGCCAGACCTGCAAACACGGCTGGGTCCCACACGGTAAGTCATCCATCCATCCATCAAATGCAATTTTTTGTTTTCATCCGGAATTTTTATTTTTCAATTCAAATTGAAACCAGAGGGGGGAGTATATATAATATATATAATAATATCAAAGTTGATGATATCACACGAAATAGCGTCGCCGGCCGGCTTATGTACACGAAGAGCCGTGCTGCGGTGCTGTGACAGAGTGGGCGGGATTCGGGACGAGGGGGTTTCGGGTGACGAATGGGCGCGTGTCGTCGCGACGGCGCGTAGCCACGGAATTTTGTTCTCTCTCTCCTTTTTTTTCTGATGTTTTTGTGTGTCACAGACGCACACACGCAGCGACACACACACGAAAAAGGAGGACCAATAGGAAACGAGTGTCGGTAAAATATAGGAAAAGGGAACAGCCTTTTTCGTTCGTGAATAGAATCGAAAAGGGAAAACTTGGCGACGATGGCGCACTAGCTTATATAAGGTCACGTCTCCTCTCTCCAACCTTTTTTCTATTTTTTTTCCCGTGTGGATCGTTAACATGGTCACACACATCATGCCTAAACAACAGCCCCGAAAAGACGTAAAACTCTACTCGACTCACGCAGCAACCAACACGCACGACCAACACAAAAATGTGGGCGGAGTTTTCTTTTGACTTTTTTGTGTGAGATATTTCATCGTCTGTGTCTCAAGGCTTTTCTTTTTTGGGTCTTATAGAAAAATAGTTCCAGATTTTTTCGTTGATATATCCCTGGGATTATATGTGTGATGATTCCAGGATTGATGGTTTCTATACATATAAGCCGTCTATAGATGACTGGGCAGAAAATGTAGCCCCCCAGGCAACTGATCCTGCGACAGTTGGTCCAGGGAAACTAAAAGAAAATGCGCGGAATATTCTATAACCGACATGTGATGTGTACAATGTTCGATGGCCCATCAATAAGATATGGAAAGGAGGGGCTCAATATAGACAACACGACTATATAGGAAGAAAGGGAAGAATAAAGAAAAGAAGAAGCGTCGTCCTTGTTTTTGTGTGTGTCTATTGTTTCGATGGGGGGCTGTTGTTGTTGTTGTTGTTGTTGTGTGTGTGAGCTCGCCGAACCGCATACGTCAATGTCAGCAGACACAACACGGAAAAAGAAGAAAAAAAATATTTAATCATTTTTTGGGGGGGGGATAGAAAGAAAAAAGAGACACACACACACGTATATAAGGTATAGGTATATATGTGAGAGAGATATAGAAAGAGGGCGGAGTCTCGTTTCTGATTGGTTGTGCACGATTTTCACGACGACGACGACGACCCTTGCTGCTGCCTGGGCGACGTGAATGATGACACATCACCCGGGCACACCAGCCCACAGGGGCCACGGCCACTCACAAAAGTCGCAGGTATATACACAACAACAACAGCAGCCCGAGAGAGAGAGAGAGAGTCGCTCTTATGGAAAATGTTATATAGGAGGGCGGGCTGTGCTGTGTGTCTCCACTCTCCCAGTTTGTGTAAATGCGATGATGAAAAACAACATGGCCGACCTCCGACTAGAAATAAAAAAAGAAACGAACGCGGGACACACCTTTTAGTTGTTCTGTTGTTGCCCTTCTCTTTTTGATTTTGTTTTTTAAAAATAGAATAAAATAATAATAGGAATGTCGTCCATATCAATAAACTATTGGACCTATACTCTCTCTCCTGTATATAATCAAATTCAGATTTGCTGGCCAGTTGTACAAAATGTGCTGCCTCCGTTGCCAGGCGCGTTGAATTCTTAGTATTTTTCGGTGCTGGGCAAGAGATGCGACTCTTGTCGGCTTTTTTTGCTGGCCGCCGCATGTTGTCACTCTTCCGAAAGGAATGTGTTTTCTACATATAACAGCAGCAGCAGCCAGCCCCTCCACACAGTTTGAACTTGTTTATTTACCTTGTTGCTGCGCAGAGAAAATAAAAAGAGAAAAGTCGGAAGTTAAAAAAGAACTTGTCAACCAGACGCTTCCAGGCCGTCCGTCCGTCCGTCCGTTTCTGTATACTATACCACAGCATCTTATAGAAATCATTTCAATTGGGAAAATATCTGTCGCCACTTTGGGGGTTTGCCAACTAATCGAAAAACACAACAATTTCGTCCAGGCCCATTTTCCTTTTTATGCGTCGAAACATATTGGAGAGAGAGATGCTGTTTGCTCACTAAATGTTGTGTGTATAGAAATAAAGGGGGATGACACGTGCCGGCCATTTGGAGACTTTGGTGTGTCGCCATGGGCCGTCCATCGGCGCTCACCCCAGCACATCATCATCCCCCCCTGTGTAAAAAGAGGGGTTGAAAAACGGAACTATTCACCCCACTTCTTTGAATGACTGGAAAGAAAAAGCCCCAGTGAGATTTTTTCCTGTTTTTTTAAAGAGGCAATCATCAAGAAATTTTGATGTTCTGTGTTGGCTCAGTTGCTCAACAGTGGCGAAAGATTTCGGGAAATACCCTGGACACCAAAAAATATTCCCAAGTAATTTCATATCCTGGAATTCTATTTTTTCATTTCTTTATTTACGCTCCGATCATTTTTTCCCATAGACCGGAAAAAAACATTGGACACAGTACATGTCCTTATATATAACGTACACAACATATAGGGGATTGAGAGAGAGAAATGAAGTGGTCACACACATCTTCACATGTGTGTGTGTATAACCGCAATAGATATAGTCTATTTTTTATTATAGATGCGATCAACCGCGATCTATCAATCTATCATCAGTTTTTTTTTTGAAGAAGAAGAGGGGGGGCTTCTATTGTCCGGAATCGATCCGCCGGACGGTAATCGAACGTGACGCCCACCTCATCCTCTTTTATATTATTATTCGCGACCGACATTCCATTTTTTCTCCTCCCTTTGGAAATAAAATAAAAAAAAAAAAAAAATTTGATACAATAATTTCGGGGTGAATGGAAACATCTGCTGATGTGCTGGGCAACCCCTCCAAAAAAATGAGAAGCTGGAAAAAATATAATACACAATTGATTGATACATTTATATATAATACGGAGGGGTATTTTTTTGTAACGTGTTGTTTTGAGTGTATCAATGCGGATACCGCAAAACACATAAGAGGGGGGCAGCCCCCCTATATCCTATATCCATACAAATATAATATTAAAAAATATATTTAGAAGGACCTTCCGGATGGATGGGCACTTGATGCATTGGATACAATTACAACATTTTTTGGTGGAGGAGAATTTTTTGTGTCTGGATATGTACCGACACGGAAGTAATCGAATAACTGTTTGAAATAGATTTCTATTTTTTTCAGAGGGAGTATATAGTAGCTATAGAAATATAAATACGCGGAATCGTTCATGATTTGTCACGAACACACAGCACAACAATTGAAAAAATTGTGGGGGGAGTGATCATCATTTCACGGTATAAATTCTAGACGTTATATGTATACCTCTATATAGCACAAAAGGAAATGTGTACAAGGGACAGCGGGTGGTGTTATATGAATAACAAGGGGCCTCGCGGGAAACCCACCAGAAAAATATTCAACACATTTTTGTCTTCAATCAACAGAGGAGAAAACAAAACACAAAAAAATGAAGAATTTCTTTATTTTTTTTTTACTTTTTTTGATGGATGACAATTCACCAGCCAAAGTTTTCATCCATGTTGTGCAGCAATAGCTGCTGCTGGAATCGTTTGTCATCATCGGACAAAACGGACCAGCAGCCACACAGCCACATCAGCCAACTCCCGATTTGATTTCGAAATTCCCGGAGAGCTATGTGTGTATAAACTCCACAGGGTATTCGGACAAGAGCAAGTTGCTCGTCTGCGTACCTCTCTCGTGATTTCCCATCGCTATATAGCTGCTCTATCCACTTGACTTTATATATACATTTCCAGGGAAAGGAAACTAAAAAATAGTTTGATGACTTTTCAAGTTTCTTCTTATCGAGAAAATGGTAGATGGAAAATATAAAAATATTTAGCTCTCTCGCTATAGAGTATATATATATAGTAATAGATTGATGGACTTCGTGGAACTCATCGCCGATCTCATTCAAGAAACGAATTTTTCTTTCGTCTCTTGAAGTTTATTGCTGCTGTGTATCACCAAATCATTGCCAATTGACTGGCACCAGCAGTTGACAACGGTTTTCCATCTATTTCTAAAGGGGGAGAGGACATAATATACTGGCCAGCATAGATAGATGAGCTGGCATCTTTCTTTTTTCTTCCCCAGCAGTTGCTGCTGCGCTTGACCGTCTCTCGTTTTGTACAACTGTCGAGGAATGTGGGACACAAAGAGACACTTGCCTGGTGCGAGAATATAATAAGAGGAAAAATATCCATGTGACGATGACACCATCGAAAGATGTATCACCTTTTGTCCAGCAGCAGCAAGGGTTTCTCGGGTGGACGGTGGTGGTGATGGAAGAAGAAATATAAGAAAGATGGAGGAAACAATGGCCCAGCCAAAAAATAAAATGACTCTATATAACAAAATAAAATGGGGGTAGTCTACACACAAGTTTTGTGTCACGTCTAATATAAACCCCATCATACCTTCTCTCTATGCCTTATTTGGCACGATGATATGCAAGTTATCATCATATATAATATTCAGTTTTTTTGATTATATCACATCTCCGATATATATATATATATTTCCTGGAGAGGGAACACAAAATACGGCCGTGTCATCGACTGAAATCTTTTTTATTTTTCAAAATTATTTATTTTTTTTTATTTTAAAAAGAGGAAAAAGTGGAGCTGTGAAAGGGCGGCGATGATCAACGTGTGACTATTTGTTTTCCTCCTCCTCCTCTGTGCTGCTGCTGTGTGTCGCCCAGCCGCAGCAGCCGAGCGGATAGAAAACATCCCATCCGTAAAATAATAAATAGGGGTCAAAACCTCCAGCACACAGCACAAGTCGGAAGAGTTATTTCCCTCGTTTCCCCCCAGTCAGTCACAGCCTATTGATATATATATATTCCACACACACATATATATATAGGTCTGTTAAAAACCCGAAAATTCTATGTATAGTTTCGCCAAGCGGTGAGGACCGAACGCGAGTAAGACGATATGTCTCTGAGGTTTTGCCCCGTGTGACTCTCTCACTCTACCACAGACTACAGCACAGGCATGTTACGTCTCAATATTGTTGACAGCTCAAACGACCCCTTACCCCCCTTTTTTTCTTTACCATCCATCCATTCAAACGCCAACAAACTTTTTTCTTTTCACCCCAGAAAAGATTTTTTTTTCGAGTCCGGAGAAACCAATTAGTCACGTTGGGTGTCCAAAAAAAGAAAAGAAAATGAACTATTTCGACTTAAATTTTGTTATGTGTAGAACCAAATGTTAAGGACACGATATGGACAGAATATATTTATATGTAAATGCCTAGATATAATATAATAGGATGGCATCACAATATTCGATCATCCATTATGTATGGTCCTCTCCCTTTGATATTTCTTACATCTTTTCATTTTTCGATGGATGAAATCGAGAGGCTCATCCGTGACTGGGCATATTATCAAAAGTGTGAAACTCTTCATAAAGTCCTTCCTTGTTTTATTTCATCCGTAGGTACGTGAAATATCCAAAAAATGAATTTAATTCCACGACACATATTTGTGAAATAGAAACAAAAGCAAATGTGTTGTTGGCGCTATATATAATAGACTCGATAATATTATTCATTTGATGTAATAAACAAGAAAAACAACAAGGAGGCGAGAGTTATGCGCTCCCCTTTTTTCTTATAATAAACCGACACGTCTGCTGGTTTAGATTTTTTGGGTTTCTTTCGAGTGCTGTGCTGTGTGGTTGATCGTGTGTCATGGAGAATTGACTCGAATCTGTTTCCCTTTTTTTCTTGGTATGTGCTGCTGCTGCCAAGAGAAATGAAAGAAAGCCTGGGGGTCTAGTGTATATCTTTAATTACAATTCCAGGTCAGCCCGGTGTATATATAATATAGCACAGCAGCAGCCATTCGGGATATGTGATCAAAAAACACACATTTCATTCGTATATATAATACCACGTCTCGGGTTTCTCCTATATGCTGTATAGGCTCCTGAAATATATCTTTTCAATTCAATTTATTCATATAAACAGTCAAGGAGAACAGACCAGTCAACTCTCCTTTTTTAAAAAGAGTACAGTCCGGGGTGTATTACAATTCAACGGCTTTTCACTGTCACGACCCATCAGCTGCAGGGCAGGAGCACATCACACACACAAAAATAACCAGCACCCATTATATTTCTTTTTCCTGAAAGAAGTTGATCAAATATTCATGTAAACTCCTATAGAAAAGTCACTTTCTCGAAAAAGTCTCAAAATTTCAGTTCCATTTTAGTTGACCTGTGAGTGTTGATGAGGTTCCAGGGACCCCCTCAACTTCCGAAAGGTCTCCTCACCCCCTGCGCAGTTGGACGTTTCGTCGCTATGTACAGAAGAAATGACGAATAATCTTTTTGAAATATCATCACCCCCCTACTGAAAAATAACCGTCCGATCGATCCCTAAAGGGCACGCGCTATAGAGCCTGGTAGACCAAAATCCTGGGGTTCCTTCGACCACACAGCTGAAAATTTTAGAGCTAATAAAGATCATCAAGTTGAGG
The DNA here is from genome assembly GCF_021234035.1 of Daphnia pulicaria. NCBI lineage: Eukaryota > Metazoa > Arthropoda > Branchiopoda > Diplostraca > Daphniidae > Daphnia > Daphnia pulicaria. The sequence continues at coordinate 9,842,289 of NC_060914.1, forward strand.
ACATTTTAAAAAAAAAGAAGATAAAGTTTAATGATGATGATCGCATCATCTCTCCCATCGGCTGTGTTATTTTTCTTGAAGAAGAAGAAGATTGGCTTATATCGCAGCACCTTATAATCACGGAGCACAGCAACAACCATTTTACAACGCAACGACCGCGGACACACAAAAACCAGAAAGTTTTCTAAACAACTCTAAGAAAAAAGACCCCCGAAAAACACTGGGAATGCGCGTGGGTTGATGGTGAAGAAGAAGAAGGTCCGCACATCTTTTTATTTTCTTGTCGGGTCGGGTTGAACCCTATAATTATTTCGCTGTGTGGCTGGGCTGTATAGCAGCAGCACAGATAGGAATGCTGCTGCCATCATCATCCGAAGAGAGAGACCCGCCTCTAGGGCCCATCGTGCTGTTACGTGATGTTGTTGTTGTTGTTGTTGAAGAAAAGAATTTCCCTTGTTTCTTCTTCGTTCTTCTTCTTTGGCCGCCCTACGGGTGTCGCACGCGTGTGTGTCCGTCCCGTCTGCTGTTTTCTTCCTCCACTCGTCGTCGTCGCCTGTGGAAATTTGTGTAGAAGAGCCGCCCGGCCTTCAGGTGCTGCCCAGCATCAAAAGACATTTGACAACAAGACACACGCAGAGAAGAAAAAAGAAGAAGAAGAAGATTGGATGTTGCGCTGTTGTGTATAACCCGGGGTGAGACACGTGGAATAAATGACGCCCCATCAAATATACCGGGGCACAAGTCCACCTCACCACCACCCAACGGGTGGTGAGGGGGGGACATGCTCATGATGAATATCAAACGGAGAGAGACACAGGAAAATATATAAATCCACATCGGTGGGGGGTCTTCCACCCTTAATACATTTCCACCTTTCTTATTCGGTTTTTGGAAATGATTTCAACCAGATTTCGATTGTCATTTGTTTTTTCACCAAGAAATATTAAAAGAATTGGGCACGCGCTGAAAAATACAACAAAAATGTAAGCATCAGGTTGACAACCTTTTTCGGAAAAGAAACATTTTAAAAAAGTTATTTTTTGAGAGGGGGAATATATAATAACACTACGGGCGGGGATAGTTATATATTTTTTTCTTCACAGAAAAGATATAGGATTGTCTATCCCTGAGGCTATATATGTCTTTTTTTGGCTTAGCATTTTCCAAACTCTCGGCCAGCAGCAGCAACTTTTAGTTTTTCTCTCTCTCCCGAAGAGACGCGGTCGTCTTGTGTCGTTTATATCTCTCTGCGTGTGTTCTCTCTTCTCTTTAAACTCGTAAAACAGATGATTTCGAAAGAAAAAAGGCAGAGAAAGGATATATCCAGCTAGCTATCCCTTCTTTTTTGAATAATAAATGATTATTTATGGAAATGAAGGAGGTAGACGAGGCAGTCATGGTATTATTATCAAAGCGCGGACCGGTAACGCACACGCCACCGCAAGAAGCCGATTCGATCCACATCACAACTGCTGTCGCGCAAGTTCTTTCTTTCTTTCTTCTATCAAATAATAAATTGAGAAAATATAAGAATCAAAGTCCTACAGAATTCTTTTCTTTTTACCTGGCATAAAACAAAATGGCTGCCGTGCTCACAGCACGTGCTGGCCCTGTCAACCGTTTTTATATGATAAGATGTATATAAATACTTTTATTTTATAAAAGAAAAGGAGGCAACACCCAACAGCAGCAAAAGCTCTCTGAAAAAGTTATGAAATAAGAAGTTTTTAGATTTCTAAAAATAATATTATTTAGTAATATTATAGACACGGAATCTAAGTAACTTTTTGTTTTTGTTTTTTTTTTCGTCGTGAAAAAAGTCGTGATGGATCAAGAATTGACTGGTCACGCAATGCCCCCGATCGCGGTGCTGCGCAACACAACAACTCTTCTGTGTTCTGCTGCGTCTATATATTATATTCTTATACATTTTATCATCGAGCTTCTTATATTCTTTTATAAAACTTGTGACCCAGCCAACATCGGCAGCTCCTATATATCTCCTGTGGCTCCTGATCGCTATAATAGTGCAGCAGGCTCGCGCAACCGAAAAAAAAAGATATTATTTATACGTTCAGCGATAGATTCGGAGACTCACGCGGACTTTGGTCGTTCCGGGTACCTTTTTTTCTTTCTTTCTTTTTTGAGTTTCTTGATCGATTAAATAGAAATAAAAACAATAGAATGCGGATGACTTTCCACGACCTTATTTTATCAGTCGTAGCTATATAGCTCCGGGCTGCTCCTGTTGTGGACGAAACTACCTATACGCAAGAGCACACACATCATCATCATCGACAAACAACCCAAACATTCGACCTGCTGTAGATTATATTTTTCAGAGATTTTTGTTGATGAATCATCGTGGCTCGTGTTATTCGTTTTTCTTCGACATACCGAAAGGTCAAATGATTTTTACATGAGTAGCCAAAGGTACAAATGTCTATGCCCACTAAGAAAATAAGTATATAGGTCTCCATTTATGTAGATATATCATCCAAAAAAGCGAAAAAAGAAAAGAAAAAGAATCGATGATGATTGGGGAGGAGGCCAAAGGGCCATCCATCTCAAACCTCTCTAGCTCTTTGACTTGTTGCATACGTGATCGATATCCTTCAGGTAGATATTATAGATGTATTATATACCTTTTTCGACTTGTGTACTACTCCCCCTCGTACCTCGTAGAGGTCAACACATCTTTTGGACACTGAGAACCGTCCTTTCCCCCTGATGATTATATACGAAAATTCGTACCTTTTAAAAGTGTCTAAAACCTCAAAAAGAAAACGAGGGTACAACATTTTGGGGGCTTGATCACCTGTATGTTGAAGGTTGGAAAAAAACAACCCCTCCAAAAGTTGATGTGTGATGCATACAGCGACTCAAATCAGGGAATAATAAACAGGGGGGAAAAGGAAAAGAAAAACTCGACTGGAAATGAATAAATATACATTTATTATTTAGTGCTGTGGAAGCTTCTATATGACGATGGCCTCGAATAATAATATATTTCTTTCTGAAAAACAACGACGAATAGGCAGTGGTGTATAGACATAAAAAGAAGAAAGAAAAAGACACAAGTCGCAAGCGCGCAGCAGCTAGCTCGGCGTGGTGCGCGCGCGCGCGCGCTCGCTCGGGTCCCGCAGCGTTTTTGTGATTATGCGCGCGCGGGAGATGTGCTGCGCCGTATAGACAACAGCACACACAACAGCAAGAATGAGAGAGGTCAGCGCACGAGCTCCCCTCACGTCACCGCCTTCTTTTTTTTCTTTTCTATAGAGAGAAGAATAACTGAGAGCGAGCGGCTCTCTTATAACACAACAGCCACCGAGTTTTGTGTCATTGGCATATACGGGGGGGCTCACCATTTTTTTCTTTCCAGCCCCAGCACACCAGCGCAGTCACCCGCTGATATAACCCGAGGGCCTTTTGCGATGACTTTGCTCGTTGTTATCCCTCGTCAAACATCTAACAACCCTCAGTTTTCACCTGCTGCGATTCATTTTCTCTTTTTTTGAAATTTGAAATTTGAATTTGGCGCGCGCGCAAAATTTGGTTTTATAACAAATTTAAATCTCCAGAGTGGGCTGGCGGAAGTGCTTTACAACCGAGTGGACGTGTATATTTTCAGGGTTGGTTTCTTATCTTGTTGACGCCAGAGTGCTACTGCCACATTAGCTCCCTGTTTTACACGCGGTTGACATCTCCATATCTTGGACAAGAATCTTCTACGGTTTTATTATGTGTCCCATCTTTTTTCATTTTTTATTTTACCTTTTTGCGGTTGATTTTTATCTTTTCCGAAGTCCATAAAACATCCGAGGGGGAAACTTGTTCACACCGCGACAAATTGAACCTTTTTTTTCTTTTCGTTGGGTCCTCAAAGAGCCCGAAATGGGACCCTAGCGATAATCATCTTTTTGGGGGAGAAAGACGAGTGTGTCGGGTCCCCCCTCTATACTCGGACACTGTAAACCCGCGCCAGATATCATCTTAAGTGGATGTCATTTCAGGGATAGTTTGAGGTGTGTATAGAGAGATGGTGGTGGGGGGGGGAGTCCATCTCGAAAGAGGAGAAGGCCAATAAAAAAAGGAAAAAGAAGAAAATGTGTACGTGTGTAAAAGTAGCCAACTGGTTCCCATACCGCAATCAGGTGCAATGATCGACGAAAAAATGTTATTTAACGTCAATCGGCCATCCAGCGCAAGCACCCGTGTCTCTCTCTTTTTCTAAAAATGCACTTTGTGAAGAATGTTAAACGTACCATCGACTTCAACAACCAAAATCGGGGGGAGAAATATAAAAGTTTTTAAAATAAAAATAAAAATGATAATTATATGCAGATGGCGGCGCACGCGCGCTCTCTCTCTCCGGTCAACAGAGTCAACCCCCTTCCGTAAAAATGTATTTTTCTCGCTTGCTATATCCTTATATATTATTTTTCCACCTGAAAATAACTAACGGGGGTCGGGCGGGGGGGGGGGTATAGAAGACAAAAAGATGAACGATGATCGGTGAACCTTTTTTCCTTCTTCTACCCTTTCTGGAACCTTTTTCTTTCGTCTGGAAATTAAAATATAGAAAAAAGGACCCCAAAAAATAATAATAATAATATATACATAATAAAAATATGTTTCCCTTTTTTCTTTTAAAAGGAAAGAAAAAGGAAAAATCAAAAAAAGGGGGGAGACTGAAGGAATTCAAACAATAGACCAATGAAAAAAGACAAAAGCCATATAGACAATAAATTAACTTTTCTTCTTCTTCTTCTTCTTCTTCCAACCCGCTTTACTATATATATATATTGAGGGGCTGGCGTAGGAGAGAGGAGGGAAGGACCTTCGCCCATTTATTTATTGTTATTTTTTCTTCTTTACTTCCAAAAGGAAAATGATGGTCCAAACGAAAAAGGGTCGTCCTCGACGTATTTTTTCCTTTTTTTTTCTACGAGATAGTTTGTCGTAAATTGTGTGTCCGGGACCTTCATTATCATTTTGTTTTTCCTTGTCTCTAAAACAAAAAAAACTTGTCTATATTCTTTTTTAAAAAAAATAAAACGAACGATTAGTATATAACTATATATATATAGTTAACATTTTTTGGTGAGGGGACTTTTTAAAAAAAGAAAAAGATATATAAGCGACCGAACGCGACAGATATGTATGCAAGTGACACACACACAGTCTCTCAAGTTAAATATAAATTAGCCTACAACGCAAGTGTGCTGTCTATATGGCTACCCTATTCTTTTGTCTTTTTTTTTTGTTAAATATATAACGACAGGTACTATGTGCTGTAGAAAGGGCAGCAGGTAGAATCACGATTTCTTGTGAAGGCACAGACATATATTTTCGTGTTTATTGGACAGGCACGAAGAAAAGTCGCGATATAACTTTGGGGCTTTTGGTTTTTTGGTTTGGCATCGACTTTTTTGGGTTGTTGTTGGCAAGATGGCGGCGCCTCAAAACTTTTTGTTTTTTTTTAAAGTCGCGCACCCGATCACGTGAATAACAGATTTCACGGCTGCTGCTGCTGCTGGTGCGGTACTATAATACACAGGACGAAAAAAAAAGAAATAATCGATTTTCTTGTGTGTCTGGAAAGTTTAAGAAACTTTTTTTTTTTTAGTTTTTGGGTTTTTTAAATTACACCGCGCGCAAAAGAGTTACAATAATTCACTTCTTGGCCCTTTAAAAAAAAAACATTAAAGAAAAAAAAGCTCATCTGAATGTCCGTTTCGTTTTAAATTATATTCCCCTACAGCAAAGGAGAGGGGGGTGAAAGTATCAACTGCAAAGTCGTTTGTCAACAGTTTTTTCTAAGGAAAAAAGGGCCCTGCACCGTCGGAGGTGCTGCTGTGTCGCCCTGGTTTTTATAAATTTTTTAGTTTTTGTGTCTTGAGAGTCGCCCGGCGATGGATGGGGAGGGATCGACCGCGGTCATTAAAAGGATAGAAGAGAGTTGCGGCCTTTTGTGTCGTGTCGGTCTCCTTCTTTTAAAGAAGAAGAAGAAGAAGAACAAGGTGAAAATGCAATGAAAAAGGGCGCGACCTCTGGCGGTCTTTTCAAAAAAAAATAAGTTCCCCCTTTTTCTCTCTCGAAATATTAGACAACACACAAGAAGAAGAAGAAGAAGAAGAGTCTTCCCGACCGCCGCCGCAAGTTTGTCTGACACCACCGCACCCCCACACCGAAAGATCAACTCCTTAACTTGATATAGAAATCCCTCCCATTTATTTTTTCGTTAAGGAAAACAAGAAAGAAAAGTGTTTTTCAGTTTACCTTTTTTTTCTCTTTGCTAGGCTCTGGCTGATGTCTAATTGTGGGAATCTATCGGCGAAAGAGCTGTTGTTGTTGCCGCGTGATATTTAATTTCCCCGGGTAGTACAACAACACGCAATGAACATTCACATCGTCTCTTTGGAAAGAGAAAAAAACAACATTCGAACTGTAGGAGGATGTGATCGAGGTGGAACATTTTGAAGATTTGGGTTGAGCATCTATTTCATTATTATGAGAGCGGACACACACACACATGTGTGTGTGTCTATTATTTAATGCACAACAGAACAGAGCTAGCCCAAGCAAATGGAGGAATAATTGGGGCCAGGTGGCCCATCAGGTGTCCATCAAAACGACTCCGGGTGATCCGTCATATTCTTGAATATTTATTTCTTCTTGTTTTTCATATTTTTCGGGGTCATCATGCGCGAAACATTCCACATGTTGTTGCTATCCTAATATTATCAATGATGATCATTACAGAGTGCATCAACGGACACCACCGCAACAACAACAAGTTTCCCCCCCCCCTCTCATTCGAAATTTTTAAATGGACGGCCCATTTTTTCTCACCTGTGAAAGATAAGATGGTGGAAATCGATCTCGCACTTGTTCAACTATTGTTATAGTAGGCTATATATCCTATATATGTAAATGAGTGGTTGACCAGGGTCGGCAATTATGATAGGCTCTCAAAAAATCAGCGGATATCATCATATTTCCTTATATTCTTTGTTAAAAAACTACCTGTGTGGTATTAGTCACTTTTTAAATATCGATCAAGACGAAATGTAATAACCGCAACAATGAGAGCTCGGATTCATTAGCATATATTTCCTGATGATATCACTTTCTATATGGCCTATACAGTATAGGCCTTCAGGGTAATAGAGAAAAACTATTTCATCCTGAATGTATTGACTGATATTATCGACACGTTTTAAAACGCAATCATCTATTATATAGACCCATGGGAAATGCATATTGTTCATACCTCATTTCACCTGGAACACACACACATTTTCCAGAGTCGTTTAAAGCAGCGCAGGAAAAAACTAATTAAAAATAAAAGTTCCTGGAGAAGACTCTTTTCTTGTGTTGGGAGAGCTATATAGAGGGGGGTGATGAATAGCTTTTGATATATAACGTGTGTGTGTGTATAGAGAAGCCCAAAAGCCAAGCCCATGGAATACAAGAGGGTCGGCGCGGCTATGTGTCCAGGACTCCAGCAGCGCTGCATCAGCACAGACTCTCTTTTGGCTTTTCTTAGATTAGAAAATAAAAAAGAGACACAGCGGCTCACCGAGAGTCAGACACAAGAAAACACAAAAGGTTTTTGGAATGATGACGACACCCAGGTAGATGGAGAAACACGGTGACTGACGACAACAACAACAACAACAACAAGAATTACAGACAAAAGGGTCGGCAGCCTGAAATGTAATACATCCACACACACAACACATGTCTGGAAGCGATGACACTGGTTTAAGAAGAAGAAGACTTTTGATTCTTTTTTGGGTATTTTTATGTTTTTGATAAGGGCCGTTTTTCCGTCCCGTCTGCTGTGAGTTATCCATCACCGGGCGGACGACGGTTGCGCTGCGCAATCGGACAGGTGGAAAATTGGAACCTGTCACAAGAGTTTCAACCACCAAACATGGGAGTACTACGATGAGAAAATATATAAAAAAAAAGACCCTGAATCAAATCAAATCAAATGAATAAAAAATGTTGGAGCTTTTCCAATTGTCAACTCTGCGGCGCGATGATTGGACTTTGTGGCGCTCCTTTAAACACCTCTGGCCATTCTCTTGTGCATAGGAGATAGAACGACAATTTACAGTCGCTGTGTGTGTGTTTCATTCCAAGGCAATCATCTTTTTGACCGAGAGACTATTCCTCGGGCGCATTGCATCACACCGAAAGGTGATTGTCTCTTCTTAGTTTTAATGGGCCTCCTCCTCCTGTAGTCATTTTGGACATTACAACGAGATTATATTAAAGTTACAGTGCAGGGGGGGGGTCCCTCTCTGATGTAAAACCTTTTCTTTTCTTTTCTTTCTTTTTCTGATTCGTTAAATTTTGTTCGAAAACGGACGACCCCGCGCGCCACAAGTCGACACACTTTGGGTGGTCAACTCTATTGTGTTTTTCAGGAGGGGGGGGGGGGAGGCATATTTATTATTATGTGAAGGTAAAAAGGTGACCGCTTCTATTATTTTGTATTTTTCAATTTTTGACCTTTTTTCCATGTGATTCGGTCAAAATTCGAAGTCGACGACGTGTTTGATCGGGCGCGAAAATTTGAAAATCATTTTTCCGAATGACCGCAGAGGAGGATGTATCCACAGCCAAGTGAAATCACATGGTTGATGTACTAACACGAGTAAAGTAGGTCTACATACAAGGGACACCCACTCGTACACCTTCTTTTCGTTATTTAAAAAAGAAAAGACCATCTTTGGCCGCCATCGCACAGAGAACCCCTCACTGTGGAAATCTCATTCCCAAAACGAACCTCCACCTATATGTACGTGTACATTTTTGACTTTTTGGGGAATTTTTTTATTTTTATTTTGAAACGAGTCCTTGACACGCAATCTTGTTGCATTTGAAGTTCCCCCCTCTTATTCGTCAGAGGTTTTTAGAAAAATATTTGAAGGATAGTCATCTGACAAAAATAACTCGGTAACACTTCCTTAAATGGCCTTATATATTATTTCTGCTGGCCAGCATCACAACTTGTGTGTTTGAAAAAGTCAAAAAAATTGATTTGTAATTTTAATTGTATTTGAATTTGTTTTGCAGCTCTGGACAAATTGGGAATGAGATCGGGCCATGTGAGTTCGAACGGTACGGGCCCGGTGGAGCCGGCCCTGCCCAACACGGTGTTCGACGTGGCCAGTCTGGCCCTGTACGGCTGCCAGGCTCTGCCCATCCGCCTCAAGATCCTGCTCGACCGGCTCTTTTCCGTCTTGCCGCCCGAGGACGTCGTTCAAGTCCTCACCGGTTTCGGATGGTCGCTCGAAGATTACGCCAGAGGTTACATCCTACAAGTAAGTTTTATTTTATCTTTTCTTCTTCTTTCTCTCTCCAGACCCCTGGACAATTATGGTAACACACATTCAAAAAAAAATAGTAGAGAAGAAGAAGAAGAGACTTGCGTGTTGTGTCTGATGGAAATAACAACCGCTTATTATCAAATTGGAGAGAAGAAGAAGAAGGGGGGGACTTGAAGGACACACACAACACACACAAGACCCCAAAGACTCATTTCCACCTAATCAAGCTATCCTGGAAAAATAGAAAAAAAAAAGAGAATTCTCCTGGATATTTTTTTTTTGTTTTCCAACCCTTCCAGGTTGACTCTTGAATAATAATAAGGGGATAGAAAAGAATCGGAATAATAATATAACGTGAGGGGGGAGAGAAGAGCTAGAAGACCATTTGTGCATAAGAAGTTGAGTTAAATGATGTTTTTTTCCTTTCGAACCGCATGGAAAAATAAAGGCCAGCGCACACAGCAGTTGCATCCATTTCCATATCTCTGCTGTGTGTGTGCTGAGCTGCTGTCGTTTCAATAACTTTTCGGGCCAGCTCTTCTTATGTGTGTGTATAGCAGAGCTGGACCGTTTATCTTTTCTCTCTCTCTCGGCGAGAGTTCACAGTCCGGTGGGGTTTTTTGTGTGTGTTAGTTATTCGTTTTAATGACTCCCTCATTTGAAGAGTTAAAACCGTCGTCGTCTCGTATGAAATAACGTTCACAAACAAAAAACCAGAAAAAAAAAAATATTTATTTTATTTTTTAAAATATGGCCCGGCTGATCTGATTTTCATTTAAATCATTTTCCAAGCTCTACTTAACTTGTTAGAAATTTCCGTTTTTCTTTTTCCCACATTTAGAAATTTTTAGATTTTTTTTATTTATTTCGGCTGGACCCAATCAGTCGTGACAAACGACAAGAGTTTTTATACATGTAATAGCCGGGCGGTCCACTCCCCTATAGGTTTTTGTGAGAGTGGGGGGGATTATATTGCCGACATTGTCCATCCATAACCATTGCTGCTTGAAGCTCGAGCTGAAGCCCCAAAAAAGAAACATTGTTACATCTCTCCATTAATGATGGTCAAAAGTCATTTGCCCATGTAGAAAAACTCTACCCAACCAAAAGGAGCTATAGGGGTGGAAGGAGCAACGATCAGGATCGCGAGTTGATTTGCATTCGATCATTAAGACCCACCACCCCCACCACCACCACCACGGCACTCTTACGTGATTTATGATGGCATTGGCTCTCTAGTCCTCTAGTCTAGTCTAGTAAGTCCGTCGCTATTACATCCAACGAGATATCTAACCCCATAAATACTTGCCACTTTTGTGTCTGTGTGTGTGTCTGTGTGTGTTTCGGCTGTGTGTGTATGGGGGAGGAGATTTTTCACAAACAAACGACGACGACGACGACGCTCTATACTCCCCCGACTATTAGTAACATTCTAAATGTAGACTGTCTCTTCTTTTTCTAAGAAAAAAGGTGGAAAATCTATTCGGCACAAACAGACAAACTTTGTATTTTTGTCTACAACTTTTCTCTTTTTCTTTTGATTTTTCCGGTTGTTGTTGTTGTAAAATTCTTTCGCGGCGGCACCCGGCACGGACAAGTGACACTGACCAGATCACCCCCCCGTTTTGTATCCAGCAGCTTTTGGTATAGTCTGGCGATCCTGCGTTCTGTCTCTTTTTTCCAACTTGTCCATTGGCGTGAAACAAACCGCGCGCGACGTTATCTCTCCCACCAAAAGCCCAAAAAAGATATTCTTTTTATTTTGGAAAAAGGATTGAACACAACATATCGATATGTGTATAGGCCTACTAGACGTCTAGTGCTGGACTGCTCTCACACAAAAGTCTTTGAGAAAAAGGATCTGCGGAGGATCCCGACGGAGATAAGTGAGGCCAAGACAAAATGAAAAAAGAATAAAAAGGCCAAACGGGTTGATGTATGAGCGTGTGGGCGCCGGGGCTGTCCGTCTGTGTCTTTTTTTCCTAGACTCTCTTGTGTGCCGCCCATCAGTTTTGTTGTGGACGGGCAAAACCATAGCAGGGCCGCCGAGCGCGGCGGCCAATGTAACACACAAAAAGAAAAAAGAGAGAAGAGAAGAGGGGGGAAAGTCAATCCCGTTTGGAGCTTTCAAGCTGTCGTCCAAAACTAATTGGAGTTGCGCATACATAACTGCAGCCCACAAGACGGACATGACTCTCCCCTCCTTCAGCTTTTTTGTGTAAATTTTCCGATTCTTTTGTCTTGTCTGTGCGTCTAACGTCTATCTCCTTGCAGTGTCAAATATTCAAACGAGTCCGTGTTGGTGATGGGCGTGATCGGGAATAAAATTTGATTTGATTCAATATCTTTTATTTTTTGAAGGGGGGGAAAACAAGTTGGGAGTGTGTGGAATATAATATTTCGATTGTTGCGTCGACAAAAATCGGGAGGGAGTGTCCGCCATTTCCGGACTATCGGCCCCGCACAAAGGGACGACATGCACAGGAAAACCCCAACAGAAGAAATTTTTTTCATTTTTTGGGTGATGTGAAAAGAAAGAAAAGCCGACGCCGCTCATTTTCTGTCACGGGAGAGAAAATGGTTGATGAGTCGTCGTCGTCGTCGGGTGGGAAAAGAAGACGTCGCGGTGCTGCCGGTGGTGGCGTGACGTCATTAGTCGGTTCAACCAACCGGCCTCGCGTCATAATGACAGACGTTCAGTGCTGTGCGGTCGCTCCAGCTCTCCGTCTCATTGGTTTTGACACATACACACACCCTGGACAGCTCTCTCTCTCTCTTAGCGCCCAGGTGTCCTGGACTGTGTGTGTGTGTCTCTTACTGGTCGTTTTTCAATTTTATTTGTGAGCCGACGGAATTTTTATTTCTGATAATTTTATGAACTTTCATTTTTATTTTTGTCCAGGATGTCCAGGGAAGGCCGGTTGAAGTGTGGAGCATTTGCGGGCGGGACGAGGAGCCGTTGGTTCTGCAACAATTCCTGCGGTTCGGCGAGACCCGCGTCATAGCGGCCAGGATCCTCCAACAACACGAAAATGAAACGAAAAATTCCGCCGCAGCCGCTGCCGCCACGGCCGCCGCCAGTTCGGCCTCTTCCGGCTCGGACCAGCAACAACAACAGCAGCAGCCCAGGGGCAAGAACAACCACCACCACAAGGAAAGCGAGAGAGAACAACAACAACACCAGCAACAGCAACAACAACAGTCGAAACTCAATTCGGATATCAAAGAGTTTTTGAAGAAAGCGCAACAGAACCCTCAGGCGGCTCTGGCCGGCATGCTGGGCCATTCCGGCCTTCCGGGCTTCGTCAACCCGCTCAACTCGTTGCCGTTCCCATTCATTCCGGGACTGACCGGCCCTCCCGGTCCGTTGAATCACCTGCCACGCTTGCCGCCCATGATGTCACTCCCACCGCCGCCGGCGCCGCCACCTCTTCCGGCCCAGCACCCGTCGACGCTGCCCCGCCTGCCGACGGCCGCCGTCCAGCCGCAACAGCACAGTCCGCCCGTTTCGTCGTCGATCTCCACCAACAACAGCAGCAACAACAATGCCAGCAACAACAACAACAACAACAGCATCCAGGCCGTTTCCTCCTCGGTGGCCCAGAGCCCGTTGGGCCGGCTCCAGGGGATGCAGCCCTTTGATTTCCGGTCGGTTGTCCAGCAGACCAGCAGCAGCGGTAAAGAGCGCTGCAGCCGCAGTCCGGAATCCAACCGGATCCGCTCCACTCCGCCTCCGCTTTCCTCTTCCGGCACTTTGAATTTGAAGAGCCTCCAGTCCGGCAGCGGGTCGACGGCCCAGCAGCATTCGGCCATTTCGCCGTTGTGTTTGACCAACAAGCCGGGCGATCCATTCCTCCACCATCCGTCCAGCGACCGGAATTCCATCCATCAACAGCAGCGCCACCGCTCCCGCTCGGCTTCCAGTTCCAGCAGCGAGCTGGACTGGGACGAGGACGACATGATGGACGACAGTGACATGTACGATTCCGGAACTAATCCGGCCAATGCGCTCAATCTGACCCGCAAAAGCGGAGCCGCCGGCGGAGTCGGTAGCCACCACCACAGGAGCCGGCCGGAAATTTCCGATTCACTCAGTGAAGCCGAACGGTCCATGATGCGCCGGCCGGGCAAATCCGGCGGCTCCCAGGGCGGTGGAGGATCCCAGGGCGGCAGTGGCGGCCAGGGCCAGGGCGGATCATCGATGAAGCGCAGCTGGAATCCGCTGGGCCCACTGGGCACTCAGCTGATCAATCCGGCGACGGGCAAGAAGCGTGTCCAGTGCAACGTCTGCCTCAAGACCTTCTGCGACAAGGGGGCCCTCAAGATCCACTTCTCGGCCGTCCATTTGCGCGAGATGCACAAGTGCACGGTCGACGGATGCAACATGATGTTCAGCTCCAGGCGATCGCGCAACCGCCATTCCGCCAATCCCAATCCGAAATTGCACAGCCCACACCTGCGCCGGAAGATCTCGCCGCACGACGGACGGACGTCGCAGCCGCATCCGGCCCTGGGCTCGCTCATCTCTCACGTCCAGCACGGAGGTGGTGGACATCCGGCTGGTGGAGGATTCCCAGGGTTGGGACATTTGCCACCGCTGCCGCTTCCGCACCATCCGTCCGGATTGGTGGGAGCCGACGGGTTCGGCAAGGGCGGACACCTGGGCGGTGAGCACCGGGAACGTTCCGTTTCGTCCATGTCGTCGTCGGGAGGAGGCGGACACGGAGGCGGAATGGGTCAGGATGGCGACATCAAGGGACGAAATTATTACGCGGCTTCTTCCGACGACCTGGACGACGACCTGGACGATCTGAGCAGCCTGGATGAAGGTGAAGATGGTGGAAACCGGATGCATCCGCATCACGGCGGAGCCCACGATTTGCTGGCCAGGCCGGTCGGCGTCCCAGCTCAAGATCAGGGCCGCCATCACAACAACGTGTCGCCCAAACAACAGCAACAACAGTCTCAACAACAGTCGGGTCAATCCGGCGGAGCCGTGCGGAAGCGCAAGAGCCAAAATCCGACGCGCTTGTTCCAGCAGCAGCAGCAAGTGGCCGACAGTTATTTGTCGGACAACGACGGGCGGTCGGATATGTCGGACCAGTCGGCTGGCGGCGGATCCTCTTCCGGCCGGAAGAACAACAACAACAGTAAGAGCAAACGGATCAAGACGGAGGGCAATCACTCGCCCGGATTGTACCGGAGCGATGCCGAAGACGAGGAGGCCGGCGGATGCGACGATCTGACGGCGGATGAGGATCCGCTGGATTCAAAAAACGGGTTGCCCAGTGCTGAGACGAATACAACAACAACAGCCGCAACAACAACAGCAACAACAACGCCCCAGCAGCACTCACGGGCTCATCATCATCGGGGGGACCGCCGGAATTCATTTTCCGGGGCAACAACAACAACAACAACAACCGGAGCAGCAGCCGTCAAAACTGAACCGGATGGAACTCGGCACTCGACTCCGTCGACTCCGCTGAGCGGGACGGAATTGCGGGAAATGGCCGGCCTAATTGACGCCGATTCGATCCGGCCCTACCCGCTGGACCTGGACGACGACGAGGACGACGAGGACCTGGTGGACAGTCTGACCGGATCGCCACGCTCCGATTGCGACTCATCCAGCGCCGGAGGAGTTCCGCTGGACAAGGACAATCCGCGCCGCTGTTCGGCCTGCGGCAAAGTCTTCCAGAACCATTTCGGCGTCAAGACCCACTACCAGAATGTCCACCTGAAGCTGATGCACCGCTGTACGGTCGACGGATGCACGGCGGCCTTTCCGTCCAAGCGCAGCCGCGATCGCCACGCCCAGAATTCCAACCTCCACCGGAAATTGTTGTCGACCGAATCGTCAACGGGCAACGGAGGAGGAGGATTCCAGGTCGGCGGATGCTCTCCGCTGGCCTCGCCGGCGGCTTCGCCAACCTTGGTGATGACGCCCACCACACCCACGACGCCTACGGCCAAAATGGCCCCGCCGGCCAGCCAGCCGGGCGGCCTGGACGGCTCTGGCGGAGCGGCCGATTTCTCGCTGCATCAGTTCTCGTCGCTGCGCGACGAGTTCCTCAGCCGGATCTACGCCAATGCGGAAGCCCACGGAATGATGCACGGACTGGCCCCGTTCCTGGGCCCGGCCCATCACCACCTGGCCGGCCTGGGTGGTCACCACAACAGCTCGTCCGGCCACCACAACCACCACCACCACCTCGGCAACAATCAAAATAATTTCCTGTCCGGCCTGCAGCAGTCGGCGGCGGCGGCGGCTTTCCTCTCGGCGGCGGCGGCGGCCAGCGCGGCGGCCAACGCCAACGGGGCCAGCAACGGCCACCTGAACGGCGTTGGACTGGGCGCACTGGGCGGCCACCACAACAACAATCAAGTCACAATCAACGGCAAAGGCTCGTCGGCCAGGGATCGGGCCAGTTCGGCTTCGTCGCCGGCCGGCCATCCGCCGACTTCCACCTCGCCGTCGCCTCCATCCGCCGCCTCATCCATGGCCCTGCGAACGTCCGTCTGACCCAATTTTTATTCATAAAATTTAAAATTAAATTAACCGAATAATTGAATCATCACACAAGAAAATTCAAATTGGGCGCGGAATGGAAATGAAGTTTCGATTCGATTTCCCACACCCTCGGGCCCAGTTTGATTTGAACTATTTTCGATTTAATTCGCAGTTATTGTACATAAAAGCAAATTCCCAATTTGTAATACCAATTTCAGATTCCAGTTGATTCATTTTTTCGGGAAGTAAAATAACTTTTAGTGGGCGGGCGTTTTTATTCGAGAAAATTTAATTCTTTTCATCCAAAATTATCAATTCAAATCGAATTGCTTTTAATTTTGAATCAGAGAGAAAATCATTTTCAAAGGGATCTCTTGGTGGAAATTTTGACAAAAGACAAAATTGGGAAATATATAAAATTCAAAAAATGATCAACAGGATCCTCCCCCCCCCCCAAAACAAACTATATAGGCGTGTGTGTATTTGATATCTTTTTATTCATTCGAAATCCCCCCCCTCCCACTCCTCCAATTTTTTTAAAAATTCGCCGATGTGTAATTTATTAGCTATAATCGTTTTGTTGTTGCGGATTATTTGTACAGCCAAAAGAAGAAACAAAACAAACAAACAACAACAACAACAAATTCAAAAAAAAAAACAACAAAAATCCAATTTTAAAAAAATTAATTAATTAATTAAGTGTCCCCCCTCCATCTCACGAAAAATGTTCATCGTCATTTTCATTTTCAATCCCCATTTTTTCAAAAATTTTGTCTTTTGTAAAATTCGAAAAAAAAAACATAAGGGGGAAGGTTAAACCCACTAAAAAATCCAAAACGGGATCTGATTGCTGAGAGATAAGAAAACCGCGGAGTTATGTAATCCGTCTTCTTTTTTTCGCACGATATACTTTGCATAAAACTATTAAATCCCCCCCCTCCTGACCTATTACGATTAAATCCTGCGACGTGTTTGAATTTCGCGGGGAATTTTTTGTTTCAATGTTTTCTATATCCCTCCCCTGGCTGCTGTGTGTGTTGCATCTCGTATATAATAATTAATAATAAGCCTACCACACCTCAATTTTTTTTATAACGATGTCGATATAACATAAAAGTTTAGACCTTCTTTTTTTCAAAAAAATGATTAGTTCGTATTCATTTTTCCTTGACTTTCATCATTTTTGGCTGCTGTCCACACACGATTGGCCAAATTTAGAATTTTTTCAAAAAGTAGCGACAACACAGGAAGGACTAATTGATTTATACTCCCAGCATAATGTTGTTGTATGAGCGTGAATGATTATATAATACGCGTATTAAGATATAAAATTTCATTGACAAATCGAGGCCTATTACATAAGAGAAAAAACAACCCCCCACATTTTCTATCATTTCGGTGTGTATCGATTGTGTCATGTAATGTCCAGTGCTGATGGTGGCGAAATTCCATTCATTGATTTCCGGATTCTGTTTTTAATCCATCCTTTTTCTCACGTGTGTGTGTATCTCTTTTGATTCTAAATATTCTCGTCCTCATCTTAAATATTTGAAAATTTCACGCGCCAAAATGTTTTTTTTCTCTCCTCACGCACATTTGATACGTTTTTACATGTACGAAAATTTTTTCAAAATTTCCCGCCTAAAAAAAATTTCAAAATGACAAAAAATTACCGACCCCCCCTGCCTACAAAAATAAAATTTAAATAATTAAATTTTTTCTTATTTTTCATTATCGGCATTGTGATTGAATTTCGATTGATTGGCAAAGTTATAGGCCTAATCAGATCCCCACCCCTCACCCCTAAATTCTATACACTGTGTACTACTCTCATATATGAAAAAGATGTGATGTGATTCTATGATTATGTCCTGTGTGTGTTTTTGATCGGCTGCTGCTGCTGTGTGTGTACGTGTGTGTGTGTATACATGGGTCCCGCGTGTGTGTGTGTGTCTGTCAATGTCCGTTGTTTAGCAATACAACAGAAAAAGATGTTCACCCCAAAACAAATTCGCATTTTATACATTTTCTACTTTTTAAAATAGTTTAAGTATTAAAATGGGGAAATGATGGGAAAATGTCTATTATATAACCCTATATAGCGGGCTTTTATATACTTGAATGAAAAGACTATCGTATAGTAGGAACAAGTCCTTATAATGTTCCTTATATATCCAACTGCTTTTATACGATAGAAAAGTATAGAAGTTGCGACTTGTACAACATTCTGGAGAGAAAACGCGACCGGGTGGATGTATAGGAGAGCATGCCGGAAGTCGGAAAAGGAGGAAGGGTAGTACAGCGCCGTCAGCACGGACACACGCAGTTCCGTTTGTGTTGCTGCTGTGCTTTTACTTGACGAAAGAATAGAACAAGAAGAAGAAGATAAATAGACAAAAGACGCCACAGCGCATCACTATAGGACGAGTGGGGGGTGGGGTGGGGTGGAGGATAGGAAATAGGAGGGTCGGTGGGGTGACCGGTTATACGCCTTGTCACGCTGTCATTAAACCCATTCACGGCTAATGAGCATCGAGCAGCACTCTCGACTTTTTGTAGATTTTCTCTCGGCTATTTTATATCTAAAGTGTTATTATATGTACACACACATGTCCAACAGTGGAAAAGCCATTAAGGTTTATATAGGCTTTTGTGTGCGTCCGTCCGTCCGTCTCTATAGCTCTGCTGTGTATGCCCTTTTATCCAAATGATAATGGAGCCTAGTCCGACGAGAGAATTTCTAATAATAATCATCATCATCAACAGCTGATTTTTCAAAACTGTTTGTTTTTTGAATATTATTATCTAATAATTGTGTGTGTGTAAAAATGTGTGTATAAACAGTCTATATACATTTCTCTCATTAAATGTTAAGAGACACAACACTCGGTTTGAATGCTCTTTCTGCGTGATTGGGGAGCAAGTGCCTAAAGGGATGTTGGGCCGACTAAAGATATGGGAACGAATAATCTTTTATGATATCTCTACGTCTATATAAAATGTATCCAGACCGAGCTGAGAGGAGCAGCAGCACAGGAAACGATCTCATCTCTCGTTAACTGTCAAAGTGTCGAGAACCTTTTGCTGCTCTAGAGCAAGAAAAGGATAGGGGGGAGGAGGAACGGGTCTATCCGGAAGCCACGGCCGCTTGACTTTCTCTACTCCATCCAGCAACAAACAGGCGAGAGCTAAAACTCTCGGGAAAAAAGTTTTTCGTCGTCGTCGTTCACCATTTTGGACTCTCTTTGCTGGTCTCTCTATGCAGCCGCACCAAACTCTCTTGCGTCAAAAGTTAATGATCCGAGTGCCGCTGTGTGTGTGTACTATATAGCAGTAGAGTCTTTAGACACTTGAAAGGCAGCCAGGCACAAAAAGGGGGATAGAGAATCTATATAACAGCCCCAGCAAAAGGCCCTTCTTCTTCTACTTGTTTGGGCGGTGCTGTGGAGGTCGCGGTCGCCTGAGTTGCTGAGACTGCTGCTCTTATCGCGATAAAAAGTATAACAGAAACAGCGCTCCATCTTTTTTGCCTGTATAGCTATGAGAGATGCCAAGCCCATGGCACCGCGACTATCTATAGTATACATCTATAGACATGTATATAGACACACACCCACTCCATATAGTAGCTATATATGCACGTATAATATCACTTTTAACGGAGTGAGCTGTATTTTATTCTCTCTTGGCTGGCGAGAAAGTCCTGCTGGATTGGGTGTTATTAAAGGACCGGGTGCAAATTTAACTTCTTGGATCTTGTCTTTGCTCTGTGGTGGGTATTAGCTGCAGTCAAACTTGTTGAGACAATTTGACAATTGAACAATTTGACACGAAAATATAATTAACAATCGCTGCGAGGATTTAGTGTTTAGGGGAGGGGTCACTATCGATTTCGATCGATAGATGGCTAATTAGAATATTAGTGTCGTCTGCTTTCATTTGGTTACACTCAGATTTGGATTAAAAGAGAGAATAATAAGAGACAAAAGTTCGTGCAAAATTACGAAGAAAAACGGAACGATGAAAGCTGTTGGCTGCACGAAAAAAAGGGTAACAAATTTAATAACACAAGTTGATGGTCGTGTCAACTCTGTTCAATGCGTCTCTTTAAGGAATAGCTCAATATGCAACACACTCTGCTGTTTCTCAAAATAAAACTATTAATAAAGACTACACATGGAATGATGATGGCCTGATGGGAGCTTAAATGGAAGAGTTGAAACCTGTTTTAAATTTGTGAAATGCTAGTTCCTGGCAACAGCATTTAATATCATGTATGCCCCCTGTTGATGCATGGCAGTTTGTTTGCACTACATAACCTTTTCCTTTGTGCAGATTTCAGGCCTGAGCCATCACAGCATTAAGATATGCCAGTTTTGCTTTTGCTGGCATTGACCTGTCATCACCATCAATCTCAGCATCATCGGTTGGGTAATGATTTTTCGTTACAATTATTAACCTGTGGCCTGCTAGACATTTTAATTCAATGCAGGACTTGCACAAATGCATAATTCTCATGTTTATTATCAATTAGGGTGTACCCACTGTCTTATTTTCAACTTTTCCTTGCTTGCCAGTATTGTTTCTGTAAATTTTTGTCGTAACTCATTATAAAATTTTTTTATTTCTAGATCAACAGTATCCTGTTTGATTGGAAATACTACACGTTAAGCTACGGATCTCTTCTTCCCCTTTCTTTTTAAAATGTCCCCGTGTACGCCCATGCGAGTGTGGGTGTATTCACGAGGACGCCCTTTATCCTATCCCGCCTGGTGTAATTCTCAACTTTTCTCCGGATGGATCACTTGCTGTGGATGTCTGGCTGTATTTCCCAGGCTTCAAGGTAGGACCAAATGCAATCTACATTCTTCCTTTTTGAAGTCGGTACCGGTACGTAGTATACAGAGTAAGATTATTCCTGAGCTATAGCGTTGGATGGCTGATGGAACTGTTTATTCTCTTGCCATTTTGGTCTACTCAGTTAGGGTTCATGAAATCACTTAATGAACAACTTCAGATCAAATTCTTTTTTTTTGACTCACAACTTTTTCTGTGGATAAACTTCAAATTCAATCGTGACATAGTAGTACGGAGAACGATTATATTCCTGGGCTACGTACTTGGTTGACTGAGCTAGGCGGGTTTTTGGTTTACCCAATAACTCATTTGTTGAACGACTTCAGATCAGGCTTGTTTTGTTTTGCACCTATCAATTTTGTCTGTGGCTATTTTAACTTTTGAACACGATAGCATATAGTTTAACTTGACGGGACCTGTCGCCCCACCGGCACTTCCTCGTACCTTGATATGATTTTCTAAAGGCCATGTTACGTATTTTTCTCACGGATTGCCTATACGAAGAATACAAGTGACAGGAGGTTAGATTTAAAGTTGATAGTGTAGGTGGTAACATGGCGATGCGGTTGATTATCGTTTAACACCTATACAGTCAGGTGTGTCGGCACGGAGGATTTGATATGCAATTTCAATGTTGTGTAACAACAATGGGGTTGCGCTGTGTGCTGTGTGTGTGTGTGAATTTCTCTCACAATATATGTAATCATAATAACCGGCCACCCTCTCTTTTTTTCTTTTTGGGTTTTTGTTTGACATTGTCACAGAGGACTGGGCTCTCTGCTGTGAGGCATTTATTTTAATTACACCGCGGCAAACGCAATAAATACGACACACACACACACTCAATATGGGGTCGAAACGAGAGAACTATAGAGAGAAAAAAAACGACAGACACACATATAGACAATTCAACCAAAACATGTACTCGAATCGCTCCGTCAATTGAGCGTGTCTAAAAAGGGTAGAAGAGGGGATGCGCTGTTTGCACACCACACCGCGCCGGTTTTGATTACACAACAAACAAAATCTAATTCACCATTTTTTGTTTGTATGAAAAACCCGGAAGTAAAAAATTTTTCCCCATCCGGCCTATAATAATAATCCAACACATAAATAATCGAAACAATTTTTTTGAATCTTTTTTTTTATTATTTTATTATTTTAAAATTTCGCGCTGGAATAAAATGGAATAATCAAATGGAATAGAATCGTGTGTGTGTGTGATACGTGCGCGACAGTTGCTCGCCGCGGTACCTCGGCCAATTTCCACAACTCCGCAGGGGGAATCTCTCAACGCTCGTCAATTTTCCTCTTCTTCTTTCTTACTATATTCCCCCCAACAAAAATGTTGGGTTCTTTTTCTTTTGTGTCAGACATCTCAGGAGCAACAGCAGCACAAGACAACACACACACAGGTACGGTATAGACCACCTTCCCTCCCTGCCCCCTGTATATATATACATATATCGAAGGCGGTACTTTTTACACATAGAAAGGAACATCAGCGAGCAACAGCACCGACCCCGCAAGAGTCTATAAAAACTATGGAGGGGGGGAATGAGTTTTTTTTTCTTTCTTATGGGGGGGAAGTTTATTTTTTGTGTGTAGGGAAATTGTGTGTGGATGGGGGAGAGAGAGAAAGGGACAAAAGGTATAAGCCACAAATTAGCATATGATTTATCACCTGCCATCAGACACAAAAAAAAGAAAAGAGGATGGAAGCAGCAGAGAGAGAGAGACTCTGTGTGTTGGTGCAATCACAGACACAAAGTGTCCATGTCCAAGCGCTGGAACAAAAAAGAAAAGAGGGCCAGCATGTGTATAATACACAAAAGGATAACTCTGCTGCTGGCCTTTCACCCAGTTGTTCTCGTTTTTTTTTTGGGACCGACGAAAAATATAAATATAAATTTCACGTGTCCACACACACCCAAAAAAGGTGGGAAATCATTTTTTGGTTTTTTTTTCATGGCCCTTCGTCAATCAAAAGATTATGCTCGCAACGGTAACTCTATAAGGAAAAAAAACGAAAAATGATAATTGAATTTTTTTTTAAGGGACATCGTATAAATATAGTCACGAATTTCTGATCGATCTCACAGTCTCGGCACACATTTTCTCAAAATTAATTTATTCACGCAGCACAGACGGGGCTGTTGCTGCTGCTGCTGTGATGTAATGTATTGCCATCCTGTTTTGGTATTGATCCACTTTTAGGTATGCAAATTGTTTTTCGCGTTCCAATTCCATTTCCGATCGGACAACAGCATTCTTAGGCGATGATGATGATTATATATTTATATCGTTAGTACGTGCGCAGGCAAACTCAAAGGCGATCATTCATAGGAAGAAACTCTCATCCAATCAATAAAAATAAAAAAAGAATTTTTACAACTTTCTATTATCCGCACCATCGTTTTTCTTTTGTTGTTATCCATCGGTCTCCCGTGTGCAGTGACGTTTCAAATTCCTCGGCGTTCACCAATCGATCGACTGCCGATCACACGGATAGAATGTCGGGACTATGCAGAGGAGAGGCTCCTAGTCTTTTTAACTGGAGAAATTGGATGACGATACACATCAAGTAGTAGCCTATATAGCTTCCATTTAATTTTTGGAGTTTTTGAGTCGTTATTTCAAGTTATTATTAGCAAAAGTGTAGGCACAATTAATTGGGTTTACATGCGGTGCATTGTGTATAATATTCACGGCCGTGATGTAATAAAACTCTCGGCGGCCGTTTTTTTCCCTTCAGTTTCCATTAAAAGCAACAGAAAAGTATCATGGCGTAATAGTACCTACATAACAAACAACTAAACAAGAGACGCATCAAAACCGCGACGATGATTGTTATATCGCCATATATGCTATATAGGCGCTCTATCAAAAAAATATAGGCGGTCGTGAAATCCTATACAGTCCCGTTTTGTTAGTGTCGAACGACGACACGCCATGAAATGCGATCCTTTTCCTAAAACAGTCGCCTTGTTTTTCTTTCTTTTTTCTCTTCTCTCCTATCTTTTTATTATCGAATTGGGGACAAAAATGTCAAGTGTTTTCATTTTTCTTTGGCTCTTGCTTTTCCCCCCTTCACCATTTTCAAGTATTTACTAGCTCTCCCATTGCATGTGTGTATACACTACACAGGACTTCATAGAGCTATATTTGATGGCCAGGCCAGTTTGAGTTATGGAGGAGTCTATAACTCTTTGCCCTCTGGCGGATTCCGGTTACACGGACAAGTGTATAAATATCACACAGGGTACTCGAGAAATATTATTATTACAACACTATATTATATATAGATCGCGTCCAGACTTTGTCTATACAGGCCAGCAGTGAATTGCGTAACATTTTTCGTAAACATCAAAATTCGAATTATTCGGGAATTTGGTATATAAAATGCAGATCGTTTATCAAGGAATAATTTCAAAAGTAAATTGGTGCGGGAAATTTGAAAACCCAAAAAAAAAGTGAATGAATTATATTCCTGACATCCTAATTGGCGCAAATCCTTTTTCTTTTTTAGTGAAACAATTTAACAGAAAAATCAGAAAAAACCCACAAGAAGAGGAAAAAGGTCTCCGGGGTCAAGGCAGCAGCACCAAAAAATAAAATAAAAAATGTTGTGTGTGTGTCACTGAGCACACAGCAAATGAGCTCTTCATTTTTCTCCCTCGCCATCTAGAAAAAACTTCGGTCAAATTTTTGTTACTTTTTCCCCGCGAGCAGCTAAAGGGCCTATTATATATACATGTGTGATATTATTTATAGTCCAGCCTGGCATATGTGTGGTGTGTACTTTTGTGACCACACGACACGCAGGCGACGTATGACCTTTCAAAAAAAAACAAATTTCGAATTTGGTTTTTTTTAAACCCCAAAAGGGTCCGATTTCCCACTTTTTAAAAAAACATTCCGCTGGGTGGAAATGCGTTATCTTTTGTACTCTGCAGAGTGCTTATAAGAAGAAAAAGAGAATATCGAAGGAAAAGCGCAATCATCCTCATCGCACTCTCCGATGTTGAAGAGGGGGGAAAAAGTTGAACTTTTTTTTTATTTTTTCTGATAAATAAAAGGGAAGCCAAATCAGATGCTGCGACAAGATATATATATACACAACTGGGCTGTAGCGCTAGCTGGCTTTTTTTTCGTTCTATATTTTTGTGTGTTGGAAAAAAAAAGAAGAGGTCCACGACGGGCGGTGCGACGGCCAATAGCCGAGTCGCACCGTTCCTATTGGGGGCTATATAAGAAAAAGAGGAAGGAATAGATTCATCGGTATTTTTCCATCTTCCTTTTTTTTCTTATATATTTTCGTCTTTTTACGATTTCTCTGTTGGGAGAAAGAAGAAGGAGGCGGCCATTTTGGGACAGCACACAGATCCCATCTCGCGATTGTATATATCAGTCACGTTCCTTCTTCTTCTTCTTCTTCTTCTTCTTCTTTTTTAGAAAGGAAAAAGAAGAGAGAACGACCGACGGGAATAGGAGGGGTTTGGTCTTCTTCTTCTTTATATTCCTTTTTTTATTTTATTTTTTTCTTCTTCTTCTTTCCCCTCTTATGTAGCTTGTTCATCTCCGTTTCTCATTCGCCAGCGACGCCACAACCGATAAACATCAACGACCATCTTAGAAATGGAGAAAACCTTTTGGCAGCCTATCCTATCCTATCTGTCGCTCTCTGTTCTATTCTTTTTTATTTTCTTGATAGAAAAGGAATATATAGAAGATGTGCGTAGGCCTACGCGCACATCCGCAATGGCCTACTATAAGCGACAAAGAGAATTCCTGTGAAACAATCATGCAACGATAGATATTCTAGCTCTCTCTCGGTCTAATAACACGGGACACACACATCTTTTTTTTGTGAATTGTTATTAAAGCTAGCTGGAAGGCATCGGTCAAAAAGTCCATCAACCTGCGATGAATATGTTTTACACAGCAGCAGCTGGGCAACATCAATGATGGGAGGCCATAGAGAGAAAAGAGAATCATCTGCAGCGCTAGAGAGATGATGATCTATGCCTTCAGGATGGAATTATCGGTACCGCATGTATAGATATACCGTATAGGTACCCGGCGTGTTGATGGCTATTAAAGCGCTAGCTTTTGGAATGATTATTTCTATGATATCTTTCCACAACATTATAATAAGGCACATCAGAGAAATGAGCTGCCTCCGGCATATCAGCGCAACACAATATCCATGCTGAGACGAGAGTTGATGACTTTTGGCTGCTTAGCGGAGAAATATCGAATCTATCGGCCCGGATGAAATTAGCCTTGTAAAAATATACGAACATAGAGATATTCATTATATAACAGGTAAATGCAAACGGCAGCAGCACCGAAAATGCAAATTTTCTTTTTCGGCGAGATTATTTTTGATTAGATATCAGATATCCGATATGATATTATAAAGTTATATGTGATGAGACGTCTTACAGTATAATTCGTATACGGCGCTAATCAAACCCAGCAGCTTATCAGCACATTTGCACTCAGCAGCAGCAAAGGTGTGTTTGGTATAATCAGCCTAAAAGCTATTTGAGATAACCTTATTAACACGTACTTTTACAATCTTCCACACATTATCCATTCTAGTATTTCTTTGTTTTCAAAAGATGGAATGAGAAATAACACCAGCGGTGAATTTAACGAGCATCGGTCAACTCTCAAACAGAATTCTATTACATTTCGGTGAGGAAAGAAAGAAAGAAAAACAATCAGAAAGGCATTACTATAGTCTACACACATTGGGTCGAAGAAAAACGAGAAAATCTAATTAGTCTGCTGCTGGAGAGAAAGAAAAAAAAATTAGATATAATTGAAAGAACATTATATAAAGAATCGAGAAAAAGAAAGAAAAAATCTCATCACTGACTCTCTCAGTTGAACTCTAATGGGACCATTCCTTAATTATTGTATAACCGGCAGCAGCTAGCAACACACACACACACACGGCGAAAGAGAGAGAGAGAATATAATTAAGAATAAATGAAATCAATTCAACAGCGCGGGCATTTTCAAAAACAAACAAGAAATTAAAAAAAAAAATAATCCAGAAAATCTGCTCTAGGCAAATGTCGAGCTGCTGATATTTAGCTCCTCTTTGGACCTCGGTCGGTGCTGAATTTATTTGAATACATTTTTCTGCCGTGTTTGCGGCGGGGTCGGTGTCTCTTTTGAGGAGTCCACCTCATCCACAAAAATAAAACAAAAAAACCTTAAAAAATCTTTTTCTTATATTTTGCAGCGCAGGGGCTGTGCTGACGAGCGGATGGCAAAACCCGGCGAGTGATGATGGATGATGAATCTCTTCTCTCAGTCTCACACACACAGCGTCCTTCTTCTTCTTCTTGGGCTATGCTCCTCCTCCTCCCAACGATGATAACGATATTTTATACATGCAGCAGCAGCAGCTATACAGGCCAACATAAACCAGCTTTTTTTTTAATAATATTTTTCCTATATAGATGTGATCCGTGTGTGTTCAAAAACAAGGCAACTGCAGCAGCAGCAGCAGCTGATGATGAGGCGACTGTATAGAGTCGGGTCCAATCATCTACCAGGCCAAAGCAACAGCTTCTATCGCTCCGGGGACAGAAAATGCCTAGCAAAGTGGTAGGGGGATAGCTCAGCAGCTCATCGATGATCATCATCTCTCTCTCTCTTGCTTGCTCTCGCTCGTGAACAATTTTTTGACTCATTGGAATGACAATACAGTTGTGTGGAGGGTTTTTGATTCGTGCTGGAGCCCTATGGGGGGAAAAACGTAGAACAACAGCCAGTTGCGAGCAGAGCAGAGAGAGAGAGAGAGGCGAAGTTTGAAACCTTTCGGGAGCCGACTTGATGGATGAGGGAAATTTATTCGTCAGAAAACGATGGCGATGATGATGATGATGATGATGACAGTTTGCCCAAGCGCAGCACATACACACACACACACAGCGAGACCTTCCTTCTTTTTTTTTTCATAACTCTAGCGCGGTCCCATCTGTTTTTTTCTTTTGTTTTTCCATTTGGCTCAGAGACAAACATTATATACGCTCACACAAGCTCTGGGTGGCGCGCAGAAATGATTTAACATTTTTTTTATTTTTATTTTTCAAAAACTGGTTTTTTGGCGCGGTTTGAAATTAAATTTTGGCCAGCGGGGAAAAGAACACGGAGACGGGGGCGTGACGTCATCTGGGCGATATCAAGTTGGACTGCGCTTATAGAAACTTTGTGTGAGCTTTGTGTGAAAAATATATGATCACGTCAAAATGGCCGCAGCTCTTGTTATAGTTGATTTCCATAAAAGAATCGTTTGATATATTTATACAGAGCGACCGTAGCGACGACCAATCTTACTAACCCCGCCATGCCTATGTAATATAAATAATCTCCGTCGTGTCTTGTGTAAACCCCGATAGATCGATAGTAATAACTTCCAATCATCAGCTGACCCCAGTGAACAAATAACCGAAGAAAAATAAATTTTGTCCAGGGGATGAATATAAGAAAAGACGCGATCATCAATCGGCTTTCAAGATAACCAACTCCCCCAGCAGGTGGTTATATCTATTTAACTCTCTCTACAGACGTGATGCGCTTGAGCATGCTATAGGTTATTATATGTAGCACACACACATAATAATATCTGGGTTGTCAATACATTAAATGTTTTTTCTCCCCCCTCCTTTGGTTTCAAACTGGACGCAATATAATCAAAATAAAAATTTTTTTTTCTCAGATATTTCTTTTATATGCTGCCCTTTTCTGTTTGATCATTCAATGATGAATAGCCACCGGTGTAGATGGTAGTAGCCTCTACAAGAACGAACAACTCCCCCCATCGAGTTGTTGGGGGATAGACCGGGGGTCGAAACACTCCCTTTACAGAAGGTAAAAAATAAATTCAAATATTTTATCAAAAAATAATAAGAATGGTAGGGAAAACTAGACGTAGTACAGTCCCCGTGGAGAGCTGGTAATGAATCCTATAAATCCTTCGATATATATATAGTATAACTCGTCCCTCACAACATTTACGACGACGTCCTATATATGCGTATCCCCTTTTACGTTGTTGAATGCTGCTGTGGGGGGCTCCACCCTGATAGTTTTTTAGAAATATTCAAATCTAACGGAGACCCAGCTATTACAAAAAATGTATCAAATTTGAGCCTGTCAAGTTATTGTAATTTCGAAATTCTTGGACGACGCTAAATCAGCTGATGTGGAGGTGACTAACTGTTATAATCACATTAATAACACCAGGAATGAAAGGATTTCAAACTTTTTTTCCCCTGAAAGAATTTCTACCTTGGCATAGCCACACAGCCACACGGGTCGTTACCAAATTAACTGCTTGCCCAGGTTCCAAAAAAGAAACTATAATTGCTGTGTGCTCTTTTAGCTCTTTCTTATACATCTATCTACAATTTTTTGACGGGAGAGGGGGGAACTTCTCTTATAAGTAGACACATTGTTGTGTGTTGTGTTTGTCCATTGCTCTGGCCAGCCAGCCAGCACAGGTTATATTTATACACATCAACTAAAAGGGCGATATATAGATGTATAGATTTTCTCCTTTTCGTGTTTTTTTGCGGATAGTTTTGTGGAGCGCGAGCGCCGAGAGTCGCTTGTTGCCGTGTTAATTAATCGCCAGGTTCTTCTTCTTCTTCTTCTGGTTGAGGAGGATCGTCTCCAGGAGTTTTTTCTTTGTCGGCGAAAAGGAAAAAAAAAAAAAGGCGAAAAGAATCAGAAATAAAACACAAGCGGCGAAAGGGACCCCCCTTCTATACCACCTTCTATATTATCCTCCCACCCAATTCCACCTTTAGAACTTTTTTGTCCATATTGACCGCGGTTGAGCACATCAAGTTTGGAAAAAACTTTTTTGTTTCGGATAGATTCAAAAGTTTTTTTCCTTTTCTTTGTGTCTTGTCCCAACACGAAAGCACCGCCCCCCTTGTGAAGAAATAAGACCTTTTTTTTTCTTTGGTGTTGTACGAAAATTTTTCGTTTTAAAATGGTGGGGGGATGGTGAGAAAAGCAATGAGGAAATTTGAGATAAGAGTCGCCTTTTTTTTAAATTATCGATTCCAATAGCCGTCATTAAAAAAATAAGAAAAGAAACAAAAGGGAAGAAAGAAGAAGACCCATTTGCCCTTAATCAGTAAAAGGTCGATGATTATGTCTGACTATTTATGCTGTCCGGCTGTTGGATTCTGGATTGTGAAGGAAAGAAAAAAGGAAATTGGGAAAGTCTCCTTCTTTCGGACTATTAAACAGATGGCTCGAATGTGCCATTTTAACAAGAGAGAGAGAGTGGAGTGTGCTATCGGTCGTCGTTTTTTTTTCGCCGACCTTGATTGGATATTTTCGGGCTTTTTTTTTTTAAATAATAAGGAGCCGATTCGTTACGCGAGATTATATAGACACGGGGAAATGAGTCGGGTTTTGAATTTGACATCATTTAGCGCTCTGCCACGCCATCTACTAGTAGAAAAAGGAACAAATTTGTTTGCACGAATTGGGTTTTTATTTGAATTCAGGGATCGAGCTATGCTTTTCGTTTTTTTGTTACATTTGGAATAAATTATTTAGTTAAAGTGCCAAGTGGGAAGATTAGAGTCTAGTTTTCTTAAATCCACGAAAACAGAAAATGAAATGAATTATGTGTCCATTTTTCTTCGTTATTTTGGTTGCTGAGTGTTCGAATAATTAACTTCACGTTTGCGGATGAATTGGAATCATTTTGGAATCATTTTGGCGGTTTTTCACGTCATGTAACAAAAGTAATTGTGACAAGATTGAAAACCTTCCAGACTTGTCCGCCGAATCATTGGCGTCGAGTTACCAACAAAACAAAACAACTTAACAATATGTCGTTTCATTCAACCAGCCAAACAGCCAACTGTTAAATTCGATCGAATAAAAATGGTGCCAAAAGTAAACCACGTTTTGACTTTATCATATCATCTAACGACACTCAGCTGATTGCTGCAGCAGCTAGTATTACATGAGTAACATGACCTTATCAACAGAAACACTGTTTCATTCTTTAAAAGGCAAGATTTCTTAGAAATATAAACCTTTTTGTGAAATCCAATTGCTGTTTGTTTTTGTGCACAAGGACAATGACTATTGTGTAGCTTTTGCTAAAAATGTAAAACGCTTTGCTTCTGGGGGGTGTTGACAAGAATGTCATCATTTGGACTGGTGGCCTGGAAATGATTCTAAAATACTTGTAAGTAGCAATTAATTGGAAATGTGGAAATCAGAATGATTGTTGTTACCATTTCTTGTTTCAAGTCAGAATCTTTTTCAGTCACAACGTTACAATTCAATGTGTTTCTTGGTAATCCAATCCCACCCCTCTAGCTATTCTAATATGCAATGTCAGTTGCTCCTCTAATGACCTTTGATTATTCTGATTTTTTATTGATAACCAGAGCAGAAGAATATCCAAAAATCTGCACTCTCTTTCTTGGAATTATGACAAATAATAACATGGGAACCCTGTTGGCTTTAGCCCTTAGGTTTGGCCAAGGGTCCATCTGAAACAGCATTTAATTACTCTGGGGTATAAATAAACATTGGCATTTTCAGCTTCCTGATAATTTACAATTTGTTTTCTAGTCTGGAGACTGGAGGTGAAAAATCTAAAATTGAAAGACCTGGAGGCAATCAGTCACCGGCATGGGTCTTGTGCTGGAACATCAACAGGTACATATTATTTAAATAATGCTACTTATGCTACTTGTTATTCTTTTTAATACATCTTGTAGAACTAACCAAGCTGACGTGCATCTAGTTATGACAAGAAACAATTGTCGGAACAATTGCGTGTTGGGTTTGCAACATCAATAAGCGGATAGCTGTGTTCTCGGATGCATGACCAGTTGGCCACATGATATTCTTTAGAACCAAATTGCCAAAAGGTCATCAATAGATTGCAGAAGGCAGAGCTACCAGAAGGTTGGAAATGATTCCACCTGAAGGTCAAGATCTTTACGTAAAAGTACGCAGAGAACCGGAGACCCAAGTGCCAATCAACCTCTGCTTCATCATCATGTCTTCATCGTTATTGCGCGTATCTAAAAAAAATCTGGTAAACAACTCTTTTTGTCATTTTCTCGTATTAATTGGTTCTCTAATTTTATTTATTGTTAATTGAAATAAAGACACGAGTGAAGTGTTTCAAGTCTCTTCACGTCCGACGCATTGAATTTGTTGTGAAAAAACACGTGTGTAAAGAATCAATAAGTGATCCATTTTCCGTTGGTCCAGAAATGGGCAACATTCCATTTGATCAAATTCGTAAGTTATATTGATACCATTGCTTACAGGAGTTAATTAATTTTCTTAATTATTTAGCTTGTGAGATACTTGAAGCAAATCATCACAATTTTGTTATTCTACGACTCTCCGAATGAAAACCAAATCCTTAAGCATCTGATAGCTCGCTAGTGCGGTCCTTCCAAGTGATCTGAAACTTGTTGATCTGTAATTAGTCAGATCCCCAGTAATTTTTAATGTAGTCGTTACCTGTAATTAACGTGCTTAATTGTTTTTTGTTGATAATTAATTTCATGTCGGCTGAAAATTTTGACGTTATCCAGTGGTAGTAGGCCTATTTTGAAATCCTTTAAATTGAAAAAAAACTAGAATTACTGAATAATTTTATACAAGGTGTAGCAGAAGAAAGCGACGAAAATTATATACTTTTTATTTTACAGAAACTCGTATGTTAATTTAAGGCAAGGATTTGAATTTGGATCATTTAGCGCGTTTTTCACGCCATCTAGCAGAAGCATTTTGTACGACGACAAGATTCATAATTGCTTTGAGACTTCGAGTCGTTGCCCTGGTGATCGTTGTTATACAAACAAAAAGTTTCAACCACCTATCTGTCAGATTCGATCGAGTAAACCAATAGTAAACACGTTTTGAATGATCTAATGTCAGCTTAACCTGATATGTAAATCGGAATTCCAGTTATAATGAGAACAGTGCCTATCTGGGTGGACAAGGTCCATACCCGCGATAATTCAGAGCAACAGTAAGTGTTATGATTGATTCCTATTGATATCTCTTTATCATTCATTCATTTGTATGCCTTAACGGTCTAACGTGAATACATTAACATTTTACAGGATATACGATCTGTGCTTCAGCGCTGATGGTACTCAACTGATTGCTGCAGCAGGGAACAAAGTGCTTGTGTATGAGGCCTTAACAGGCACACTGCTTCATTCTTTAAAAGGTAAGGTGTCTTAAATCGAAAACTTTCCTGTTAAATCCTTATACTACCATCTATTTTAGGGCACAAGGATATTGTGTATTGTGTAGCCTTTGCTAAAGATGGAAAGCGCTTTGCTTCTGGTGGTGCTGACAAGAATGTCATCATTTGGACGGGTGGCATGGAAGCCATTCTCAAATATTCGTAAGGAGTAATTAGCTAAAAATGTAGGAATCCAAATGATTTTTTAAATTTCATATTCCACAATAGGCACAATGATACTATTCAATGTGTGTCCTACAATCCAGTTAGCCCTATTCTTGCCAGTTGCTCCTCTAATGACTTTGGTTTGTGGAGTCCTGAGCAGAAGAATGTCCAAAAATACAGAGTCAGTTCACGAGTTTGTTCTTGTTCTTGGAATGATGATGGAACCCTGCTAGCCTTAGGTTTGGCCAATGGCACAATATCCATCCGAAACAGAGTATGCATAAACATTAGCATTTTAAATTTCATGATAACTCATAACTTTTGTATTTTAGTCTGGAGATGAAAAATCTAAAATTGAAAGACCAGGAGGCAATCAGTCACCAGTATGGGCCTTGTGCTGGAACATCAACAGGTACATATTATTTATATGATGCTAATTTAATTCCCTCTCGTTATTTAAAAACAATCTCTTTTGGTAGGACTGACCAAGCAGAAATGCTTTGTGTCACGGATTGGGGTAACAGAACGTTATCCTTCCACCTCCCCAACGGAAAACAAGTGAGTATACCAGATATCATTGTTTCAACAAGTGCTTTCCTCTAAAAATTGAATTTTATTGTATGAATTTACTAGATCCGTTCGGAGAAACCTTTGGGTTTCAACGCTTGCCGAATAGTTCCTTATCGTCACGCTGGTGGTGACTATCTGCTTGTCTGTGGATCCAACCGACAGTGTCAGCTCTTTAGTAGCGAAGGATATGCTCTTGGTCCCATAGCTGAGTGTAGCAAGTGGGTCTGGGCGACGGCAACCAAACAAAACAGCACAGTTGTGGTAAGCCATTCAAAATTTTGACATATTAAAATTTTTAAACGTTAAAATTATTATCCGTTGCTTGTAGGCCGTTGGCAGTGAAGACGGAACAGTCGGTTGTCACCAGCTGATATTTAGCACCGTTCACGGTCTCTATAAAGAACGCTACGCATTCAGGTATTGTTAAATAAGGATCGTGTGAATGGGCTTAATTTACAATGCCGTTTTACTTTGTTATTTCGAAAAATAGAGAACATCTGACAGACGTGGTAGTCCACCACTTACTGACGGAGGAAAAAGTGCGCATCTGTTGCCGTGACCTTATCAAGAAAATCGCCATCTACAAAAATCGCTTAGCGGTATGTCGTGCAATGGCAGGAATATGTGACCGGATGATGATGTCTTGTTATTGTTGGATTCTTCTAGGTCCAGCTGCAAGAAAAACTCATGATTTACGAGCAACAGGAAGGCGAACAGCTGCACTATGTCATCAAGGAAAAAATCAGCCAGAATTTCGAATGCAGCCTTATGGTCATTTGTACCAACCACATCATTCTGTGTCACGTAAATCTTTTATGATTTTCTTTGCAAAATTTTTATCTAACGTATCACATCTGTCTGGATTTTTTTTTTTTTTCGTTCAGGAAAAGAAACTGCAGTCGGTGAACTTTCAGGGCGTCAAGGAACGCGAGTGGACGTTAGATTCACCCGTGCGCTACATAAAAATCGTCGGCGGACCGGCCAACAAAGAGGGTCTCCTGCTAGGCTTGAAGAATGGCCAGGTGTCCAAAATATTTTTAGATAACCCTTTCCCGGTGGAGTTGCTCAAGATCAGTGTCCCTATCCGCTGCCTGGACTTGAGCTCTTCACGCCAAAAGGTGGCCATTGTAGATGACAACAATACCTGCTCCGTCTATCAATTGAGCAACAGTGAATTGATTTCTCAGGTAGTTCCAAAACTTTTTCCCAGATTACAACAGAATAATAACCTAAATTGTGAATGTAGGAGCCACATGCTAATAGCGTCGCTTGGAACATTCACTGCGAAGATATGCTTTGCTTTTCGGGTCAGAACTGGTTGAACATCAAAGCATCAAATTTTCCCTGTCACCAGCAAAAGTTTCAAGGCTACGTCGTGGGATTCTACGGCGCCAAAATATTTTGCTTGCAGGGATACAGCATGACCACCCTTCAGGTGCCTCTATCAGCACCAATGTACCAGTATCTTGACCGTAAGCTCTACCGCGAAGCTTACGAAGTGGCTTGTATGGGCGTGACGGAGGCCGACTGGTCACAGCTGGCACACGAGTCGGTCAATGCGCTGGAACTGGACATTGCCACACAAGCGTTCCAACGTATCCAGGACTACAAATACCTGGAGCTGATGGAATCTATCGCATATCAGAAGCGGCTGGGAGGACCACAGGCCAATATCAACCACAATGTCTTTATCGGCGACATCCTTGCGTGGCAGGGAAAGTTCAACGAGGCGGCTCGCTTGTACCGCAAGTGCGGCCGTAGCGACAAGGCGGTGGCTCTCTTCACCGATTTGCGCCTTTTCGATCAAGCCCAGGAGTATCTCAGCGGAGACAGTACGACCGAACGGATGAACATCCTGAAAAAACGGGCGGATTGGGCGCAAGATATTCACGACCCGCGAGCAGCAGCAGAAATGTACCTGAATGCAGGTGAAATTCTCAAAGCTGTTGAGATTATCGCTGCCAACGGATGGACATCCATGTGAGTCGATTAGTAAAAATCAGTTTTGAAATTATCCAGGACTAAAAAATGTTCTAAATGTTGTACAGGCTTGTTGACGCGTCTCGAAGACTGGACGCAACGGACCAAGCGTCAACGTTACGCATCATTGCAGACCATCTTCGTCGATTGGGATCAGTCCAGCTGGCTTGTGACATCCTACGGCGTCTTGGTGATACGACTGCTCTGGCTGCCGCTTTGGTTGAGTGTGGCGCTTGGACTGAAGCTCTGGCACTCGCCAAGCAGCATCCTGATATCAGTCGAAATGTTTATCTACCTTATGCTCGTTGGCTGGCCGAACAGGAGCAATTTATCGAAGCTCAACAAGGTGAAACATTTTGAGTTTCAAAGAAAAATGAAGAGGTTTGTCTTACAATTTTTGCTTTTTCAGCTTATTACGAAGCGGGGTGTTTGGAGGAAGCGGAGCGAGTTCTCAACACACTAGCGATGAACGCCGTGGCGTTAAACAAATACGAAGACGCCTCACATTTCTTCTGGCTCTTCGCCAAACATCGGCTCCAGTTGGCCGCTAAAGCGTTAGTTATTTGTCTTATTTCCATTCCTACAAAAACTTTCTGAATGAAAAAAACAATAATGATAATCAACCTTAATGAACAGGGAATTGTCAAACGAAGCACTGAAGCACGTTACTCAGTTTCACGCTTTAGAACGCAAGAGTTCGGCATATTATGCTTATCAAGCAATCCATCGCTTCACGGTAATTATCTTTGCTTCTAAATTAGTACGGAACAAAAAGTGAAGTTGTCAAGTCTTTCTTTAATTATTTTTTTTTAGAATGAGCCTTTCACTTCCAGCTTGCCGGAAGCGTTATTTAACATGGCGCGTTATCTTCTTCACGAAACACTCCACGTAATTGATTCATAGAAAATCTGAACCGTAGAATGAATGATTACGTTTTTTGTGATTATAGGGTCCATTAACTGGCATCAGTCAATTTGCAGTGGTTTATTCGTTGATGAAACACGCCAAGACGTTAGGCGCATACAAGACGGCGAAGCATGCTGTGACGTTGCTGCAGAATCTGAAGATACCTGTTCAGTTTCAGGAGAGTATCGACTTGGCGGTGTTAAGTATCCGCGCCCAACCGTACCAAGACGCAGAGGACCTTCTTCCTCTTTGTTACCGATGCTCCATGAGCAATCCGCTGTATAATCCGCGTGGAAACTGCTGCATTCACTGTGGCGAAAATTTCATCTTTTCTTTCATTTCTTTCGGTAAAATTCTACTTTAACGTTTTTCTTGGAAACCCAAACTTGACTTTATTTTATTTTTTTACAGAGATCCTTCCTTTGGTGGAATTTTATGTGGAGGAAGACATCTCAGCTGCAGAAGCCCTACAGTTGATAAAAACTGAACCTCTAAAAGCAAACAACGATTTAAAGAATGGAGAAGACTATCAACTATACGAAAACGATAGACAGTCAACGGATCCCTTTTCGTCCTACTTTTACTCCCACCAGGTAAAACTAATATTTTAAATAGAGCAATTTTCGTTAAATTTTTGTCTAAACTCAAACTTGGTTTCTTCAAAGTTACGAGACCAGACGTCTAAAATCATTCTAAATCGTGACGCTTTGCTTCAATTGAAACCAACCGAAGTGATTGTTTGCCGATGGCCGTCCCCCTTGCCCAGCCAGTACTACCGCAACTTTTTGCCTGATGTGGCGCTCAAGCATTGTAAACATTGCAATAAGATATTCCACGCTGATGACTATGAGCTGCATTATTTACAGAAAAATCAATGTCCGTTTTGCCGTTCAAGTCGTTCTAGCCCTACATTTTGATCTCACTGGGATCATTCCCACTTTTATTGCACTTTCTTAGCCAAGATACCGTCCTTATTATCGTTCCTGTTTCCGTCCTAATCCGTCCACCTCTCGAGTCTTTTTTTAATTGTTACGCAATTAATAAAATTATTATGTCGACTTTAAACTGCTAATCAGAATAATTTTTGGTCAGCTCACTAGTTAAGGAGTATAAGGACTTAAGGACAGACGGTAAGTTCCGTTACAAAATTTAAAATTATGGTCAATTGTGACGCTAGATGGCAAATGGTACTGCTGATTTCTCTCGTGGCGCTCATGGCGAGCAAAGCAACAACTATTTAGTAAACAATAGCCCGACATTCGACACTATGTTATTGTCGCTTCGACACTATGTTTGTTTCTGTTATGGCTTCTGTAATGAATTTTCCTTGGTTTTACGG
Organism: Daphnia pulicaria; assembly: GCF_021234035.1. Classification (NCBI taxonomy): domain Eukaryota; kingdom Metazoa; phylum Arthropoda; class Branchiopoda; order Diplostraca; family Daphniidae; genus Daphnia; species Daphnia pulicaria. Next base: position 9,880,247 of record NC_060914.1, read on the forward strand.
ACCACATAAAAAGATGTGTACTTATGTAGGCAAATCTGATCTATGTATTCTACTATTCTGTAAGACCTGTCATCTTACAAGGTATCACATAAACTGGATCATGTATCATGGGCATTCTAAATGTTAACCTCAAGTTGCTGAATGTTTCTTATTAACTCACAGCTTTATGTCCAAAAAGTTGCAGATGTGTGCTTACAGGTGCTACAGGTAAGAAAAACATTTACAATTTCATCTGTTCACTCAAAGTCATGTGTGCTTTTGAGCCAGTGATCAAATAGTTAAATTCTATGATTGCCATTCCCTGCAGCTTCCACCTCCCAATAGCATGTCATGTAGTCATGATGTACACAAGTTTGAGCTAATGGTGTCTGTGGTGTACCACAGCTACTAACTCCGAGAGGTTATTATCCATTTAATTGTGTAACGATACAACTTGCACGAAAAGTTTCTAACTACCTTTAAGTTAATTATTTTGGGATTCTTGAATGCGCCTTTAATGAGATTCGGTGATTCTCGGTCTCGCCGAGATCCGAGATAATCTCGGATCGTAACAGTGGATCCGACAGAATTAATCACAGAATCCGACAGCGGATCGTGACTCTCCCGAGACTGAACTAGTTTAGTTTTTCTTTTTATTTAAAGATATAAATATTCCAGTTAGTTTAATTTCTAAAAATCTTTAGCTAATTCAGTGTTTATGATTTTTCACACGGATGTAAACTTTGTGTAATTGTGTTTACCTTCTGAATTACGCTATTGTAATTATTACCCTTTGAAAGTCGACCTTCAAAATTTGAAATCTTGTGTTTATTTTATTATAGGTGATAGTTGGAATTGATTTACGACAATTCGCCAGTAAATTGTTCTAACAAGTAAATTTGACCAAACCTTTGGTTTTTTTTTCGAATGTTCGATTTTTTCCGTTTTCTGCTGGATGCCGTTTTATTCGTCTGTAATGGCGATTGTTTCCATTTAACAACCACAAACGAAGTAATATGTAATTGACTTTGATTTGTATTTCATGTGTTTTAGATTGACTTTGGAGAATAACCTGTGTGTCCTAAGTAGTCGTGAAGTCAGCAAGGTTCAAGTTTATTTAAACGCCAGTAAAGTTATCTATTGCGTCCCAACCATTTACCTCAGGGACTTGATCCTCGCCATAGATAACAAGTGTCAGCGGATGAAATGTATTTTGCCAGAACTTCTCTCCTATTGAGACGTCATTCCTTCAAACTACAATTTAGTTATTCTGTTGTCATTGTTTGTTGCCTTAGATGATTTATTTTGATATAGTGTCTAACTTCTTCTTTAACGTTAGCAGCGCTTTTTTTTGGTTGCGCAGCAGTGTGAAGTACGATAGCTTTTAATTTCCTTTTATGCTCAAAGATTGGTCTATGCTATAGTAATGTTGATTCTACGCCAAATATTAATATGATGTTTATTGTTTACAGATTACTCTTGTCGTTATTTTTACTCAAAATGATAATCAAAATTCATTTGTTTATGAGTGATCAAAACGATTAAGTAAAAGTATTAATTGTCAAAAATTAGGTTTAATTGTACAGCCCCGTAGCACAATGCCAGAGTGTATGTGGAGATAATGTGAAGTTGTGCCGGACATGATCCGGACATGGGCCGGGCAAGCGGATCGTGAGTCTCCCGAGGCTGAACTATTTCAACATTTTTTTTGAAACCTTATTAGTCCACTTAATTGAATTTATAAAAATTTTCAGCTAATTTAGTGAGTGTGATTTTTCACACGGATTTTAAAATTTATGATTATTAAATGATTTGTTCGTGTTTAAAATTAACTTCCAATCATTATAGTATGTGCAACCACGGTTTAATGGTTATGGCACGCAGTGTAGTTAGTTATTAAGTCTCTTGTCTCCTCCGGTGGTTTCCGGGTTCTATTCCCCCTCCCTCCATGGTTCCCTTTCGTGCTTGCATAAAATAATCATGTATGTAAAACGGTACCGAACGAAATTTTTTTAAAATTAAACTTCTTTATACTATCCTCTAACTTGATAAATTAAACAAATCTAGCTAAAAAAAAACTATCACGCCGTACGCCGTAGGGACTTTGAGCCTTTCATTCACCAGGCTGAAGCGTCGAACGGAAACACCATCTGCGTTCAGTATGATATGAGATTGAACTTTAAATATTATCGCCATACTTTTCATTTTTAAATTTTTATTGTTATTGAATTGGAAACCAGTATTTCCCTACTCATACTCATCCTCGCTGAGTTGCCATGGTCGCTGTCCAAGAAAGAAAACATTATACATCTAGCGTAGAATTGCTAACTTTTTGCATTCATAAATAAATAATAGATTTGAATATTATTAAAAAGGTAATATGAAGCAAAATAACATATTTCTATAAAATATTGTTAAATGATTTATTCGTGTTTAAAATTAACTTCCAATCAATATAGTATGTGCAACCACGGTTTAATGGTTATGGCACGCAATGTAGTTAGTTATTAAGTCTCTTGTCTCCTCCGGTGGTTTCCGGGTTCTAATCCCCCTCCCTCCATGGTTCCCTTTCGTGCTTGCATATAATAATCATGTATGTAAAATGGTACCGAACGAAACTTTTTTTTATTACAATTCTACTATTAAGTATTCTCGAACTTGATAAATTAACCAAATCTAGTTAAAAAATTAATAAAAAATTATCATGCCCTAGTACGCCCCTACTCGTAGGGACAGTAAAGATATTGTTTAACATCTCATAATGGAAACCCCAGGAAATGAAGTTGAGAAGGCAGAGAAGAAGTTAAAGGATGCAAAATTGGCTGTGAAGTGTAAGTTGAATGGCATTTTAAGCAATTACATGTTCTATTCAGTTTACGGAATTTCTTAAATATTTTAAGCTTGACTTGTCTCAGTGTCTGACACTGTAACCACCAATAGTTTATACTTATACCCATCTCTGTATGCTGCAATTCTACATAACAATCTGCAATTCTATGTTTCATCAAGGCATTGCATAGCATTAACAGATCAATTGGATCATGGGCATTTAAGTTTTTACATCAAGTTGCTGAATAAGCAAGACCTTTTTTAAGGTAAGGATTCTTATTGCATTCTTGACTAAATATTTTCATCAAATGTATCCAGGTGAAGTTTTTGGGGACATGGACCGAGCACATCTTAATTGCAAGGTGGTTCTGTTTGCAAGGTTTCATTGCTTTAGCTTATTTTTACATTCATAATATGTAATAAGTCTGGAACTGTAGACTGGTATAGCTGTAGGTGCTATTATTGCACACATCTCTGTATTTTACTATTCATAAATGATCTTTAAGTGTTTTGTTGTCCCATCATGTTACATCAATGGAGCATGAAAATTCCCATTTTTCAGGCAAGTGGGTGAATACTTTGCGTAACCAGCTTCAGCTACAAACATCAGCTTCACAGCCCAATTTGTGGACAAATGCAAAAGGTACACACCACAACACCACGATAATATGATTATATTTTGCAACCAAATCAAGCACGATACATTGATGACAATAAATTATTAACTCGCTGTGATTAACAATTTTCTGATTTTACAGGTTCTCTCTTGACCAGTTAATTGCTACTTCTGAAGCAGTTGATGATGATGGTTATCAAACAAACTATAATAGGGATATGTTCTATCATTTCCATTCCCAATAAAAAGCATGCAGCAAACTTCTAAATGCAAACAGAGGTAAAACTGTGCTAAGCCATTTTAATTCTTGTCTAAACATGTAAACAGAAAAATGTGTGGCTTACCTTTTAGTGAAAAAAATGACAAGAAGCAAGATTCTGTTTTATTGGTTATCATCACAGATTATCTGTAAGTTATGTTTTGACACAGAATTTTGGGAATGCATCACAGACAGCAGTTTCAGGTATTGTTTGTTAATTTTTTAATTTAGATTTTGCTTAATTGACTGAATGACAACCATCTTGATTTCTCTCAATGAAAAAATGAAAGGGCTAGGGGCTATAAGGTCGACTAAGCTCTTTGTATGTCAATTCGTTGGCTGCTACCTGCTGGATTTTCCCTCTTTGACTTTCTAAGAACGTACCTGCTCTTGATTTGAAGTATTACTTGGTGTCGCTGCAAATCTTCTATGAAATTTTTGGTATCTAAAATAACACTTATTTTCGTTTCAGATTTATGCTGCGCCGCTATTTAATGAATTAATCCAGTAGGCGGAACCTGCCGAAAGATCGGCAACGACTGTCGACTGACGGACGTGCTATTATTCTGCAATACTGCTCACTTGCGTGCCAACTTTTCATTGCCCCGAGGCATGTGAGAGTTGAGCCTGCTCCAGCTACCCGGCCAGCATCATTTGTCTACACAGCCGACTGTACTACTACCCCAGCCCTCACCTAGCACGGAGTTTCTTGAGGGCGACGAGATCATGATATTGATGAGGAGAATATGTTGTGAGTATCAAACTATTTTTCTTTAGTCTTTTATTGTCATTTCAATTCAGTGTCGATGAGCTAGATACAGGGTATGTTTGTTTTAGACACATTGATCTTTGCTTCCTCAAACGGGATTGCGGTGTTTATTCTTGCGTAACTTGAAGTCTTCTGCGCATGAAAGTAAACGGGAGAAGATTTGACGTCAACGTAACCAATCTATTTCTGAAAACCTATTATTGTGTACACACAAGCAGCTTTAATTTATCTTTAAATGTTTTCTAGCAATACCTTCCTCGTTAGATTGCTTCGAAAAATTGCAGTGGACAGTTTCCATCTTTTTTTGTCCCATAATCGAAAAGAGTCCACTTTTTTATGTCCAATTTGACAGAGATCAGTGCAGGACATTGGGATCCTACCAATATCCTCGATGGCATTTGTTCTCTGTGTCCAGTAATATTTATCAGGAAAATTTAGAAATCAGGAAAAAGTTTGTAAAGTCCAATGTTCCTACCATTCAAGTCCTTTTTCAAATTCAAAAGAGCGGTCCTTGTTTCTTTCAAAAAAAGAAATCGTCGGAAGTTTGAAATTTTACGTTACGCGTAATAATAGCAGCAAAATACCTTTTAACTCGTCCTTCAAATTTCGCCATTCGTCAGTGACAGTCAATCCACGGTATTGTACAAAATTAATGTGGATGGACAAGACAGCGATCGAGTAACGAACGATCACTTTACGATCTTTTAACAAATGCCTATCACGCAATTGTGTAAGATTAATTTTGCTGAGAGCTAACGGTTTGGGAACGAATTTATCTCCATCCCATTCAACATGGCCTTTACTCATTTGATAAAATTTATCAATATCGTCCTTGAAAGTAGATCCGTGTTTGGCAAAATCTGTTGTCACCGGTACCACCGGTACCTTCGCTGAAACAATAGCGAACAAAACATTTTCTTGGCCGTCCATCTTTTTGATATTTTTATACAATTCCGACAGTTTCTTCTTTGATTCCACGTCCAACTTCTTGTAGACTTCGTTTTTGTTTGCCTTGTCCGGTCGGTAATTTTCCTCATTCCAGAAAACCGTGTCCCACATCTTGTCGCTCTGCTCTTTGACGACCGCCTTATTATTAGAGAAAAGCAAGTTCCTTAACATGTTGTCGAGCATGTTGTAGATCTGCGATTCCGAATTTGGAGAAACAACGTCCGAATCGTCGAACGATTCTACGAGGATGTTGGTTGTTGTTTCTGTCAATAGTCGCTTCTCATCGTTAGTCGTTAGTAGAATCTCGTCTTTTTGGCCAAATCGTTGCAAGAGATTGCTGACCAATTGTCCCGAAACGATATTGTCGATGCGAATAGTGGTTTCCTTTGTTTGTGTCGTCTGTGAAGATAAGCTAAACAAAAGTTTTAAATGGTCGAATTGTTCCGGGTTAGAGCGCATGTCGAGCGCCAGTTGATCGCAATCGTTTTGCGTAAAACACGACAGAGAAAATTGAAGGAATTTGTGCAGCTGATAGGGAAGCCAATTATTGCCGAGGGAGAAAGCAGTTGAAGGTATCGTGTTGACCAGAACTGCTTTCTCCAGTGGAATAACTTGTACCTGGTGATCGTGAACTGGTTGACCGATGACTTTGCCCAGATATTTAACCACTTCACTTTCGACCTTATCGGTCCACATTTCAATACGGAAACGAATTTCCGGCTGTTTTATGACGTTGTTGAAGGAACTGGTGGCGCTTGTGTGATCCAGCAGGGCGATCGGAGTGTAGAAATATTTGTAACGGGCGGGAAGTGTACTCAACTTGCTATTTTCGGCGTGCTCGTAAATGTTGACGCGAAAACTACCGAACGGCATAGAACAAAGTTCGTTGGACGAAATTTGCAGTTTGGCCCAGGAAGAAGGAGAATCTTGACCACAAACAGTCGCCAATAATTGCGATGCGAATAGGACGAGACTTTTCATTGAGATATTGCAAGTCGCCATGACGCTAAATTACGACACTTTTGTCTTTGTTAAATTAAGAAATGGTACGATCAAACGGAACAAGGGTGCAGCGAGCAGTTGCTGCCTTCGTCACGCTTACACGATACTAAGTTGATATTTATATGTTTCATCGTTGTTAATGTATGGCACAGCCCAGACTCGACAACACTTCTTTATAGACTTGCTGACTTCTCTGAAGTGTGTTTGCATTTCGAAAGTTTTGATGTTCATCGAGTGGACGTAAAGAAGCGTTTGATTTATCTATCAGCGCGTTTTTTTTTCCGGGAATCCCTTTTATGTTCTCAAATTACAGTTAAGTCTTCGCAGTTCATCACGAAACTAGGGCATTGAGTAAACGCCTTCTTGTTCGCAAACGAAGGATGTAATAAATTATTAATGCACTCTCCTTCCTTCGGATCTGGTATGGCTTTTTGACTTTTTCTTTATTCAAGATTCCACACACAATTTTGTTTTAATTACTTTAAAAAATGAGTCGTTCAGCACTTAAGCAAACATTTTGTATCCACAGTTCGCAGTCGGAGTTTGCCGCTTTGGCTCTTTGCTGGCAGCTGGCAGCTGGCAGAGACGACAGATGCGGACGTTTTTAAATGCAAGACTGAAAATGGCCATCTTGCGGTTTGCGCGTTACTTTCAAGATGGCTTCTGGCATTCGACGAGAGTCGACAGCAATTGACAGATCCCAGCTGAAATGGACCGTCCCGGTTTGTAGAATGTATTTCAACTTCATGTTTTTGCATTGTAAATCAGTTAAAATGTAAGAGGTGAAGTGGCATTCACAATAATTACCATTTTGTCCTTCAGTTGGCGTAACGCGTCTTCTACACTGCGGAGTGCGACGACCAGGGATCGAAAGTGGCAACTTCATCTCCTTTTCCCCCTCTCTTCGTGTACACGTTTGTGAGTGGGCTGAGCGTAATCACCGAGTACGACTTTCCTCCATTTAATTCACCTAATGTCAACTCCCAGTTTCTGTGTGGGCGGATGGCGAGTGGCTCATGGCGAGCAAAGCAACAACTATGTAGTAAACAATAGCCCGACATTCGCGACACTATGTTTGCTTCTGTTATGGCTTCTGTAATGAATTTTCCTTGGTTTTACGGACCACATAAAAAGATGTGTACTTTTGTAGGCAAATCTTTAGCTAACATAATGTAATCACCGTAGTCCGTACCAGTATTGTAGTTCTTATACCGACACCCATCTATGTATTCTACTATTCTGTAAGACCTGTCATCTTACAAGGTATCACATAAACTGGATCATGTATCATGGGCATTCTAAATGCTAACCTCAAGTTGCTGAATGTTTCCTATTTACTCACAGCTTTATGTCTAAAAAGTTGCAGATGTGTGCTTACAGGTGCTACAGGTAAGCAAAACATTTACAATTTCATCTGTTCACTCAAAGTTATGTGTGCTTTTGAGCCAGTGATCAAATAGTTAAATTCTATGATTGCCATTCCCTGATGATGTACAGAAGTTTGAGCTAATGGTGTCTGTTGTGTACCACAGCTACTAACTCCGAGAGGTTATTATCCATTTACTTGTGTCATGATACAACTTGCACGAAAAGTTTCTAACTACCTTTAATTTAATTATTTAGGGATTCTTGAATGCGCCTTTAATGAGATTCAGTGATTCTCGATCTCGGATCGTAACATCGGATCCGACAGAATTAATCACAGAATCCGACAGCGGATCGTGACTCTCCCGAGACTGAACTAGTATAGTTTTTCTTTGTAAAGCTATAAATATTCCAGTTAGTTTAATTTCTAAAAATCTTTAGCTCATTCAGTGTTTATGATTTTTCACACGGATTTAAACTTTGTGTAATTGTGTTTACCTTCTGAATTACGCTATTGTAATTATTACCCTTTGAAAGTCGACCTTCAAAATTTGAAATCTTGTGTTTATTTTATTATAGGTGATAGTTGGAATTGATTTACGACAATTCGCCAGTAAATTGTTCTAACAAGTAAATTTGACCAAACCTTTGGTTTTTTTTTCGAATGTTCGATTTTTTCCGTTTTCTGCTGGATGCCGTTTTATTCGTCTGTAATGGCGATTGTTTCCATTTAACAACCACAAACGAAGTAATATGTAATTGACTTTGATTTGTATTTCATGTGTTTTAGATTGACTTTGGAGAATAACCTGTGTGTCCTAAGTAGTCGTGAAGTCAGCAAGGTTCAAGTTTATTTAAACGCCAGTAAAGTTATCTATTGCGTCCCAACCATTTACCTCAGGGACTTGATCCTCGCCATAGATAACAAGTGTCAGCGGATGAAATGTATTTTGCCAGAACTTCTCTCCTATTGAGACGTCATTCCTTCAAACTACAATTTAGTTATTCTGTTGTCATTGTTTGTTGCCTTAGATGATTTATTTTGATATAGTGTCTAACTTCTTCTTTAACGTTAGCAGCGCTTTTTTTTGGTTGCGCAGCAGTGTGAAGTACGATAGCTTTTAATTTCCTTTTATGCTCAAAGATTGGTCTATGCTATAGTAATGTTGATTCTACGCCAAATATTAATATGATGTTTATTGTTTACAGATTACTCTTGTCGTTATTTTTACTCAAAATGATAATCAAAATTCATTTGTTTATGAGTGATCAAAACGATTAAGTAAAAGTATTAATTGTCAAAAATTAGGTTTAATTGTACAGCCCCGTAGCACAATGCCAGAGTGTATGTGGAGATAATGTGAAGTTGTGCCGGACATGATCCGGACATGGGCCGGGCAAGCGGATCGTGAGTCTCCCGAGGCTGAACTATTTCAACATTTTTTTTGAAACCTTATTAGTCCACTTAATTGAATTTATAAAAATTTTCAGCTAATTTAGTGAGTGTGATTTTTCACACGGATTTTAAAATTTATGATTATTAAATGATTTGTTCGTGTTTAAAATTAACTTCCAATCATTATAGTATGTGCAACCACGGTTTAATGGTTATGGCACGCAGTGTAGTTAGTTATTAAGTCTCTTGTCTCCTCCGGTGGTTTCCGGGTTCTATTCCCCCTCCCTCCATGGTTCCCTTTCGTGCTTGCATAAAATAATCATGTATGTAAAACGGTACCGAACGAAATTTTTTTAAAATTAAACTTCTTTATACTATCCTCTAACTTGATAAATTAAACAAATCTAGCTAAAAAAAAACTATCACGCCGTACGCCGTAGGGACTTTGAGCCTTTCATTCACCAGGCTGAAGCGTCGAACGGAAACACCATCTGCGTTCAGTATGATATGAGATTGAACTTTAAATATTATCGCCATACTTTTCATTTTTAAATTTTTATTGTTATTGAATTGGAACCAGTATTTCCCTACTCATACTCATCCTCGCTGAGTTGCCATGGTCGCTGTCCAAGAAAGAAAACATTATACATCTAGCGGTAGAATTGCTAACTTTTTGCATTCATAAATAAATAATAGATTTGAATATTATTAAAAAGGTAATATGAAGCAAAATAACATATTTCTATAAAATATTGTTAAATGATTTATTCGTGTTTAAAATTAACTTCCAATCAATATAGTATGTGCAACCACGGTTTAATGGTTATGGCACGCAATGTAGTTAGTTATTAAGTCTCTTGTCTCCTCCGGTGGTTTCCGGGTTCTAATCCCCCTCCCTCCATGGTTCCCTTTCGTGCTTGCATATAATAATCATGTATGTAAAATGGTACCGAACGAAACTTTTTTTTATTACAATTCTACTATTAAGTATTCTCGAACTTGATAAATTAACCAAATCTAGTTAAAAAATTAATAAAAAATTATCATGCCCTAGTACGCCCCTACTCGTAGGGACAGTAAAGATATTGTTTAACATCTCATAATGGAAACCCCAGGAAATGAAGTTGAGAAGGCAGAGAAGAAGTTAAAGGATGCAAAATTGGCTGTGAAGTGTAAGTTGAATGGCATTTTAAGCAATTACATGTTCTATTCAGTTTACGGAATTTCTTAAATATTTTAAGCTTGACTTGTCTCAGTGTCTGACACTGTAACCACCAATAGTTTATACTTATACCCATCTCTGTATGCTGCAATTCTACATAACAATCTGCAATTCTATGTTTCATCAAGGCATTGCATAGCATTAACAGATCAATTGGATCATGGGCATTTAAGTTTTTACATCAAGTTGCTGAATAAGCAAGACCTTTTTTAAGGTAAGGATTCTTATTGCATTCTTGACTAAATATTTTCATCAAATGTATCCAGGTGAAGTTTTTGGGGACATGGACCGAGCACATCTTAATTGCAAGGTGGTTCTGTTTGCAAGGTTTCATTGCTTTAGCTTATTTTTACATTCATAATATGTAATAAGTCTGGAACTGTAGACTGGTATAGCTGTAGGTGCTATTATTGCACACATCTCTGTATTTTACTATTCATAAATGATCTTTAAGTGTTTTGTTGTCCCATCATGTTACATCAATGGAGCATGAAAATTCCCATTTTTCAGGCAAGTGGGTGAATACTTTGCGTAACCAGCTTCAGCTACAAACATCAGCTTCACAGCCCAATTTGTGGACAAATGCAAAAGGTACACACCACAACACCACGATAATATGATTATATTTTGCAACCAAATCAAGCACGATACATTGATGACAATAAATTATTAACTCGCTGTGATTAACAATTTTCTGATTTTACAGGTTCTCTCTTGACCAGTTAATTGCTACTTCTGAAGCAGTTGATGATGATGGTTATCAAACAAACTATAATAGGGATATGTTCTATCATTTCCATTCCCAATAAAAAGCATGCAGCAAACTTCTAAATGCAAACAGAGGTAAAACTGTGCTAAGCCATTTTAATTCTTGTCTAAACATGTAAACAGAAAAATGTGTGGCTTACCTTTTAGTGAAAAAAATGACAAGAAGCAAGATTCTGTTTTATTGGTTATCATCACAGATTATCTGTAAGTTATGTTTTGACACAGAATTTTGGGAATGCATCACAGACAGCAGTTTCAGGTATTGTTTGTTAATTTTTTAATTTAGATTTTGCTTAATTGACTGAATGACAACCATCTTGATTTCTCTCAATGAAAAAATGAAAGGGCTAGGGGCTATAAGGTCGACTAAGCTCTTTGTATGTCAATTCGTTGGCTGCTACCTGCTGGATTTTCCCTCTTTGACTTTCTAAGAACGTACCTGCTCTTGATTTGAAGTATTACTTGGTGTCGCTGCAAATCTTCTATGAAATTTTTGGTATCTAAAATAACACTTATTTTCGTTTCAGATTTATGCTGCGCCGCTATTTAATGAATTAATCCAGTAGGCGGAACCTGCCGAAAGATCGGCAACGACTGTCGACTGACGGACGTGCTATTATTCTGCAATACTGCTCACTTGCGTGCCAACTTTTCATTGCCCCGAGGCATGTGAGAGTTGAGCCTGCTCCAGCTACCCGGCCAGCATCATTTGTCTACACAGCCGACTGTACTACTACCCCAGCCCTCACCTAGCACGGAGTTTCTTGAGGGCGACGAGATCATGATATTGATGAGGAGAATATGTTGTGAGTATCAAACTATTTTTCTTTAGTCTTTTATTGTCATTTCAATTCAGTGTCGATGAGCTAGATACAGGGTATGTTTGTTTTAGACACATTGATCTTTGCTTCCTCAAACGGGATTGCGGTGTTTATTCTTGCGTAACTTGAAGTCTTCTGCGCATGAAAGTAAACGGGAGAAGATTTGACGTCAACGTAACCAATCTATTTCTGAAAACCTATTATTGTGTACACACAAGCAGCTTTAATTTATCTTTAAATGTTTTCTAGCAATACCTTCCTCGTTAGATTGCTTCGAAAAATTGCAGTGGACAGTTTCCATCTTTTTTTGTCCCATAATCGAAAAGAGTCCACTTTTTTATGTCCAATTTGACAGAGATCAGTGCAGGACATTGGGATCCTACCAATATCCTCGATGGCATTTGTTCTCTGTGTCCAGTAATATTTATCAGGAAAATTTAGAAATCAGGAAAAAGTTTGTAAAGTCCAATGTTCCTACCATTCAAGTCCTTTTTCAAATTCAAAAGAGCGGTCCTTGTTTCTTTCAAAAAAAGAAATCGTCGGAAGTTTGAAATTTTACGTTACGCGTAATAATAGCAGCAAAATACCTTTTAACTCGTCCTTCAAATTTCGCCATTCGTCAGTGACAGTCAATCCACGGTATTGTACAAAATTAATGTGGATGGACAAGACAGCGATCGAGTAACGAACGATCACTTTACGATCTTTTAACAAATGCCTATCACGCAATTGTGTAAGATTAATTTTGCTGAGAACTAACGGTTTGGGAACGAATTTATCTCCATCCCATTCAACATGGCCTTTACTCATTTGATAAAATTTATCAATATCGTCCTTGAAAGTAGATCCGTGTTTGGCAAAATCTGTTGTCACCGGTACCACCGGTACCTTCGCTGAAACAATAGCGAACAAAACATTTTCTTGGCCGTCCATCTTTTTGATATTTTTATACAATTCCGACAGTTTCTTCTTTGATTCCACGTCCAACTTCTTGTAGACTTCGTTTTTGTTTGCCTTGTCCGGTCGGTAATTTTCCTCATTCCAGAAAACCGTGTCCCACATCTTGTCGCTCTGCTCTTTGACGACCGCCTTATTATTAGAGAAAAGCAAGTTCCTTAACATGTTGTCGAGCATGTTGTAGATCTGCGATTCCGAATTTGGAGAAACAACGTCCGAATCGTCGAACGATTCTACGAGGATGTTGGTTGTTGTTTCTGTCAATAGTCGCTTCTCATCGTTAGTCGTTAGTAGAATCTCGTCTTTTTGGCCAAATCGTTGCAAGAGATTGCTGACCAATTGTCCCGAAACGATATTGTCGATGCGAATAGTGGTTTCCTTTGTTTGTGTCGTCTGTGAAGATAAGCTAAACAAAAGTTTTAAATGGTCGAATTGTTCCGGGTTAGAGCGCATGTCGAGCGCCAGTTGATCGCAATCGTTTTGCGTAAAACACGACAGAGAAAATTGAAGGAATTTGTGCAGCTGATAGGGAAGCCAATTATTGCCGAGGGAGAAAGCAGTTGAAGGTATCGTGTTGACCAGAACTGCTTTCTCCAGTGGAATAACTTGTACCTGGTGATCGTGAACTGGTTGACCGATGACTTTGCCCAGATATTTAACCACTTCACTTTCGACCTTATCGGTCCACATTTCAATACGGAAACGAATTTCCGGCTGTTTTATGACGTTGTTGAAGGAACTGGTGGCGCTTGTGTGATCCAGCAGGGCGATCGGAGTGTAGAAATATTTGTAACGGGCGGGAAGTGTACTCAACTTGCTATTTTCGGCGTGCTCGTAAATGTTGACGCGAAAACTACCGAACGGCATAGAACAAAGTTCGTTGGACGAAATTTGCAGTTTGGCCCAGGAAGAAGGAGAATCTTGACCACAAACAGTCGCCAATAATTGCGATGCGAATAGGACGAGACTTTTCATTGAGATATTGCAAGTCGCCATGACGCTAAATTACGACACTTTTGTCTTTGTTAAATTAAGAAATGGTACGATCAAACGGAACAAGGGTGCAGCGAGCAGTTGCTGCCTTCGTCACGCTTACACGATACTAAGTTGATATTTATATGTTTCATCGTTGTTAATGTATGGCACAGCCCAGACTCGACAACACTTCTTTATAGACTTGCTGACTTCTCTGAAGTGTGTTTGCATTTCGAAAGTTTTGATGTTCATCGAGTGGACGTAAAGAAGCGTTTGATTTATCTATCAGCGCGTTTTTTTTTTCCGGGAATCCCTTTTATGTTCTCAAATTACAGTTAAGTCTTCGCAGTTCATCACGAAACTAGGGCATTGAGTAAACGCCTTCTTGTTCGCAAACGAAGGATGTAATAAATTATTAATGCACTCTCCTTCCTTCGGATCTGGTATGGCTTTTTGACTTTTTCTTTATTCAAGATTCCACACACAATTTTGTTTTAATTACTTTAAAAAATGAGTCGTTCAGCACTTAAGCAAACATTTTGTATCCACAGTTCGCAGTCGGAGTTTGCCGCTTTGGCTCTTTGCTGGCAGCTGGCAGCTGGCAGAGACGACAGATGCGGACGTTTTTAAATGCAAGACTGAAAATGGCCATCTTGCGGTTTGCGCGTTACTTTCAAGATGGCTTCTGGCATTCGACGAGAGTCGACAGCAATTGACAGATCCCAGCTGAAATGGACCGTCCCGGTTTGTAGAATGTATTTCAACTTCATGTTTTTGCATTGTAAATCAGTTAAAATGTAAGAGGTGAAGTGGCATTCACAATAATTACCATTTTGTCCTTCAGTTGGCGTAACGCGTCTTCTACACTGCGGAGTGCGACGACCAGGGATCGAAAGTGGCAACTTCATCTCCTTTTCCCCCTCTCTTCGTGTACACGTTTGTGAGTGGGCTGAGCGTAATCACCGAGTACGACTTTCCTCCATTTAATTCACCTAATGTCAACTCCCAGTTTCTGTGTGGGCGGATGGCGAGTGGCTCATGGCGAGCAAAGCAACAACTATGTAGTAAACAATAGCCCGACATTCGCGACACTATGTTTGCTTCTGTTATGGCTTCTGTAATGAATTTTCCTTGGTTTTACGGACCACATAAAAAGATGTGTACTTTTGTAGGCAAATCTTTAGCTAACATAATGTAATCACCGTAGTCCGTACCAGTATTGTAGTTCTTATACCGACACCCATCTATGTATTCTACTATTCTGTAAGACCTGTCATCTTACAAGGTATCACATAAACTGGATCATGTATCATGGGCATTCTAAATGCTAACCTCAAGTTGCTGAATGTTTCCTATTTACTCACAGCTTTATGTCTAAAAAGTTGCAGATGTGTGCTTACAGGTGCTACAGGTAAGC
The DNA here is from genome assembly GCF_021234035.1 of Daphnia pulicaria. Lineage (NCBI taxonomy): Eukaryota > Metazoa > Arthropoda > Branchiopoda > Diplostraca > Daphniidae > Daphnia > Daphnia pulicaria. The sequence goes on from NC_060914.1 coordinate 9,895,570, forward strand.
AAAACATTTACAATTTCATCTGTTCACTCAAAGTTATGTGTGCTTTTGAGCCAGTGATCAAATAGTTAAATTCTATGATTGCCATTCCCTGATGATGTACAGAAGTTTGAGCTAATGGTGTCTGTTGTGTACCACAGCTACTAACTCCGAGAGGTTATTATCCATTTACTTGTGTCATGATACAACTTGCACGAAAAGTTTCTAACTACCTTTAATTTAATTATTTAGGGATTCTTGAATGCGCCTTTAATGAGATTCAGTGATTCTCGATCTCGGATCGTAACATCGGATCCGACAGAATTAATCACAGAATCCGACAGCGGATCGTGACTCTCCCGAGACTGAACTAGTATAGTTTTTCTTTGTAAAGCTATAAATATTCCAGTTAGTTTAATTTCTAAAAATCTTTAGCTCATTCAGTGTTTATGATTTTTCACACGGATTTAAACTTTGTGTAATTGTGTTTACCTTCTGAATTACGCTATTGTAATTATTACCCTTTGAAAGTCGACCTTCAAAATTTGAAATCTTGTGTTTATTTTATTATAGGTGATAGTTGGAATTGATTTACGACAATTCGCCAGTAAATTGTTCTAACAAGTAAATTTGACCAAACCTTTGGTTTTTTTTTCGAATGTTCGATTTTTTCCGTTTTCTGCTGGATGCCGTTTTATTCGTCTGTAATGGCGATTGTTTCCATTTAACAACCACAAACGAAGTAATATGTAATTGACTTTGATTTGTATTTCATGTGTTTTAGATTGACTTTGGAGAATAACCTGTGTGTCCTAAGTAGTCGTGAAGTCAGCAAGGTTCAAGTTTATTTAAACGCCAGTAAAGTTATCTATTGCGTCCCAACCATTTACCTCAGGGACTTGATCCTCGCCATAGATAACAAGTGTCAGCGGATGAAATGTATTTTGCCAGAACTTCTCTCCTATTGAGACGTCATTCCTTCAAACTACAATTTAGTTATTCTGTTGTCATTGTTTGTTGCCTTAGATGATTTATTTTGATATAGTGTCTAACTTCTTCTTTAACGTTAGCAGCGCTTTTTTTTGGTTGCGCAGCAGTGTGAAGTACGATAGCTTTTAATTTCCTTTTATGCTCAAAGATTGGTCTATGCTATAGTAATGTTGATTCTACGCCAAATATTAATATGATGTTTATTGTTTACAGATTACTCTTGTCGTTATTTTTACTCAAAATGATAATCAAAATTCATTTGTTTATGAGTGATCAAAACGATTAAGTAAAAGTATTAATTGTCAAAAATTAGGTTTAATTGTACAGCCCCGTAGCACAATGCCAGAGTGTATGTGGAGATAATGTGAAGTTGTGCCGGACATGATCCGGACATGGGCCGGGCAAGCGGATCGTGAGTCTCCCGAGGCTGAACTATTTCAACATTTTTTTTGAAACCTTATTAGTCCACTTAATTGAATTTATAAAAATTTTCAGCTAATTTAGTGAGTGTGATTTTTCACACGGATTTTAAAATTTATGATTATTAAATGATTTGTTCGTGTTTAAAATTAACTTCCAATCATTATAGTATGTGCAACCACGGTTTAATGGTTATGGCACGCAGTGTAGTTAGTTATTAAGTCTCTTGTCTCCTCCGGTGGTTTCCGGGTTCTATTCCCCCTCCCTCCATGGTTCCCTTTCGTGCTTGCATAAAATAATCATGTATGTAAAACGGTACCGAACGAAATTTTTTTAAAATTAAACTTCTTTATACTATCCTCTAACTTGATAAATTAAACAAATCTAGCTAAAAAAAAACTATCACGCCGTACGCCGTAGGGACTTTGAGCCTTTCATTCACCAGGCTGAAGCGTCGAACGGAAACACCATCTGCGTTCAGTATGATATGAGATTGAACTTTAAATATTATCGCCATACTTTTCATTTTTAAATTTTTATTGTTATTGAATTGGAACCAGTATTTCCCTACTCATACTCATCCTCGCTGAGTTGCCATGGTCGCTGTCCAAGAAAGAAAACATTATACATCTAGCGGTAGAATTGCTAACTTTTTGCATTCATAAATAAATAATAGATTTGAATATTATTAAAAAGGTAATATGAAGCAAAATAACATATTTCTATAAAATATTGTTAAATGATTTATTCGTGTTTAAAATTAACTTCCAATCAATATAGTATGTGCAACCACGGTTTAATGGTTATGGCACGCAATGTAGTTAGTTATTAAGTCTCTTGTCTCCTCCGGTGGTTTCCGGGTTCTAATCCCCCTCCCTCCATGGTTCCCTTTCGTGCTTGCATATAATAATCATGTATGTAAAATGGTACCGAACGAAACTTTTTTTTATTACAATTCTACTATTAAGTATTCTCGAACTTGATAAATTAACCAAATCTAGTTAAAAAATTAATAAAAAATTATCATGCCCTAGTACGCCCCTACTCGTAGGGACAGTAAAGATATTGTTTAACATCTCATAATGGAAACCCCAGGAAATGAAGTTGAGAAGGCAGAGAAGAAGTTAAAGGATGCAAAATTGGCTGTGAAGTGTAAGTTGAATGGCATTTTAAGCAATTACATGTTCTATTCAGTTTACGGAATTTCTTAAATATTTTAAGCTTGACTTGTCTCAGTGTCTGACACTGTAACCACCAATAGTTTATACTTATACCCATCTCTGTATGCTGCAATTCTACATAACAATCTGCAATTCTATGTTTCATCAAGGCATTGCATAGCATTAACAGATCAATTGGATCATGGGCATTTAAGTTTTTACATCAAGTTGCTGAATAAGCAAGACCTTTTTTAAGGTAAGGATTCTTATTGCATTCTTGACTAAATATTTTCATCAAATGTATCCAGGTGAAGTTTTTGGGGACATGGACCGAGCACATCTTAATTGCAAGGTGGTTCTGTTTGCAAGGTTTCATTGCTTTAGCTTATTTTTACATTCATAATATGTAATAAGTCTGGAACTGTAGACTGGTATAGCTGTAGGTGCTATTATTGCACACATCTCTGTATTTTACTATTCATAAATGATCTTTAAGTGTTTTGTTGTCCCATCATGTTACATCAATGGAGCATGAAAATTCCCATTTTTCAGGCAAGTGGGTGAATACTTTGCGTAACCAGCTTCAGCTACAAACATCAGCTTCACAGCCCAATTTGTGGACAAATGCAAAAGGTACACACCACAACACCACGATAATATGATTATATTTTGCAACCAAATCAAGCACGATACATTGATGACAATAAATTATTAACTCGCTGTGATTAACAATTTTCTGATTTTACAGGTTCTCTCTTGACCAGTTAATTGCTACTTCTGAAGCAGTTGATGATGATGGTTATCAAACAAACTATAATAGGGATATGTTCTATCATTTCCATTCCCAATAAAAAGCATGCAGCAAACTTCTAAATGCAAACAGAGGTAAAACTGTGCTAAGCCATTTTAATTCTTGTCTAAACATGTAAACAGAAAAATGTGTGGCTTACCTTTTAGTGAAAAAAATGACAAGAAGCAAGATTCTGTTTTATTGGTTATCATCACAGATTATCTGTAAGTTATGTTTTGACACAGAATTTTGGGAATGCATCACAGACAGCAGTTTCAGGTATTGTTTGTTAATTTTTTAATTTAGATTTTGCTTAATTGACTGAATGACAACCATCTTGATTTCTCTCAATGAAAAAATGAAAGGGCTAGGGGCTATAAGGTCGACTAAGCTCTTTGTATGTCAATTCGTTGGCTGCTACCTGCTGGATTTTCCCTCTTTGACTTTCTAAGAACGTACCTGCTCTTGATTTGAAGTATTACTTGGTGTCGCTGCAAATCTTCTATGAAATTTTTGGTATCTAAAATAACACTTATTTTCGTTTCAGATTTATGCTGCGCCGCTATTTAATGAATTAATCCAGTAGGCGGAACCTGCCGAAAGATCGGCAACGACTGTCGACTGACGGACGTGCTATTATTCTGCAATACTGCTCACTTGCGTGCCAACTTTTCATTGCCCCGAGGCATGTGAGAGTTGAGCCTGCTCCAGCTACCCGGCCAGCATCATTTGTCTACACAGCCGACTGTACTACTACCCCAGCCCTCACCTAGCACGGAGTTTCTTGAGGGCGACGAGATCATGATATTGATGAGGAGAATATGTTGTGAGTATCAAACTATTTTTCTTTAGTCTTTTATTGTCATTTCAATTCAGTGTCGATGAGCTAGATACAGGGTATGTTTGTTTTAGACACATTGATCTTTGCTTCCTCAAACGGGATTGCGGTGTTTATTCTTGCGTAACTTGAAGTCTTCTGCGCATGAAAGTAAACGGGAGAAGATTTGACGTCAACGTAACCAATCTATTTCTGAAAACCTATTATTGTGTACACACAAGCAGCTTTAATTTATCTTTAAATGTTTTCTAGCAATACCTTCCTCGTTAGATTGCTTCGAAAAATTGCAGTGGACAGTTTCCATCTTTTTTTGTCCCATAATCGAAAAGAGTCCACTTTTTTATGTCCAATTTGACAGAGATCAGTGCAGGACATTGGGATCCTACCAATATCCTCGATGGCATTTGTTCTCTGTGTCCAGTAATATTTATCAGGAAAATTTAGAAATCAGGAAAAAGTTTGTAAAGTCCAATGTTCCTACCATTCAAGTCCTTTTTCAAATTCAAAAGAGCGGTCCTTGTTTCTTTCAAAAAAAGAAATCGTCGGAAGTTTGAAATTTTACGTTACGCGTAATAATAGCAGCAAAATACCTTTTAACTCGTCCTTCAAATTTCGCCATTCGTCAGTGACAGTCAATCCACGGTATTGTACAAAATTAATGTGGATGGACAAGACAGCGATCGAGTAACGAACGATCACTTTACGATCTTTTAACAAATGCCTATCACGCAATTGTGTAAGATTAATTTTGCTGAGAGCTAACGGTTTGGGAACGAATTTATCTCCATCCCATTCAACATGGCCTTTACTCATTTGATAAAATTTATCAATATCGTCCTTGAAAGTAGATCCGTGTTTGGCAAAATCTGTTGTCACCGGTACCACCGGTACCTTCGCTGAAACAATAGCGAACAAAACATTTTCTTGGCCGTCCATCTTTTTGATATTTTTATACAATTCCGACAGTTTCTTCTTTGATTCCACGTCCAACTTCTTGTAGACTTCGTTTTTGTTTGCCTTGTCCGGTCGGTAATTTTCCTCATTCCAGAAAACCGTGTCCCACATCTTGTCGCTCTGCTCTTTGACGACCGCCTTATTATTAGAGAAAAGCAAGTTCCTTAACATGTTGTCGAGCATGTTGTAGATCTGCGATTCCGAATTTGGAGAAACAACGTCCGAATCGTCGAACGATTCTACGAGGATGTTGGTTGTTGTTTCTGTCAATAGTCGCTTCTCATCGTTAGTCGTTAGTAGAATCTCGTCTTTTTGGCCAAATCGTTGCAAGAGATTGCTGACCAATTGTCCCGAAACGATATTGTCGATGCGAATAGTGGTTTCCTTTGTTTGTGACGTCTGTGAAGATAAGCTAAACAAAAGTTTTAAATGGTCGAACTGTTCCGGGTTAGAGCGCATGTCGAGCGCCAGTTGATCGCAATCGTTTTGCGTAAAACACGACAGAGAAAATTGAAGGAATTTGTGCAGCTGATAGGGAAGCCAATTATTGCCGAGGGAGAAAGCAGTTGAAGGTATCGTGTTGACCAGAACTGCTTTCTCCAGTGGAATAACTTGTACCTGGTGATCGTGAACTGGTTGACCGATGACTTTGCCCAGATATTTAACCACTTCACTTTCGACCTTATCGTTCCACATTTCAATACGGAAACGGATTTCCGGTTTTTTTGTGACGTTGTTGAAGGAACTGGTGGCGCTTGTGTGATCCAGCATGGCGATCGGAGTGTAGAAATATTTGTAACGGGCGGGAAGTGTACTCAACTTGCTATTTTCGGCGTGCTCGTAAATGTTGACGCGAAAACTACCGAACGGCATAGAACAAAGTTCGTTGGACGAAATTTGCAGTTTGGCCCAGGAAGAAGGAGAATCTTGACCACAAACAGTCGCCAATAATTGCGCTGCGAATAGGACGAGACTTTTCATTAAGATATTGCAAGTCGCCATGACGCTAAATTACGACACTTTTGTCTTTGTTAAATTAAGAAATGGTACGATCAAACGGAACAAGGGTGCAGCGAGCAGTTGCTGCCTTCGTCACGCTTACACGATACTAAGTTAATCCGAGTTAATCTCAAAATGTTTCATCGTTGTTAATGTATGGCGTAGCCATACTCGACAACACTTGTTTATAGACTTGCTGACTTCTCTGAAGTGTGTTTGCATTTCGAAAGTTTTGATGTTCATCGAGTGGACGTAAAGAAGCGTTTGATTTATCTATCAGCGCGTTTTTTTCCGGGAATCCCTTTTATCTTCTCAAATTACAGTTAAGTCTTCGCAGTTCATCACGAAACTAGGGCATTCAGTAAACGCCTTCTTGTTCGCAAACGAAGGATGTAATAAATTATTAATGCAGTCTCCTTCCTTCGGATCTGGTATGGCTTTTTTACTTTATCTTTATTCAAGATTCCACATACAATTTTGTTTTAATCACTTTTAAAAAATGAGTCATTAAGCACTTATGCTAAACATTTTGTATTCACAGTTCGCAGTCGGACTTTGCCGCTTTGGCTCTTTGCTGGCAGCTGGCAGAGACGCCAGATGCGGACGTTTTTAAATGCAAGACTGAAAATGGCAATGTTGCGGTTTGCGCGTTACTTTCAAGATGGCTTCTGTCATTCGACGAGAGTCAAAAGCAACTGACAGATCCCAGCTGAAATGGATCGTCCCGGTTTGTAGAATGTATTTCAACTTCATGTTTTTGTATTGTAAATCAGTTAAAATGTAAGAGGTGAAGTGGCATTCACAATAATTACCATTTTGTCCTTCAGTTGGCGTAACGCGTCTTCTACACTGCGGAGTGCGACGACCAGGGATCGAAAGTGGCTACTTCATCTCCTTTTCCCCCTTCTCTCGTCGTGTGCACTGTTGTGAGTATGCTGAGTGTAATCATTGAGTACGTCCTTCCTCCATTTAACCCACCTGATGTCAACGACTCAACTCTAAGTTTCTGTGTGGGCGGAGCTCTCAGCAGGAGGAGGTGCCTGCTCGACGGTATTTCCAAGGCTTCAAGGTAGGACGCAGTATGAATTATAACTTGACATTATTAATTATAACAGGCATCGCCCATTGATTGAATGCTCTTTTCTAGTCGCAAGTCATTCTCGTGTCATTCTCTTCGACCGTCCTCTTAAGATTGAATTATTTTTCGGATTTCATTTTCCGGGTTAATCTGGAAATTAAATACCTTTTTTCCGTCGGGTAGGCATCCAACGGCAAAGGCTAATACTTGAGCTTGCTGCTGCACATTTTTAGGCGATTTTGTTTTTTTACAGCGATATTTGTTATTCTAATGGAAATTCGTTTGAATTTCCATACAGCGACGCTCTTGTTGATATAAAATCAGTATCTAAGCGTTATATTTTGATGTTTTTATTACTCCCAGTCAACTTTTTTATTACCATCATCCTAAATATAGGAGAAGTCATAAACCAAAAGAATTACTGCGATACATTGAAATTATCCTTCAATGATAAGTAATTCTTCAATACCGTCGTTGGATAAAGATTTCACTATCTTCAGCTGGAGAATCTTCGCTATCGCTATCAGATAATTCTTCGCTATCGACATTAGATATTTCTTAATCGTTATCGCTAACGGTTATTTCTTCATCTTGACTTTCGACATCACAATCCTTCACATTCGACATCTTTGAATTCACAGTAGCGATAGTCAATAGACAACCTGACATGACAGTGGTTCTTCGCTGTTTGCTTTTCCCAACGACAAAGAACTTTTTAAAATCCTTCGGCTCCCTCTGTTCCCATCTTAACCAAATTCATTTAAGAGGATTAGTCGTTTTCATCTACAGATCCAAAATTTTGATAGTCACTAATTTACATTCATGCAATTCAAAGGTTTCGAGCTTATTGAACGAATGGAGATTGGCGGCCTCGTGTAACACATCATCAGTAAGGGTGCCACAAGAACTTATACTTATAGACTTTAGAGAAGGGGATGATAACAACAGGCAAAGGCTTTCGGGAAGAATTGCTTTTAGTTCCACTCGATCAAGTATTTCAAGATAATTTAATATCGGTTGCTTCAACTTCGTCCGATTGCGTCTGAAAGAATTGCGCTATCGAACCTGGGACCATTGTTAATAACTTTTAATCTATAGAGGTATTTCACGATGAAAATTTAAATTTTCCAAGGGTTATTGGTTAAAGTTGCAGTTGTATTATGGTTAACATGGGCACCTTTAAATCTCGAACACCGCAGCACAGATGGCTGTACTAGTTTTCGAAATTTGTTATATGCCTCACATATTTGAGATAATAGTTACAAAAAAATCTTCCCATTTTAAAAATCAAAAAATTTAACTACGTATTGTCGGAAATTTTTGTATGCAAAATAAAACATAATATATAGGGGAAGGATAGGTGTGTCGGATAAGACGTCGCTTGATGTTCATGAGTACATGTCATTTCGTGACCCGAGTTCGATTCCCCGGTAGATCAAAATTACTTTGCCCGAAATCCGCCAGGGGGCGAAGCAAGGATAACCTGATGGTCAGGATAACCTGATGGTCTAAGTGGTTGAAGTCTGATAACTCTTTAAGTCGGGACTTCGAATCCAATGTGTTACCAAGTTCGTTGTGATTCCGATGTTCGATGTGAATGTCCAATCCGCGTTCCGTTTCCGAATTCGAAGCTATCCGCCTGACAAGTCAGCATAGGTCGTATTGGCGACTCGTCTTCGGACGACGTTTGTATCGTCAATCAGTCAAGCCGCTTGATTGAACAATGTAACTGAATATAGGAAACCTCAGGAACCTCAGGTTTACTAAGATCAGGTGTTGTCCCAACAAGAAAGAGCTAGGCCAGAGCGTAGTACAAAATAGTATTTGGCTCCTCCACATCAGGTTATGTTTTTGGTGTGTGTTCCTTTTTTGCTATTTTAGACCTGAAGCAGCCTGGGATAACGTGAATTGCACGTTTGTAATTTACTGCTTTTTTTAAAATTCAGCTATCCCACTGAATTTGATTGAATCGTAATTTAGTTTTTCACAATAACGTGTGGTTGCTTGATAGATTGGTAATGTTGTAATGTGGTATTCTGTGTCATTCATCAAGTTTGTCTGGGCCTATTTCTACTGTGCCTACTGGTTTGCAAAATATGCTTGTGCAAAATGTTCTAGTTATAGCACATTAAGCTGCTACACTTGCTCAATAGTCCCTATAGAATTGTGCAAACATCCCTCAATCTTAAGCCAATTCATCATTATGTGAGTTTTAAGCCATAACCATTTGGTATTCATTTTTATGTATTCATTTTGATATTGGTTGTTGACTTGTTGTAGACCCACCCCCAGCAACGTCAACCTGCAGAAGGAATGGCTAGTTTACATGTCTTTCATAATCGAAGGTCACGGAGATCATTAAGTAAAACGTGTCATGCAGTGGTGTAGAGGTTGGGTGAGAACGGGACGTGTTTCATCATTATGAAGCAGGTACAATAGCCACAAGCCATAACCAGTATTCATTTTGATATTGTTTGTTGTATACCCATCCCCAGCAACGTCAACCTGCAGAAGAAAAGGCCAGTTTGCCTGTCCTTCCCTTCGAAGGTCACGGAGATCATTACGTGTAAAACGTGTCATGGAGTGGTGTAGACTGTAGACTGTAGAGGCTGGGTGAGAACGACACGTGTTGCACCATTATCAAGCAGGTACAATAGCCGCAAGGCTTAGGGGGTGAGGGTGAGAAAAAATCGTATAAAAGGAGAGAGAAAAGGCGATTGAAGTCAGTCGAGTGAGCATCTCCGACACGGCAACAACTGCAGCGCACTATTTGTCACCAACTGCCTTCATCGTAAAACTAATTCGCAATCATGGGTAAATATTTACTTGTTATATCGAGACGTGAACAAATTCTACCTTGTTTCTAGTTTTTAATTTGCCATTTATATATGTTATCTATGTTTTATTGTCATTGAAGTATTAATGTTTAAATTATTGATTGTCAAGTTAACTACTGCGTCGTACTGCTGTTGGGCGTCTTATCGTTGATGGCTGGGTCGACCATGGGTGTACCGATGTCTCCTGGGTACGGCGGATACCAAACAACAACGACGAAGGAATACTACACCACGCCACCGCCTTACTACACAACACCTACTTACTACACCGACCCCCCCAAGTACTACACGACTACGTATGCTGCCCCAGCTTACTACACGGAGGCTCCCGTTTACTACACCACCAAGGCTCCCGAGTATTACACTACAGCTTCTTACTACACCACGACGTATGCTGCCCCAAGTTACTACACTGAAGCTCCAGTTTACTACACAACAACATACGCCACTCCCGCCTACTACACCGAGGCTCCAAAGTATTACTTTGCCCCGAGCTACTACCAGACTGAGGCTCCGGTTTACTACACCACAAAGGCCCCCGATTACTACACTACAACTTATGCCGCTCCTACTTACTACACTACCAAGGCTGCCGAGTACTACACCACCAAGGCTTCTGAATACTACACAACAACATACGCTGCACCTACCTACTACACCGAGGCCCCGAAGTATTATGCTGCTCCAAGCTACACAAATACTGAAGCAGCCAAGTATTACGAAGCCCAACCTTACTACACCGTGGCTGCTCCTTCTTATTATGCTGAACCAACCTACTACACCGAGGCTCCGAAGTACTACTCCGCACAAAGCTACTACACCGAGGCCCCGGTGTACACAACAACTTACGCCGCTCCGAACTACTACACCGAAGCGCCAGTTTACTACACCACCAAGGCCGCAGAGTATTACACAACTACCTATGCTGTTCCAACTTATTACACCGAGGCTCCTAAATATTATTCAGCACCAGCGTACTACACCGAGGCACCAGTCTACTACACTTCCAAGGCCCCTGAGTACTATACTACAACTTACGCTGCTCCGACCTACTACACCACTAAGGCTCCCGAGTACTACACCACTAAGGCTCTCGAGTACTACACCACAACCTACGCTGCTCCGACGTACTACCCTACCAAGGCCCCTGAGTACTACACCACAACCTCCGCTGCTCCGACGTACTACACCACTAGGGCTCTCGAGTATTACACCACAACCTATGCTGCTCCGACGTACTACACCACCAAGGCCCCTGAGTACTACACCACAACCTACGCTGCCCCGACTTACTACACTGAAGCTCCAAAGTATTACTCGGCTCCGAGCTACCAAACTGAGGCGCCGAAATACTACACTACAACATATGCGGCTCCAACCTACTACACTGAAGCCCCAAAGAAGTATTATTAACCGTAGCAGCCTTGTTTTAATTCACGCTGTGATGCAGTTTTCAATTTTATTCGCATGTTCATATTCGTTACAAAATTTCTCCGATTTATCTGCCTTGTCTATCCATTCACTAGTCATTCGGTTTGGATTGCTTCCTCCTTCAGATGTTTCAAAAAATAAATTATTATGTGGTTACTTAACTTGTATTGGTTAGTTTCGGTAAATGGCGAAGGTGTTGTATTGGCTAGTCGTGTAAAATTGTAAGTGATCGAATGGTCTGATTTAGCACCGGCGAATCTACAATCTTTTTTGAGCAATTTGGCTGTTCCTAGTTCCCGGTCTTCTCAGAAGCAGTTGGCTGTGATATGGACTGTTCGATGAACTAATGTTCTTCTGGTCTGGGATGAAGAGAAAAATGCGCTGTATTGGAGAACACTTGGTATAAAAGTAAAGTAATGTGTTTGGAGTTAATGAAAATACTTTTTAATTCATAGAAAAAAAAATAAGTTAGAATGTTGAATTGTGTTTTATTTGCCCACCTCCACCCACAATTCCACCACGGTTTAACATAAGACATACAATACATAATACAACATACACATACAATAATAGTTAACCCGTTGGCTGCCACGCCAGCCCATACAACCCGTAGGTTGTACTCTCTACTACTCTACGCGCCACGTCAGAAGGATCTATGACCAAGGTGGGACTTGCCATTGCTGACAAGTCCGGGCTGACACGGTGACAGGAGAAGATGGAATGCACGCCTCTAGAATCCATCACCGTATCGACAAGGGGGAAGTCCCTATGGTGCACTGCCTAACGGGGCCTTTCGGCGAATCTGGGGCTGGTGCGACTGTCCGACCCCGCGGCATGTAAAGCACGAGACCGAACAGCGCGGCCCGTGCTAAGGAGCTAAGGGAGAACAAAGGCGTGGCAGCAAACGGGTTAACTAACTCAAACATATTACCAACAACAAATGATGATCCTCGCTGACATTTTGGAGATACCGGCGACGTTTTGGTGTCCATCATCTCGACGTTTCCTCTGCATAACCTGAATAAAGAGAAAATAATTCTTATTTAGTGACATGCCAATAAAAGTTACATAATACAGATTTTTCAGTCAGGTTTTTAAGCTCAAAGATTCAAAGATGCTATTTTTAAAACTTAGAATCAAGCTTGCAATATTGAGAACTGTAAACAGAACAAAGCTCACTTGCTCGTTTTTTGAAAATTTTCCGGAAGTATACCGGAAGTAACCACAGCGCCTCAACCATTGAGCTGTCGTCAAATTAAACCACATATTCGTGATCTCCATGAAATTTGGGTTCGATTAGGTGTGATTTAAACGAAATCCAAAATTTGGCCAAAATCGAGAATTTTCCTGAACTACAGTCATGCGTGAAAGTTTCTTGAACAGGCAAATGGCTCTCTATGTTTTCAGTTTAATTTGACGGAAGGGATACTACGGTGCCTACCGTACCCCCGATATTTTACGTCCTTTTCTCTTTTTCTTTCGTAGGTAAAGGAAGAGAAGAATATAAAGAAAAAGAGAAAAGGGCGTAAAATATCGGGGGTACGGTAGGCACCGTAGTATCCCTTCCGTCAAATTAAACTGAAAACATAGAGAGCCATTTGCCTGTTCAAGAAACTTTCACGCATGACTGTATAGTTCAGGAAAATTTTCGAAACCGGAAGTACGCGTACGTAAACAACAGAACATGAACTTTACCACAAATTTTACGAGGATCACGAATATGTGGTTCTTTTGTGCGTCAGATCAATATTTACTAAACTACTGACTGAAATGAGTAAACCGGAAGTAGAAAAAAAAATCAAATATCGAAAATCTAACAAGTGAGCTTTGTTGGGGGAATAGTTATCGTTAGTTATCACTAAATATTTCAACAAAATAACTGCCAATAAATGTTGAAAGAGATGTGCAAAGTAACTGAAACTGACTGTTTTGACAGCTGCAAATTTTCAAAACTATCTAGCGTTAGAAAAAAGAAACATCCAAGTAAAACTTTGTTTGCGCGCAAGAAGGGCCTGATTTTGAATTTATTACACAGACACAGAGTTTAACGCAACTAGACTATTGGTAGATAACCTACGAAAGTAAGTCAATTGTTGGGTACCTGGGCATAATCCCGTGGTGAGTAACTGCAGGTGTGTAACAGCAAAGGAGGTAGCGACCACTGAAGTGTTCCAACTCGTCGGTGAAGTAAGACAAGTTGTAGCAGCAAAAGCTAGATGAGCGTACGTCGGGAAGATAAGGTAGGGGCAGAACGTTGCTGGATGTACCTCTTCCTTCGTGGACAAAGGTCAGCATTGACTTGAGGATCTATTACATGCTCTGTAAAAAAAAATGTATTGCATTAATAATGAATTGAAAATATAACAGTTAATAAAGCATTTCAATCTTTACCTATAGATGTTATTCCAATGAAAAAGTAGTAGACATGCCAAAAAGTCGTGCGCAGTTTACGCCGATGCGCACCACTGCGGCCGATAGCAGAACTAAAGTTTTTATTACGCTTGGCACAAAACGTACGTAAAATCCTTTGTTCGACAAGCAGACGGTTCTCGAACAAAGGATAGCAAATACGGTTGGTGTCAAGCGTAATAAAAACTTTAGTTCTGCTATCGGCCGCAGTGGTGCGCATCGGCGTAAACTGCGCACGACTTTTTGGTATGTCTACTACTTTTTCATTGGAATAACATCTATACTAAGAAGCACACTGAAGTTTTCATGATAAAAAACCGCAAAAATGGAAATCACAGCAACCAACAGCCTTACTCCTTAGGTTGAGGTAATGGAGAAGCGAATCTTAATCATTCGGTTGAGCCTTGTGATTTTCTGCTGCACCAGAAGGCAAGGAGAGAGGAAGATTTTGAGTGATCGGCATTGCTTGTGGTTAAACAGATGGCGAGTGAATTGCCAAATTTTCCATGGTCGAAATATCGACGGCAATTGGATTTACATTAGGGGCTACACTTAAATAACTGGAATTATGATGAGGGTTATGTGCTGGGTAACCCGGTAACCTGGAGGTTGAAGCAGGTAAAATGTATTCACTTGCGGTTGTTCTATTAGGTAGGGTTACCCTTGACCCCTCGAGCGACGGAATTTTGTCTGCCTTTCTTGCATGGATTCACAGAGGCATCCTCACTCCTCAGCATCACCGCGAAGATTCTTTTTCAATCGATGTGCGGCTTTGGCTCGAGGCTCTTGTTCATCGTCTGAATAGTCCAAACACCCCTCCTGTGGCTCTTGATCATTATCCCATGAAGCGTCGCTTCCTTCCACGAAGGCAGTATGACGAGTCTGCGAGGCAAAATATACTTTCATATTCCATTCCAACCTGAATGCCTTGTTCAGTAATGTGCATGCTGCAAAGAATTAAATCTAACCTGCAAAAGTATTTGAAACATTATTTGCATATAAATTTGGATGAAAAATAAATGTGGCTCACCATGTACAAATCAGTTTCCTGACCTGACTGTCAAATACATCGAAGACCTGCCCCAAAAATGTTTTGCCATGATCTTAGAATCTAAATCTATTGCTGGACACCCTTTCTTGGCTGAAACAATCACCAAAGGGTCAATTATTTTATGCACAACCCCCATTGGTATGCATTCTTCTTCTGGAACAGAGATGATTAAGTCCTCAAGAGTGCCAAGTCAAGGACACCCAAATCCAGAAGCATTTTTGATTTGATATTAGGTGGCACAACTCCCTACCGGATGTTTCAACATTATTTTCATTCTCTTCCACGCTGAGATTCAAATCAAATCCAACTGGAATAGTTAGAACACTTTCACCACTATTAGATTCACTTTCTTAATCCCAAAACAGAATCTTGCCTGAAAGTAACAAAAAAAAGTTGATCAATAACTTGTTTGCGTCCATCCATTTCAGCATCCAGCAATACCCACTTTGATCTACATCTATATGTTACACTGTTAAAACTATACTTAGAAAATATATTTATGAATTCTTATTACATGCTGGTATGAAGGGAATGAGATTGATTTTCCAATCTAGATGGTATAGGCCTGTAGCAGCCTAGAATCATAGGATTTACAACTTTCTTTTCATTCGTATTGACAATCTCCATAGTGGAAACATTGAGCAACATGTGATGAACCAATCTAAAAAAAATTAAAAGTGGAAAAATAATTTGTAGGAGGAAAAAATCAAAATATCTTCAATAATCAATACGGTTTTGTTTTTTTTAATAATAGGTGTTGCTATGGACCATGGCCTACTTTAGTTCACGGCCCATCATCGTACGCTTCTGTGTGGGACCAATTTTGGGTTCCCTGCCCCTTTCCTGTTGCCATAGTACATAGCCAGAGGGTCGTAAGGTTTCGTTTTTTGTTCCACATTTCCGCAGATTCTTTCCACCCTTTGGATGCCTGTGTGTCTGACTTGCATTGGGCAATGGTCAGAATTGACTGAACGTAAGCGACTGACAGTCGAGTGGGTATAACGGTGGATTTCTGTAAGGATGGTATAGTTGTAATAGGTTCAATTCTGTGCAAGTCACGTTTAATTTTTCATTATATTTCCTTGTTTTTTTCTATACTTTTAAAGGAAATTAGATGGAATGCCTAGATTCTGTAAAAAATGCGAGTTTTTTCACATTTTTTAAAACAAAATCTGAATTTTTTTTTTCTAAGTCCTTAACCGAGAAAACAAATTCAGATTTTGTTTTAAAAAATGTGAAAAAACTCGCATTTTTTACAGAATCTAGGTATTCCATCTAATTTCCTTTAAAAGTATAGAAAAAAACAAGGAAATATAATGAAAAATTAAACGTGACTTGCACAGAATTGAACCTATTACAACTATACCATCCTTACAGAAATCCACCGTTATACCCACTCGACTGTCAGTCGCTTACGTTCAGCCAATTCTGACCATTGCCCAATGCAAGTCAGACACACAGGCATCCAAAGGGTGGAAAGAATCTGCGGAAATGTGGAACAAAAAACGAAACCTTACGACCCTCTGGCTATGTACTATGGCAACAGGAAAGGGGCAGGGAACCCAAAATTGGTCCCACACAGAAGCGAACGATGATGGGCCGTGAACTAAAGTAGGCCATGCTATGGACGCAATCAATACGGTTGAGCTTGAGAAGAATTGCGCGCAGACCACGTTCAGTGTTTTGAAAATGCTGCCATCTATGCAATGTTATGAAAATTACTCATCTCCAATCTTACGAATAATTTTTTTAAAGCGCGCAGTTTAAATTTACTGCTTTACATCAATCTGTCGGGAATAAACGAGCTTTCATCCGTCTTTCTCACGTATACAACAAAACCTGTATAGAACCCCTAAGGGAAACGGGAAACTAGGTTTTGCAGAACCTCAGGGGTGGCGTTAATGCCCTGTGGTCAAGGTAATGGCTTAGTATCGGCTAGTCGCAACGTTTTCATATTAATAATCATTTGTAATAGTCTACAGTTATCACTTATTGACAATGTGGGTCGTTGGTACACTTAAATAAATGAAATATTTCGCGTTTTTAGTAATTTTACATCAATAAAAGAAAACACAGCATTTAAGAACATTTAGCGTTAGATAATTTGCGGTTTTACTATAAAAAGAAGAAATCATTACAAAACCACAAGGCAGTAAGTAGTAAAAAAAAAAGTTTGTTTGATCGGGAATATCACTTTCACCAAATTTCTGACTGATTGACTAAAATACTAGGATTCATGTCTTGTCGAGATTAACAGTATGTCCCTGTGAGGGATTCGCGTATTCCGTTTCATCTTCATCCACCAGTTCCTCGTCTTCATCTTCTTCCTCTTCATCACTGTCATCGTCCATCCCATCAGGTCCCGAGTGTAAGTAAATGGTTTTCTTTTCAAAACCTTGTTTCAGTGCGGCAAGTCCCATTCTTCGAATGTCTTTACGACGTACTAAACGATTCAGACTGTCTTTAACCAGGGTCAGCTTAGCATTGACTTCACTCAGAGCTTCCAACGTCTCTTCAATTGGACTATCGGATTCTTGTTGAGCTCGTAGGGCCTCGACGTTAACTTGCCTGTTTTTCAATCGATCTTCCCAGATTCGAAATATCATTGCCCATATATCGAACATAACCACTCTCGAAACAATGTAGTAATATTGATATACATTATATCCTCCTTTTGAGTGGAAGAGTGAGTTAAAAACTGACATGAAATGGTCAACGGGATCTATATTAGATCTGGAGTTTAAAACATTGGAGACCCCTGTCATTACATCGACAAGCCTATCCATGCCAATGCCGATAACCGATTCAGTAAGTCGCGACGCTTTTCCTTTGAATTTGGCGCCTTCAGTTGATTTACTGGAAGCGGACGTTTTTTCGACACGTTCATCTGTATTCTCGCTACCTTCAAGAAGTCCTGAAATAAGTAATAGTTTTAATTTTAAATGACATCCAACGAGAAAAAGGTAATTAATTCAGCAAATCAAAAGAATACAATTAATGTTGGATTGCAACATATTACGAGTACCTTTAGGTACAGCGGGAAACTTCAATTGCTGAGGGCTCCGTAAATAATTAGGGGCAGCTTGAGTCGGCATGACAAGAAAGATCCATGACGTCAAAAGCAGTGCCGTTACAAAATAAACTGGAACGGTCATCCCGATAAAATTGGAAATGAAGAAAAAGAGCGCAAAATTATTGGCTGATTCAATAAAACAAAACCATTGCCAGAGGCGTTTCTCCGTGATGTTGTTTCCCGACACAAATGAACTATGAGACTGAACATCTCGTAAACCTTTTCTATCGTTCTTATACGATCGCTGCATTTGTTTGATTTTTGTTTCACCCTGCAGCTATATAAGCCGGCTATCCGGTTAGGGAGCTCCTTGTATATTCTTCAATCACACGCATCTAAGCAACCGCAGCAAATAACCCGTCAATCGACTTGTGATGACGGAATCGGGAACTCGTCTGATGATGTCGGGAGATGTGTTGAATTTCTTTTGCTAAAACTAGGTTTTTTAACTTGCAAAGATCTGGCCATTGGGTAGATACAAGCCGACGAATTATTTTTAGGGTTGCGAACTTGCGATGGATATCTTGAACGACGTCGGGCTGGGGTGCTCAAATTTAAGATTTGGTCGGACGCAGGTGGTCTTTATTTGCGTTATATACTTTGACATCAACTAATGGGCCCGTTAATTTTCTAGCTTGAAACCATATTTTGTCATTTGCCCGTTTTGGCAGCAAAATCTTTGTGCCGAAATCCGTTATTCAACAGGTTTACTGAATGCAGCTTCCAGCTTCATTTCTTCTTCTTTCTTTTGCAAGATTTCACCTTCTGGGGGTTTAATGGTCTGTTTTCACGCCTGTTGCATCACTATTTAGAGCACACCGAGATGGAAGGCCTTCTATTAAGAATAAATTTAATGATTGTAAAACTCGACAACTGTCAACTGCACAATTACCTAAAGTGTGACGATTCGATCAGGACCCAGCTTTTAATCCGCATTGTCTGTCATCTCGACGTTGCAACAAGCGAGTTCTGAGTAACTGAGCCAATTCCATTTCCCGTAAAGACGAAATTTATAACCTACATAGAGAACTACTGAAAACAATAAAAAATTCTGATCAGCTATAATTATAAACTATAGCTTTGAAAATTAATAGTTTTTCTATTACCTGCTGCTAATAGGCCTCTGGTATCATAGACGGTGCATTTCCTCTTTCAGCTATTTATCCTTTTTATCTTTCATGCTTTTCTTCTTTTGCTCTTCACGTACCAAATAGAAGAGAAAACAACTGGTTGGGTGCTAGCAATATGGAGAGGATACGGCTGGGGGAAGTAGGTGAGTCACTTTGACTGACTGCTCGACTGCTCGTATCCACGGCGTTTGGGAAGTCCCAACCCAAATAAGATGCATGGAAATCGCAGCCTGGCAATTGTGAGTGCAACTGCACCAAATGTACTAAACGACTAATTTGTTCTTTCTCAACTTTGACCACCGTCTGATAGGCCTTTCTAACAACTTCTTCCTAAAGGTCCGGATACTCAGAAAGGATTTGTTGTTGCCTAAAATGTAACCAATAATTAGGATTTTTTAAAATGACAAATACTACGTAAGTTAAGTTAAATATGCACCTTACGATCGTTTATTTATCAGCAGCAGCCACCTGCCTCAAATTGCGTTGCTCTTTTCAAAGGGGCTTTTTCAATTCCGTCTTGGTTGGAACCCCCAAGCACTAGTTCAATTTGATGGGAGCTCGAGTACGTAATACCTATAATACGTGCTATGGTCCTCCACGGCCATAGTCTCTTTATCACCACCCAGTTTCTTTGATATAAAAGATGGGCGTCACTGCGGTCGTAAACCAAAGATTCCATAGTCTGATAATACAAATCAGAGAATTCCGACAAATAAATATACGGGAAATAATAAACACCCAATCAGCAGAAGTTATAGAAGGCTTACTCAATTATTGTTTGCTTGTTTTTGAATTTCACTGGATATGCGAATCAGCAGTTCTACTTATAACGTCTCGAAGTTACCAGCGAAAATTTTCTCTCCGTCGAACAAATTGGCGAAACTTCGGGGGTTGCATGTCGACGATGATCCAGCACTTTTATATCACTATGTCGACGTTGTTCTTGCTGGTCAGCATTTTCCTTCAGCAGTGATATTTTGTTGCCTGATATGGAGGAACTGAGATTCATGTTGATTTCCACCTAGACTTGACATTGGAATTCTTGTTATTCAAGGGAAAACACAGTAATTCGCAGTTCACTAAGGTAACTGTGGCTGACCCTGAATGTTTCAGTTCACTTCATCAGCTACTTGTTCTTTGCTGGATTCTTCATAGAAGTACCAGATACTTGAACAGCTTACAGTTTTATTGATAGTTGTATTTGAACTAATTGATGACATTGTGATGGGGTTGGCACCATAACAACACACAGAACAAAGTTTTCTTGTAAAACAGCCAATTCTTTTTCAGCATGGGGAATGATTCAGCAGAATAATGTGCATGTCTCAACTCTTGTATACTGATATAATCTGGAAATCCTGGGTTGTTTCAATCATTTCCTGACTTGACTGCTTTGTTTGCAACCACATATGATGGGACACTCTGGATTTAACACAGATCCTGTCCAATGTAGAGATCATGGAACACTTTGCGTGAGCGGAATCATTTTGTCAAATGCTCGATGACTGATCTATACGATGAATTAATTCTACAGATATATTACACGGCGGTGTTTAAATCCTGAATCCTGACTACTGAGGGGGATTGTTGCAGACGACAGAACTATTTTCTCACCCCCACCCCTCCCAAAAAACAAACAAACAAACATCCTCAACGAAAATTCGCCATCTAGCGAGGAAAACTAGCTGAAATTCAAATTTGATTCCGGGAATTATATGTACCGTTGTGTACCTCGAATATGTCGAAATAAATAATGCAAAAGAATCACAAGAAAAAGAAATCAAAGAAAAAAGACAAATCGAGTGTTGGTTTTGTTTTAAATCCATGATATTATTATTGTTCCATCCATCATTGTTTTGGTTTTTCGATTTTACTAAATTTTTGCTTTTTTTTATTTTCAGGAGACAGAGACGAGGAGGAGCAAAAGGAGAGAAATAGAAAGGAATGAAATCGATCACGATATTATTTTTTTTTTTTCTTTTTACCTTTTCTTTTGTGCTAAATATCTCTCTTGCTTATCTAAATAAACCAAACTAATTAGAAGCAAACCAAAATCAGAGTTGAGTGGAACTTGAAGAAATAAAAATTTCATAAAAACTTTTGTTTTTTCAAAATTTGTGAAAAAAAAAGAGCCAAGCCAAACGGGGGCAAAAATAAACGAAAAATAAAAGACGGACGCGCGCGCGGAAGATGAGGATAATGGTTAAAAAAAAGGGCATTAAAAATTATATGATTCCACACACGAATAAAACACAATTAATATATGGTGAGATAAACGGACGAATCGAGGAATAGAAAATCAAACAAAAATTATTTCATTTTCTTGTCCAATCAATCCACCCACTTTCCCTTCTAAATTTGTTTTTTTTTTCATTAATGCCGCATCAGCTTGTTCGTTATCGTGGCCAAGAATTGAAAATAATAAAAAAATTTAAATGGAGGCTTTTCATTAATTAGCACAAGTGTAAACAAACGAAAAAAATTTCTTAAAAAAAGAGGGGAATAAACAATTGAATCGCATGTCGTATGCAAATATGGGGGGGGGGAGAAAGAGACAAGTGGAAGAATAATGATGAGGGAGAAAAAAAAGATAAAGAATACATTTTGGCAGCTGGAAACACTCGGAGCTTATTATGTAATAAGTCAACTGGATTTTTTTCGTTTTCGATTTCACGACATTTCGCGCATTAATCTTTATTATCATTATGAATCGTCTCGTCGTTCTACTTCGTTGGTCTTGAATTTCACACCGTCAGCGAGAAACAACAGAATTAATTTCCTTTAATCTTTTCCTTTCAAAAATGTTCCTCCGCTAATTTCAAAAGAAAAAAAAATCAATAAAAATAAACGTAAGGCCACACCGTGCGTTGTTTTGTTAACTCTTCGATGAATTCGACCCAATGGTATACATTAGAATTTTTTTTTAACTTTTTTTTCGTGTGTTAATTCCAAGGAAGATTATTACAAAAAATTAACCCCAAAAAATAATTGATTCGTCAAAGTGGAGGATGCACGAAAAATAAACCACCCGTTAACATTTTTTTTAATTAGTTGATTTTTTTTTTGTAAATTTTTTCTTTTTCATTCACTCTCTTTTTTTGGAATATAATTCAAGATGGAGGGGGGGGGAATCGTATATAAGCGGGGGGGATTATATCATAATGGGAGATGGCCGGATTCCAGTTCTTTTAAGTTTTTTCACGGTCGAATATGAAGGGGGGAGAGGCAGAAGATGAAGAAGAAGAAGCAGAACATGGAAAAAAAATATACGATTTTTCTTTTCTTATTGCTTGGTGGAATCTTCTCCGTCGGTTTCCAAAGTGGATTCAGCATCGCCAATCATGTACGACTCGTTAGTAGTGATCCCTTCCTGTTGGCGTCGGAAATAAGAACAAATCATGAACAATGTCGAAACAGTTTTAATAAGAGAAAAATAGATTTTACCTGAGAGACAGAACCACGTTTGGTGGTGCGGATGGTTGTGACCAGGACGCTGGAAGAGGAGGCGACCGACGGTCCTCGGCGCATCTTGCTCTTGAGCGTCGTCAGTTCGCGAGAGATACTCTCCTGCGACTCGAGGGCGTCCTCAAAGTCGCGCTGGGCTTTGCGTCGCTGAGCCTTTTCGCGGCTCACCTCCTCCTCGGCCTCGTCCAGTTGGCGCTTAAGAGCCTGGTGGATCAAACAATCGACAAATTGTCCAGTTAGAATAAATAAAATGGGATCATTCACCGGCAATTGATTTACCTTGACTCGGCTGGTGGATTTCTCCACTTGTTCCTTGTACTGATCGGCGTGCCGGCGTTCATCCTCCAACTGGAGCAGCAACTCTTTCAAGCGTTTCTCCAATTTGCGGTTGTTCTTCGACTGCAACATTCTCTCCCTGGAGATGGGGAAAAAATTACAATCAAATCAAAATCGAGAAAAAATGATCGAAACAAACTTGGCTTCGTTCTCCAACTGCTCCTCCAGGTTGGCCACTTTGGCCTCGAGGGCCGTGATGGTGGCCTTGGTCCGGGTCCTGGTCGAGGTCTCCAATTCAGTCAATTTGGACTTGAGCTCCTTGTTCTGCTTCTCGAGTAGGGCCCGCTGGTTTTCGATCTTGTGCGAGACGGAGCGCTCAGACGTCAACTCGGTCGTCAACTGCTCGAAGCTCAGCTGGGCCTTGCGGTTGCGATCCAGCAGGACTTCGCCGTTGGACTGCTCCTCTTCCAGCTCCTCCTCGAGCGACTGGATGCGAGCCTCCAAGCGGCGCTTCTCGTCGGCCATGAGCGTTCCGCGGCTGTTGATGGTGGCCAACTCCTCCTGGAGCTCGTCGCGGTCGCCTTCGGCCGTGCGACGGGCCCTTTCGGCCGCCGCCAGCTCCTCGTGCATCTGCAACAGCTCAGCCTCGAGCGATTTGATCTTCTTCTCGCCGTCCTTGAGCTGGGTGACCAACTCGTCGCGTCCGGCACGGGCCTCCTCGGCGTCGCGCTGGAACTCCTTCACCTGGACTTGGAGTTTCTTGAGCTGCTTGAGCGCATCCTCCTTGAGCTTGTTGGCCATCTCCAGATGGGCCTCCAGGTCGCGCATGTCACCCTCCATCTTCTTGCGGGCAGCCACGGCCACGGCTCGCTGCTTCCGCTCGTCTTCCAGCTCGGCTTCCAGGTCGCGCAGCTGCTTGACCAGGGTGCGTCGCTTCTCCTCGCTCTGCTCCTCGCGGGCTTGAAGGTCCCGCTCAAACTGGGCCTTGAGGGCCTGCATGTTCACCTCCAGACGCAGTTTGGCATCTTCAGTCAACTGCAGCTCGTCCTCCAGCTCCTCAATCTGGGTCTTTTGCTCGGCCAGCTGAGACTCGAGGGCTCGCTTGGCTCGTTCCAGCTCGTGCACGTTCTTGTCGGCCGTTCCTTGCGTGTTGGCAAGGTCGTCCAGCTCACCCTGCAACTGGCGGCGGATCCTCTCCAGCTCGTCGATCTTGGCCAGGGCTTCCTCCAGTTCGCGGTTGAGTGAAAGGACCTGACGGAAATTTTGATTCATGAGTAACGGCAATTCAAATATTTTATAGCGCGAAATTTAAAATGACGGAATTCACCTTGGTCTCTTTCTCACGGGCGTCACGCTCGGCGTTGTCGCGTTCGATGGCGTAACGCTCCGAGATGGTCTTCTCCTCCATGAGCACCTTGTCGAAGTTGCGCTGTTTCTTCTCCAAATCCAGCACCTTGGTCCGCTGCGATTCCAATTCCACCGTCGTGTCTTCCAATTCCGACTGTTGTTTTCATTTGAAAAAAATAAAATTACAATTCACCTGTGCTCGTAATGGCAGCGATGGATGAAAACTTACCCCGAGCTTCTTGCGGGACTTGTCCAGCTTGTCCAGGTTAGCCTGCAACTCTTCAATGTGCCTCTGCAGGGCGTCAATGTCCTTGATGGATTTCTTCTTGAGCTCGTCCAGTTGGAAGGCAGCTTCGCCTTCCTCTTCCGCCTTCTTCTTCACCTCAATCAGCTGAATGTTGAGGCTGGAAATCTGCTTCTCCAATTGGCGCTTGGACTCCTCCTCGTCCTCGAGTTGGTTCTGCAGCGACTCGCGCTCAGAGTCGGCCTGGCGCAATCTGGAACTCAGCGCCAATTTCTGGCGGGTCTCCTCCTCCAAAAGTGCCTGGACTTCGATCAGCTGCTGCTCGATCGTCGTCTGCGACTTGATGGCGATCGTCAACTTGGACTCGGCGTCCACCAGCTGGACGGTGATGGTCTCGATCTCCGTCTGCAGACGGACGAGGCGCTCCGATCCTTCGCCGCGCCCGCGCTCCGCCTCGGCCAGACGGGCCTGCAGCTCAGAGAACTGCGACTCGAGTTGCTTGCGGCGGCGCTCGCCGTCCGTTTTGCTGGCCGTCAGGGTCTTGATCTCGTTGGCCATGTCGGCGTTTTCGGCTTCCAGGGTGGCCTTGGCCTTCTCCAGCGCCATTTTGCTCTTCTTGACCGTGTCCAGCTGCTCGTGGATCTTGGACGTTTCCTCGCTGTGCTTGTGGCGCATCTCCTGGGCCTGGAGCTCGTGCGAGGCCGTGTCGTCTTCCAGGGCCTTTTTCAGGGCCGCCAGTTCCTGCTCGCGCTTGGTGCGCAATTCCTGCTGGGCGGCCGTCGTGTCCAGGGAATCCAGGAGCTCGTTCTTCAAAGCTTCCAGCTCCTCGTTCAAGTCGCGCTTTTGCTTCTCGGCCTTGGCGCGGGCAACCTTTTCCGCCTCCAAATCTTCGCCCAACTCGCCCAGCTGAGCCTCCAGTTCGCGCAGGGCTTTCTGGGCAACGGCCCGGTTGGCCGCCTCCTCGTCCACCTTCATCATGGCGTGGGTGAGCTCCTCCTCGCGGCGAGACAGCTGGATCTGGATCTCTTCGATGTACGTCTTCTTCTCGGTGAGCTGGTCGCGAATGTCCGTCAGTTCAGTGTCCAGCTTGCGCTTGGATCGCTCAAACTCCTGGCGGGCCTGCTGCTCCTTGATGAGTCGCTCTTCCAGGTCGCCGATGGTCGTCTCGTGTTTGGCCTTAAGTTTGCCCAAATGTTTGGCCTTTTCTTCCTCCTCGGCCAGGGCCTGCGACAGGTCGGCCGTCCGCTCCTCAAACAGCTTCTTCTCCTTCATGAACTTTTGCTGGAAGTCCTCGGCGACGGCCAAGTCTTCCTCCAGTTTCTTCTGGCGGGCTTCAACGTGGATCTTGTCGACCTGTAGCTTCTGACGGGCAGCTTCCTCCTCTTCCAGCTGCTCCTCCAGATCCTGGACCGTCAGTTGGACCTTCTTCTTTTCTTCCATCAGCTTGTGGCAGCGCTCCTCCTCCTCCTCGATGCGGGCCTCCATGTCGTGGAGGATGTCCTCCAGCTCCTGTTTGCGGGCGGCCAGACGGGCGCGCATCTCCTCGGCTTCGGCGCACAATTCCGTTTCGGCCTGCAGCTGCTCGGCCAAAATGTTCTTCTCCTCAATGATCTGCTGGTAGCGGCGCTCCATCTCCTGGGCCGTCTTGATCTGGCCGTCCAGCTTGTCGCGCACCTGCCTCAGCTCGTCCTCCTTCTGCGTCAGCTTCTCCTCCTGTTTTGTCACCTGCAGGAGCGGCTTCACCTTGGTGTAGAGACGCCACCACTGCCAGTTGCGCAGCTTGAGGTAGGCGGCGCAGTTGCGCTGGATGATGCGGATCGCGTTCAATTGCTGGACGCGTTTCTGGAAGTTGCGACGGGCCAGGCTGCCTCGGCAGTAGGCCTGGAAGTTGACAATCAAATCCGTGATCTTAAAGTCACGCTCCTCTTCCAGATGGGCCAGCACTCCGGCGCGGAAGAAGATCTTGGACTGACCAATGCGGTAGAGGTTGGGGTCCAGCTCGAGCGAGAGGATCATCTTCTCGCAGGCCTTTTTGCCGTCCATGAATCCCTTGGGGATGACGTTGGGAGTCAGGAGCTCGTAGCGCTGGCGGAACTCCTGGAACGGGATGCGGTTGGGGAATCCCTGTCGACAGATGCGGATGCCCTCGAGGACACCGTTGCAGCGGAGCTGATCCAGCACCAGAGTGGCCTCGATCTTGCCGGCCCTCTTCTCGTGATTGGGAATGATGCAGCGGACAAAGTTGGGGTTCGTGTTCCTCAGAGTGGCCATCAGCTTCGTCAGCTGCTCCTTGTAGAGCTGAGAGACGGTGCGGAACATACCCTTGCGGGTCCTGGAGCCGAAAGTCGTGTCCGTCATGGCCTGCTGGGCCATGCCGACAATCTCGGCGTCCTTCCAGATCTGGACGATGAACGGGTACTGCGACTGCTGGAGCAGCTCGACGATGTTCTCGTTGAGCGGGTCCATGTTCTTCATGAGCCACTTCTCGGCCGAGTAGTCCACCTTTCCGGCGTAGTGGATGACGGCAAAGTCGGCCACGCCACGGAAGTCCGTCTTCATAAACTTGGGGTGGCTGACGTGCGAGTTGAGCAGTTTCTCGACGAAGCTCTTGTCCGTCGCCTTGGGGAACCAGCACTCCTCGTCCAGCAGGGCCATGATGCCCATGGGCTTCTCGATCAAGTCGATGGTCGGCTGCAAGTCCAGCCCGAAATCGATAAACTTCCACTCGATGCCTTCGCGCTGGTACTCCTCCTGCTCCAGGATGAACATGGTGTGGTTGAAGAGCTGCTGGAGCTTCTCGTTGGTGTAGTTGATGCACAGCTGCTCGAACGAGTTGAGCTCGAAGATCTCGAAACCGGCCATGTCGAGGATGCCGATGAACGAGGCGCCCTGGCGCTTGGTCCTGTCCAGCGAGCGGTTGATGCGGGTCACCAGCCAGCGGAACATGCGTTCGTAGCAGGCCTTGGAGATGGCCTCAACGGCGAATTCCACTTGCTCCTTGGTTTGAGCTTTGGTGACGTAGTCGCGGCCGACTTTGATGCGCGGCTTGAGGAAAGCCTTCGTCATCTCAGTCACGTTCATGCCCAGCAGGTGGGCGATCTTCTGGGCGACCGTGTTGTCGGGCAAAGTGGCCTGGTCGGAATTGCGCTCCTGTTTGAACTTCATGTTGCCGAAGAGGAGGGTGGCCGAGACGATGCGGAAGAGCGGAGACAGATCCTCGGGGCTGAGGCCCATGATGGCCATGGATTTGCAAGTCTGCTGGAATTCGGCCGAGTCGTCGATTCCAGGCACTGGGAGGTTGCCACTGGACAGGAAACAATAAGTTTTCGGGTCCTCCAAAATGAATTCCTCTGTTGAAAAATTGAAAAAGAAATTGAAATCATTCGGGCGGTTAATTGGCAATGATTTGTTCATACTTCGCTGCTCGGCATTGGCGCCGGCCAGGAGCTGATAGAAAATGTGGAAGGCGCGTTCATCTTTGGCTTGACGAATGGAACGGGATTTCTCCAAAAGGTAAGTCTCGATATTGGCACCAGCAATGTAGCCGGAGGCATCAAAATTAATCCGGATAAATTTGCCCTGCAACGCGAATAGAAATGAAATTGAATTCGTCCAAAGATCACTCAATGTCTGTCAAAAAATAAAATAAAGGACTTACGAAACGAGATGAATTGTCGTTCTTGACAGTTTTGGCGTTACCAAAAGCTTCCAGAATTGGATTGGCTTGAAGTAATTGTTGTTCCAGTTCGCCCTGTAAACAACAAGTGGAAAAACACAAACATTGAAATCCATTAATCTTTGGTGTTGACTGACAAAAAAGAATTTGAATAAATAAATACATAAAATTTAAAGATAATAATAATAAAAATCTTTTTAAAAAACAAACACACAAATAAACAGGAACAATATGTCCATTCCACTGCCACCTCGCCAGAAAAATAATAAAAAAAAGCTTTTTTTTTAAACACAATTTTCCTTTTTTTAAATTGGAAAATGGTAATTGTTTTTTTAAAAAGCACAGAGTTTCGAGCAGTCGGTGAATGAGCACAGAGTAAAAATAATAAGTTGAAAAAAAGGAGTATACAGAGAGCATTTGGTGTGAAGAAGGCAGAAAAGGAAGGAAGGAAGCTAGAATTAAGTGTGTCAAAGATATGTCACAGAAGCTTAGTTTTAAATAATGAAAAAAAATAATAATTAAAAATAAATTGTTTTCAAAAAGGTATATAAGTCAATCAAGAAAGGCCACTTACGATATTAAACGCTTCCTGGATATAGTTTTTTTTTTACGGGTAAAAAAAATAATCAGGCGTGAAGGTGTGTGATTTGGCGTGAAAGAGACAGGGAAAAATAAACAAAAATAAAATAAATAAATAAGATTAGATGATACAAAAACAAAAACAAAAAAAATAGGAGGATCGCCCACTATTCCGCCACACAAAATAAACACAATGCCATTCATATACGATGGTCCCCATGCAAGAGAAACGAGAAAAAACTATTATCCGAGTAATATAGTTCAAACTCTTTTTCTTCGTAAGTTCCAAAAAGTTTTGCGGCCCTTTTTCCTCCAGGAAAGATCAATCGTTATTGTGACGTGAAAATCATAATTTCGACATGAAAGGAATCATCAAAAAGCCATTGGAATACAACAAAAAATAAATAAATAAATACATCAAAGATATCTGTGTTTTTCAACACGTTCGTTTTTTGTGTGTCCAAGACCGATATAGAACAGGGCCGAGAAACTGTGTATGTTTTCTCTCCTCACTCAATTCAAGATTGCCTTTCAAGAGTCGAACTTGTTTTTGCATAATTCATTGGTGTGCCTATATCTATGTAAATTTTTCTCTCCCGACTGTCGTGTTTCGATATTATCCCCACCAAAAAAAGAGCTCAAACAAACAAAACCAAAGGAGGAAAAAAATGTGCAAAAAAAGGGAACGCACCAAAAAGGATCGGTGAATATTTTTTTTTTCTGGAAAAAAAATAGAAATCGTTATAATCATCTCTGAATTATTCATGGAGCTAGTGACTTGGCCCATCTGGCACTAGAGATGAATTTAATTATTATAATTTATCATATTTCTTGACATTGCGCAATTCGGGGTACGTCTCTCGTGAGTCCAATCGAAGTCGAAAAAATCTTTTCTCTCCGTTGTTCTAAATCTGTCCGTCAAATCCAGCGGACCATCAATCACTCTGAAAAAAGTCGACTTGATTTCTTTATCTTGGAAGTGATTCAATATTCGGCTGGTGAAACGCAACTGGTCGCTAAAAAAACACCTAAGTGAATCATCGCTTGACTTTGACTTTAACCCGTTAGGCAATCCATTCCCCCCGATTCATTATGCAACGGATGGAAATGATTAATAATAATACGTTGGCATTATTTCGAGTACCAACAACAAAAGAAATTCAAATCAAATGAGAAAAATATGTCTTCAATATTACCGTGACGTCCTTGTGGGCGGTGGCAGTGGTTTTGGGTTTCGAGGCGGCCACGTATGCCAAATACTGGATCACCTTCTTGGTATTCTCCGTTTTTCCTGCACCGGATTCGCCCGTGCACAAAATCGACTGGTCCTCACGATCTGCGTGTCAAACAAAATGAAAAAACAAGAAAGAAAGAAAGAAAAAATTAATTCATGAATACATAAAATCGATGGCGAGTGTTGTGTGTGTGTGTGTGTCACGGCATGTCTAACGCGATTAGCGCGCCAAATTTAAAAAACACCAACCCGTTTTCCCATCCCGAAAAAAGCCATCATTACTCCCGACAGTATTGATTCTAAAATGCTGGACCAGATAACAACAACATCGTGATTTTTTGTTCTTTCTTTACGATGTTGATATTTCTATCCAATCAACTGGAAAATAAAAATTACAAGAGAGAGAGTTTTTCGGGAATTTCGCTCCAGGCTACGATTTTTTGTTCTCTCTCTCTCTAGAAATAAAATAAACGCGAAAAAAACACAAGAAGAAGAACGGAGCTATTGGCCTCGACCAAGGACGTCCCGACCCGTTTGCCTTTTAAGGAAACGCACGACGACCGAAAACGACGAGGCCATGCCACAGATTCTTGTTGTTCAACACAAAACAAACTGACTAGGAGGAGGCCAAAAAAAAGTAAAAAAAAAAGTAAAATATTTTGAATGTGTTTTTCATACGAGCGGCGTCGACATCCTTCAATTGGCAAAAGGGAACGAGTAGCGGCGCCCGTCGGGGTACCGTTCGAGATTTCCAAAAGGGCGCTTATGGAATCCGCACGCACAGGAGATAAAAGATAACCATCGGGTAAAGAAAAAAAAAAAAATATTTCTCCGAAACACATTTTCTCTACTTTTGGACTTATCACTGCGGGTCCGGCAGCCAAACAACGAAGAAAAAAGAGCGACTGTAATAGTTTTGACAGTCGAAATGACCCCCGACGACCTTTTATTTATCGCCAGATGATCCAGCCGGAACGAGGGATTCGAGCGAGTCAGCACAATGGTGTCAGAGCCCTTTATAAGGGCGATTGCATGAGAAGAAGAAGAAAAAAGAAAAAAACTTATATTTTTTGATGGTCGATTAAGTGTGTAAATAATTCGGGGGGATAAAGAGAGAGAGGCAACAAAATATATACTAAGCATTCAAAGAAGAAATACTTAAAATGTACACACACGAAAAAAAAGGGGGTCGCGGCCGGTCGTGACTGCGTGAAACCTTCATCTCTCTCTTGGCTTTCTCCTAAAGCCGTTACGAGTTGTGAGCGCGATTAATCCGTCTGGTTTTTTTTCGGCTCTTTTTTTAAGAAAAATAAAATTCTTTTCTTTTAGATTTTTTCTGGGCCCAAGCTGGTGAGAAACTCGTCTAAAGTTGGGGTTAAACGGAGGGTAAACGGGCGTTGACACGGTCCTCCGTTCTCGTCGCATCGAACCCGATCGAAAGGAGATGGTCGACGGTCGATCCGGAAGGAAATGAGGTACCGTACGGCCGGAAAACGAACCAGATGGTTCGGGATAAAAAAAAAAAAAAAAAACATATAAAAATCTTTCCCTTTTCTTTCTCTCTCTTCGACACAAGCCAGAAAAGAGATAGAAGTGAATAATGAAAGCTCAGCGCGTGCGCCATCAACATGCAAACAGACTCGACCGGCCCCAATCGGTGGATTAAACAATTTCATGGAAAAACAAGAAATGGAAAAAAACCTGACAAGAATTCGTCCTTGTTAACCCTTTTTTTTCTAAAAACAAAGCGAATAAAATCGAATATAATAATCATAATCATTTTCTCGTGTCTGCATATCTAAAATAAATTTAAAAAAAAAAAACTTGTTTGCCTTTCTGCTTTTCAAAAGTGTAGGCAAAAGGAATCATCATCAGTGTCAATTCGGCATATGAAAAGAAAGTTTGTTTTTTTCGGCTTTTTATCAGCCAGACACGCAATGAATCAATGCGCCATTTTTCCTTCATTTATTTCAAATATATAACAAACAGAAAAAAAAACGGGGAAATGTCCTTGTACGGGAAAAACATTTTTCTCCTTCCCGCCCGAACCGGATGTAAAACAACTTTTCCCATTCCCATTCTTCTCTTGTTTAATTTAACGACAATTTTTTTTGGTTGGGTGTGACACACCTGTAAATGCGCCATAGGCCACCCACGTCAAACAAATTGCCAACAGTTTAGTGTAAACTTGACATCATCTAAACACACAACCAAAAAAATTAAAAAATATAAAGTTGACGTCACCCATTTTTCTCTCCCCCCTTTTTTTGTTAATAATTTAACGAAAAAACAAATGGGCGTCCGGTAGTTAAGTGCAACGCCTCCGACCACCAGGCGTGATTATCCGTTTCCATGGAAACCGTGATACAGCCAAACTATTTCGGGACGGTGATGAAACCCACCTGAAAGAAGAAAATAAAAAATTTTCTTTCCATTCTCCCGAAAACCTTTGTGTGTGCGCTGTTGAATTCCACCCGCAATCTAATAGAAACGGAAATCCTCCCCCCCCCCCCCCAAGATAACGGCGTTACGAAATATCGTCTCCCCTGTGCATAAAAGCATTTCTTTCTTCAGTGCACTCTCTTCTGTTAAATGGAATCGACCTCGATTTGATCCTTTTCAGCTTCTTCTTCTTTTGCCACTTGTAGCTGCTGACAAATGCATCCATGACGATGAAGAAAAGAAGTGGCTTTTCGACGCCGGCGCAGAACACCACCACCACCGACGAGTTCTTTTTTTACAAAAATAAAGTTCCTCTCTTATAGATTCTAATTGACGTCATACTCGACCGTGTCCAGATGTCTAGCGCCAGATTCCCGCTATACTTAACATACTTGTATACGCATAGAGACTGGCTAGAAAAGAGAGAAATAAAATAAAAAGAGAAATTGGGAAAAAGAAATAACAAATAAATCTCTAATCATCTTTTTCTTCTTCTTCTTTTCTTGCCTGTGTTAAATATGTCCCGCATCCCAAAAAGTCATATTTCACGCTCGAGAGCTTTTTCTTGAAAAAAATAAAATAAAAAAAAAGCTGCGGGAATGACTGAACATGTGCCGAACTAAAAGTCTGTCGCTGCTTTTGATCTTTCGTGAAAAAAAGAAGAAGAAGAAACCCCTCCCATGTTGGAAAAATATTTTTTTTTCCAAATAATAATAACAATAATAATAACAAGAGACCCCAGAGGATGACCTATGGGCGGGGTACGGGATGTGGAAATGTATACACACGATGATTCACCCAGTGAGAGAGAAACCCCAAAAACTCTCAAACAATTCCAAATGTCTTTATAAAGAAAAAATAACAAATCTCTCCTCTCTCGCCCCCCTACATTTCGTAACACATTTTTGGCTATCTCCAAAACAGTTAACTGTTTATTTTTCTTTTCTTTCCTATCAAATCTCCCTTTATTCCCAAGGATGACTAAGAGAACCCCCTCCCCGTTAGCCGGTATAACTAGACAAACCCCAAAAAAAGAATCAATAAGGAAACGCGATTTTGAATTCTCCTAAATAAACCGTTTGGCTCCTTTTTCTCGTCTGTATAGAAAGCCAAAACGGCCGGCGATATTTCAAGCGAAAGTTACACACAACAAAAAGAAGAAAAAAGCTTCGTGACCAAATTTGGATTTGTGCAGACAAAACAATGTCGTTTCGCCCCCTTTTCTTTCTCTTGTGTTGGCTCGCTTGTTGATATTTTCTTCCTTAATGGACGAGCTGCTGACCGCAACAAGATATTCTTATTTGGGCTTAATGTTGTTGTCTGTTTTTTCTTTCCTTCTTTCTTTCTCTCTCCTGTTCGTAACAAGTGCCAACAACATTAACTCAAAATCATTCAAAACTCCCACACCCACTTTTCTGCGGTGAATCTGACAAGTGGCTCCTGCCTCCGACTGAGAATCACCAAGGAGAGAGAGAATGATCAGCCGACTTTTTGGGTGTGATTCATCCGTTATAACGCCAACCTCCATCATTATTACCATCCGTGTAGCAACAAATGCACGTTTTTTCTTTCTTTTCTTTTCCCAGAAAAAAGAAGATGCCATAAAAGGTGAGACCCCCAATCATCAACGAGATTGAGACGGACGTCAGAAACTCGCCTACAACTACACCCTTTTGATCGCCAAATGACTTTTCCCCTATTAGATTGTAACACTGGAATGATGAAACAAAACAAAAACATACTAGCAAAGAGACTCTGTTAACTACACAATGTCCTGCCGTCTGAATCGAACCGTAAAAGAAGAAGAAGTTGGCATGACCAACAAAGGCCATGATACCGTCTTGTGTGTCTTCTCGTACACCTTAAAGCACACACACAAACATATTTAGATATTATTCCAAGAGAGAGTCAGCCAAGCTGCACAAGCTTATACCAACCACCGAACGTACAAATCTATCAAATACCCTTCTTCTTCTTCTTCGTTCGTATTTTTTCAAAGACCAAACGGATAAGAAGAAGAAAAAAAAAGTCTATAAAATGGCAATTGACTCGTATATATAATAGTCTATATAAGGACAAGACTGGCTCCCCCCCCCCTCTTTCGGAATGGAAATTTCTACGGACTAGCGGGCTCCGTCGTCACCATATATGGCCGGGTTTTACGTTACCCCAAAAAGAGCAGGCAGCCTTGGTTTTCTCTTTGGGCAAAAGAGAGAGAGAGAAGTTTGGTTGGCGACCCAGAGAGACAAGACGGAAAAGAGAATAACAGATAGCTGCCATACCTTGCAACATGGACCTGTAGGCCGAATCGGTGATGGCGAAGACGTGCGGAGGCACTTCGTGTCGCTTCTTGCCCTTGTACAAATCAATGATCTTCTCCGTGTAGATGGGCAGCCTCTTGTAGGGGTTGACTACCACGCAAAACAGGCCAGAGTATGTCTGTATTTTAAAAAAAACCGAGAAATAAAAAGATGAATGTGATTAATAATTCGGGTAACAAGGAAAATCTCTCAACTAGCTTTTTAAAAAAAATTTGTTTTTCGGCTGCTCCGAGGTGGAAAGAAAAAATTCGGTTGGCCGTGATGATGAACGACGGCTACGATCTCTCATCATCCGACCCTATAAAACGCGGTCGTGAGATTCTCTGCTGAAAGCACAGCCACCCGAGGCCATTACCGCAACACGAAACGCTCTCATTTGTACACACACACACGCATTCCTGCTTCTACTCTTTTCTCCTTCTCCATCTTTATTAACCTTCTTCTTTCGTCTTCCACTTGTGTGTCTCGAGTTCATTCGATTGTTTCTCTACGCAGAAAAACTAATCCACCCCCAAAGAGAAGAGAATGAACAAAATCCCACAGTGCGTGTGGAATGAAGTAGATTCTCAAATGTTGTGTATGTACACCGGGGGAGTCTTGTGTAAATGTAATTGCCAGGTTCAAGTAGTCCATTTTCTTTTGTACACGACGATTGAGGTGGTGGTTCTGCTTGTTGTTTCTTTCTCTCTTGTAGGGCAAAAAAGAGAGAGTGAGTAGTGCGCCAGAGAAGCACAAAACTCTTGGCGAGAATAGAAGAAGGTTTTTCTTGAATATTTTAAAAAAATGGGAACCAAGACGAACGGTTCTCTAAAGAAGAATAAGCGAATAAAAAGGAAGAGAAAGTCCCAGACAGAAAAGAAAGAGAGAGAGAGAAGGGGGTCTCTCTCTCTCTCTCCTTTGCGGCTTTTTGGTCAGGTTGCGTTAGCGTCGGCCCTTATTTGGTGAGATATTTCTCCGTTTCCCTTATATACATATATCGGGTCCCGCGCCAAAGGGGCCTCCCACCTCACCTCACCTCCCCCCTTCTTTACACGACCATAAATGCGAGTGTGTTCAAAAAAGGGACCAAACGGGGACCCCATCAAGACCTCTCTCTCTCTACGTGAAAATGGAAATGAAAAATAATAAAACTTGTAATCCCGGTTCTTTTTTCTTTCTACCCTATCATTTCGGTGTGTGTCTGTGTCGTGAAGTAAAATTAATTTCACAAAGAATTCACCGAGGACACGTAACAAAGTCGAAATCGAATGAGGAATAAGTCTGACTTGACTGACTGAATCAAGAGCAAAGATCGGGACCACCCAACTCACGTGAAGGGAAAACAAAAAAGAATAATCATCAAAAGGCGGGATGGAATGAGGTGGGGGGGATCACGATCCAAGTCGGCTACAACAAACCATCCGTGATCGGTTGTCAACCATTTCTTTTTGTTTGTGTCCCTTTTGTTTGT
Source organism: Daphnia pulicaria (assembly GCF_021234035.1). Classification (NCBI taxonomy): domain Eukaryota; kingdom Metazoa; phylum Arthropoda; class Branchiopoda; order Diplostraca; family Daphniidae; genus Daphnia; species Daphnia pulicaria. Next base: position 9,931,740 of record NC_060914.1, read on the forward strand.
GTATCTTCCCGCGCGCTGAAAATATGTTTTGGCTCGGTCCTTGCATATCTCTCTCGTCTGTCCCAAGCCGCTCGTTATTTCCCTATGCAGCAACGTCGTTCGTGAGTCACATGTGTGTTTTTTCCTAGCTGGTTGCACACACACACCAGGGTGTGTCGACTTTGGGAATTCGACAGGAGATGTGCCTGTGCATTACTTTTTCAGAAGCTGAAAAACAGGTTGCCATGGCCGGAATCTGGAGGCTATTAAGTCGGCGGCTGTATGGGAGTTAAAAAAGGTGATGACAAGCCATGGGGTGTGGCACTTGAGTTGGTGACGGCTGAGTCAAAGCTTGAGAAACAACAAACGAGTGGACAGAATGGATGCGAGTAAAATGATTGGTGTGCTTACGTAAATGAGTCCAGAGTAATATCTCTCCTTGATGTTGTGGAGGACTGAGGCCTCATTGAGGCAGGTCAGCTCGGCCATGTCTTCCACCTTGTCGAACTTGGGTGGATTCATCTTCTGCAAGTCGTCCTTTGGTACATGGCAGCGTTTGCCAGTTTCCATGATCTCCACTTCAACCTCGTCTCCTCTCTCTCCTTTGATGGAAGCTGAGACAAATCCAAAGTTGTCGTGGGGGATCCATACGAGTCTCTTCTGGGTCCACTCAGCCTGGGTGGTAGGGTCATTGAAGGCATTTCGGTCCACAACCAGGTATTTGAAATCGGGATCGTTGCGATCCAGGCGGGAGTCGGCGTCCGCCATTTTGTGTGTACAAAAAGGGATGGAGGTGAAAAGAAATCAGGAAATATCGAGGGGTGGAAAGAGGGATTTTCGAAAAAAAAAACCCAGAGGCCGTCAGCAGTCCCACACGCGCAGCCTCCTCACCACAATGGAATGCCGGGTACTGTTCGAACAGACAGAGACAAGAGAATAAGTGAAAACCGTGAGACCTAAAAAGTCAGTACAACAACTCTCGAATGCAACAGTTTTCGTGAGTCAAATTTTCGTTTGAAACCAACAAAAAAAATGATAGAAATTTGTGTGTGTCCGTTAGCAACTCACTTCTAGGCTACACTTGGGACAGAGCTGTCAAAAGAACTGCCAAGTTCACAGCTCCCAAACTTCTTTTTTGTACAACAAGGCACTCGAATTTTTCCTACTTTGACAAGTACTACAGTCGAATATATAGTCAGTCACCACACACACCCCAAGCTCTCGATTTTCTGCTGTGTGTTGGGCGCAACGTTGCCGAGTCATATGAAAGACGGTTGCCCAACACTCTATCCTTTTTTTCCATTCGTCGGCTCCGCCCCACTTTTTCTCTCCGGCAGCGCCCCCACTCGAGAGACGGTTGGGAAGATTTCAAATGCGACGCTAGCGCCAATGCGGCCGTTATTTTTCCCCTCGCGGCCAGTTGGCAGCAGCAGCCCGAATAGAAAATCTCGTTTTTTTCCTTTAAAAAAGAAAAGAAAAGAATCTAAAACTAGACACCAAAATGATAGACAGGAGACAAGAGAAGAAGAAGAAAATGGGGATGGAATGTGAACAATCGGATCGATGAGACTTGGTTGGTTGTTTGTGTCAAAAAGGAACTTCTCACCTAAATCTCACCAACCTGATAGCTTGTACCGGTTACGACAGGCAGCATTACACATCCTTTTCTTCTTATTATACCATCTCCAGCGCGCAGATATTGCGTTACAAGCCGGCGTCGTCGTCTACTTTTTTATTTTATTTTATTTTCATTTTTTAATTCATTCGTCTCTGATGTCTCGGTTACGATTGGTTGACCGCAATCACGAGCGCACTAAAGTTTCCGGTGTCGCAGATATGATTAAGACAGAAGAGAGAGAGAGAGAACCTCTGAAATCTTAAGCAACTCGGTCATAATCTTAAACTACTTCAATTTCTGTGACGGTGTGGCCCGTTGAACTTTTGCGGTTCATTCGGGAGCTAAAAGAAATTGTAACGAAAGAAAATAAGAGACACGGAGAACGAACGGTTTATTATATTTATGATGCAAGGGTGGTGGTGGTGGGGTGGTGGGAGGAGGTTATATACCGGTGGGGGGGGGAGATGAAAGAGGAGAGAGAGAACAAGACACAGATTTCCCCATTTCTTTTTTTTTTCCTTCAAACTATTCAACGTGTGTGTGTGGGTTGCACGGCAGCAACATCAGAAAGAGGATGGAGATTGGGTAATACAATAAAGTATCAAATTAAACGGGAAAAAGATAGAAGATAAAGATTAAGGAGTATGTATGTACACAAAACAAAATTTCTGTTTGCTTTTCAGACGACCGTCAGATTTGAATTTGATAAAAAAAAGAAAAAATAATCACGACCTGTGTCGTCGCCCTCGTCGTGTGTGTGTGTGTGTGTCTGGATTTTCTTCTCCCAACTATTTTTTTGAGAAAAAGAAAGTTGAAAATAGTTCCGCATCCGGGACGAAGAATAAGAAGAAAATAGTTTTTTAAAAAGACAGTCAACAATTACAAAATCAAATGAAAAATATGACGTCTGCTTTATATATTCCCCCCTCCCATTCAAAATTGTTTCGTTTAATTGTCGAAAAAAAAATAATAAATTCATTAACTGAAAAAATGGGCGAATAAAAAAACAAAAGAACAAAAGAAAAGTTAAGAAATTTTAACGACTTAAATTAAGACAAAAAAAAATTTATTTGTTATTTTTTTTTTAAATAACAAATGATTTTCTTTTTCCCCGTGTCATAAGGCATGGACTGTGTTTGAACCGAACGAGCAGACCGTGTACAGATTATCTTTTTTTTTTGTCTCATTTTCTTTTTTTCCTCCCATTTTTATCATTTTCAAAAAATTTTGTATCCGAGGCACTCGACAAAACTGCAGTCACAAAGATACGGATTAATACTTGTGATAACTGCCCACAAAGGTTATTATATAAGTATAGTATGCTGTTTCCCTTTTCTTCTCCAAATATATAAGACGGACGTAAAATTAGAGGAAAAAAGAGAGAGATGGAAAAGGTACACACACACTTTCTTCTATATAGGGAGGGAGGACATAGACTAACTAGGTGGGGTGGGGATTCGCCTTATTTCCAGTGATGCTTACACATGTTGTTTAAATTTAAAAAAAAGAGACTGTGAAGATTAGGTCGTCAATCGAACCTAAATTGGAAGGAGGAAATGATAATTTAAAAAATAAAGATGAAAATGAAAGAAATAAAACAACAAACAAAACAGCGGTTAACATATAATATTCGCTGTTGAATCCATTGTAGAAGAGACAGGGGAGGACAAAAAAAAAATTCTGTGTGTGTAAAGCGAAAAAATTGAAAATTCACTAAAGGGGAGAGAGGAAATCATAAGTAAATGAACATTAAGGGATGCTGAGAGGGGACGACGAATCTTTTGTTTGGACAGAATTATTATTTAGCTTAATATTGATTTTCCAAAAAAAAAGAAGAAATAATAATAATAATAATAATAATAAATCGAAATGAAATCGAAATAAGGATTGATATTATTTTTTTTTTGTGATTTTTTTAAATGTTATTTTTTGTTTTTGTTTCCTATTTGGCGATGGACACCAAATGTTTTTTTTTTTAAATTCCTGCCGTATCATTATTTCTTTTTCATCTAAATTTGTTTTAATCCTTTTTTGTTTTTAAATCTTTCGACGATGTTTTTGTTAAATTTCTTTCTCTCTTTCAGGCAAGGAATGGGTTGAAGGTGGGCGACGTCACGCCCGAACCGGACTGCATCATGGGCTGTGTCGGGCCCCAAACTCCGGTGGCTGGTGCCGGCTGAAGAACGCCGGTCATAGGTTGTAATTGCTGGAGCTGTTGTTGTTGTTGTTGTGGTGGGCTTGATGTCACTAGCTGTTGATGTTGCGGACCGCCCAAAACACCAAAGTTCTGCTGGTGACGTAATTCGTTGATGCTCGGTCGAGGGGCGGGTTGCTGTTGGAACGGATTCGGTTGGCCGGCGACTCCTAAAGCGAATGGGTTAGCGGCAGGAGCCACGGTGGGCTTGGTCGGCACCTGAATAAATTACAAACCAAAATAACATCGATAAGCTCAAAACGAATAAATTTTTAAAAAAGAAATTAAAATTTACACACGGAGTAAAAACGGAAAAAAAAAATAAGAAAAACGAAGTGGACGGACGAAAGACGAAAAAATAGCGGCGCATAATTACGTGATAAGACTTTACCAAGTTTTCCAGGTTTACTAAATTGGAATTAGGACCGAGGAAGCTTTCGGGGGATTTTTTGGGTTTAGCTCCGCCGTGGTCGTTGTGAGCGGCCAGGGCGCTGTCCATTCCGGTCAAGTCGAAAGGCGAACTGGCTCCGTTGGAGCGGTTGCCCAACGGCGAGGCCGCCTGGGTTCGATTGGTCAACAGGTCGAAATCGTCCACTTCTCGGGATCCAGCGGCACCTGCTCCGGCCGGTGACCACGGGTCGTTGGCCGAAGCGGCCGTGCGGACGGGTGGTTGAGGGCTCCAGGGATCTTCTGTTGTTTCATTCATTCAACCAATTGGCGAGACAGCAATAAAAATAAATAAATAAAAAGAGGAGAAAGAGAAAAACGTTATGAGACTATCAACGTCAAATTTCGCTACAATTTACGAGATTACCTCCTGCTGGTTTCGATGGCGTTGGTGCCCATGGATCGTTCACCATCTGGCCCAAATTAGCGCTACTGGCTACCGCCGCTGCTGCCGGTGCTGGCCTGACGGCTTGACCAACTGGACTGCCCCATGCATCAACCTGCTTTTCATTTTGAGTCATTTCATTAATGGGAGAGAGAGAGAGAGAAATAGAAAAAGAATTACAAACATTTTTCCACCAGATAAATTTAGTTCAAATTTCTCCAAAGAAACTCAAAAGATAAATCGGGTGAGTTGTTTCAACCGGAAAAGGACGGCCAAATCGAAACAGAAAAAGAAAAATATAAAACTCATTTTTCTTCTTCTTCTGTTGGCTCTTACTCGACATGAGACATGCAAATAACACAAACAAGAAAGATAGGTGGAGGAATGAAAGAAAGAAATGCTGGAATGGGACCTGGGACGGAGAAGCAGCTGCCACGGGCATGCCCCAGGCATCCGTCGTTCCTGTCGTCCCGACAGTTGCCGCCCCTCCTGTTGGCGCTGTCAGGAAATCCGATTTCACCTACACATATACATATATAGCGTCCGGACAGAGTGTGTGAGTAGTGCACAAGACAGATATTTCCCCTCTCTTACTATTTTCTCTCTAAACATACACCAAAAAAAATTCTAAACGAAAACGAAAAAAAGCCAAAACAAACAAAGAAAGAGACGGATAGGCCGGCCGCTCCTGGAAATGATGGAAACAAATTTAAAAGGTTTCCTCTCAAAAGAAAGAAAGAAACGTTTTAAAATAAACACACACAACTATCCGCTCTATTTTTTGTGTTTCTCTTTATAGCTATGTGTGCAGCAGCCATATGGACAGGCACGCACATTTCTCGTTAAGTTTCCGTTTTAGACTGGGCGGCCAGCGATCACATTTCCAATTGGCCGGACCTAAACTACCCCTTTTTTGTATATTCATCAACGCCCACCTTACAACTATTTCGACACTACCACACACACACACACATAACAGCCGAGCAACAAACACCAATTGATTCTAATGATTGTAATCATCACTGTCGCTTTTCTGTGTTATACCCGTACCATTGAATTAGCATGCCAGTAGTCTTGAAGATCCAAACTCTTTCAGTGTGTGCAAAGGTTGTTGTTTTATAAGACATTGGACAAACATGCAAATGTCGTGCCAGGAAAGAAAGAGAGAAAATAAAACAAGAATTAAATTAAAGACCACACCGAGAAGAAGACGAAACGGACACCCAAAAGGATTATAGAAGCGAAAAAGGCCCTTTCATGGCAATGTTTAAGCTACCGACCATCCCCTGTCGATCGGTCACCAAATGGGAAAAAAACACCTGATAAGGATTGGAATTTTCAAAGGTGGTTTTATAGCCAAAAGGATCGTGATGGCGGCTATAGGGGGAAGGAGAAAACAAGGATTTCTCCAATCGAGGAATTGAGCAGCGAAAAAGGGCAGAAAGCGAAGGAGACGGCCTTGCCGAAAATAATGGCGTCGTGTGAGTTGAATAGCTGCCGATGGATAGATGGATATTTCAACGAGTGTTTTGACAAACCTTGGGTCTTGGAGGCATGACGGGAACTGGTGGTTCGGATGGATGGGCCGGAGTACCCCAGGGATCGACCCATCCGGCCGCAGCGTCGTTGACGCTCACGTCCAACAAATCAAGCAGGTGACTTTGCTGTGGCTGCTGTGGTTGCTGCGATGGCCGGCCCCTGGTCGAGCGTAACGAAATGAGAGAAAGAAAAAAGCCAATTAGTGAAAAACGGTTTCTGGCCGGTTAAGGGCAACGGCTTATCGCGTCGATAAATCGCTGGAATCGTGAGAAAACTCCAGCCAATATGAAAAAGGGAAATAAAAGAAATGCTATACCCAACGATAGCGCCACCCTCTTGGCTCTGCGAGATGGCCAAGGCCAGACGGACATCGTCAGAGCGTCTCTTCTCATCTTCCTTTTCAGCTTCTTCACGTGACATGGCCAGAGCCAGTTGCAACTGCAGTTCTTCTTCACCGGCCGTCTGTGGGCGGGCCAGGTCCAAATCCGTTGGCGGCACGGCCGCTCGGGCTCGAGTGGCTAAACCGGTTGGATCCGATCCGAAGCTCTCGGAAGGTGATCCCATAAACTAAAATACAACAAAAAATCCGACCAGGAAAAGGAGAGAAAAAGAAATTAATTAGGTTATAGAGCCATTGAGAAATGGAAGCCAAACAACAAACGGGAGAGGACACGTCGACAACACAAAAGGTGTACACTGGCATTACACACACACATACAGACATGGGGAAAAGGGACACACAGAATCCGGCCGTGCTTGTGAAGGGGTTAGGAGATCTCATGCTGCCGAGAAATATCACAACACCGACCGAATAAGGCGAGCCATGACCCACTTACATCCCATCGCGTAGGACTTGAGGGCGACATCAGCTCCTGATGAAAGAGACGATGCCAACACACACACAGAATACATCCCCCCAAAGTTATTTTTCAAAATCGCGCCAGCGAGCACGCACGCAAACGAATAAAATTATTATTCACGCCGCGCAAAAACGGATAAAATAAAAGAAACGGGAGAGGTAACGAGAAGCATTTAAAAATGAGGAACTATTCTTGTTTGTTGTTTTGTAATGATTAGTTTTTTTAAGAGCTAGAAAGTATCAGACGATATCTCTTACATTTGAATCGGACCCAGTGCCGAATCCGGTCGTCTGCTGAGCGAAACGCTCGCGAGCTTTCAGGGCCTTGATTCGCTCGTTCTTTAACCGTTCGTCGTCTTTTAGTAAGGCTTCAAGTGCCTTGGATTTTTCTCGGACATGAACGCCTTGGTCTTTACCTTCCTCATAGTATTGAAAATCCTGGTGGGAAATTAGAACAAAAAATGAATTCAATAGAGCTACTACTTGATGAATGAATTAAAACACGAAATCAAACGGTTTTACTCTAAGTGTGTGGATGGCGAAGATGTTCTCCTTGCACTGTTGCGCCACTTTTTCGTTGCCCGTTTTGACTAAGTAATCTAAAAGCACCAGGGCTTTGTAGACGTGACGGTAATTCTTGCCGTGATCGTTCAATCTTTTCCAGATCATCTGCATGATCTCAGAGAAGGCCACGACATTGTAGGTCAGGTCCGAGATTTCGGACATTAGTGAACTTGGCGGTCCCCATGGATCGTTGCTGGTTGCTTCTCGCACCTTGACCTAAAACAAAGTCGACCGTCTCGGCGTCACATTACGCGATATCAAACAATCAAAACAAGGTGTTGTCGCCTTACCTGTGCATCAGTGTAATTGTGAGCAATATTCTTTATGTTTCTTCGAATCCCTGACACGTTCATTGGTGTAGTTGTTCTGGCTGTTCACTTCCTAGAATGGACAAATAAATAAGTTAGGTAAAGTCTCAGAGCACTTGATGGTTTTCCGACGACAAACAGGATTACAATCCCTCCTGTTGGGTCAAGGTTAGGTAATTCTCTCAGAACTAGAAATGAAAATTTACATAAGATGTAAAAGTTTACCACTTTTTATGCGAAAAAGACTTGGAAATACTACTTTTTGGCAAACTAACAACGGAAGATGCTCCAAAGCAATAAACATATACACCCAAAAAGTCAATGAACCTGTCAAGCTTCAACACTTTCTCAACCAACGTAATATCCCAGAGCCAATCAAATGGAAATACCTTCCTTACACTCTTTATCTGAGAAACAGGTGACTCAAAAAAGTATTCTTATCAGAACTGTCGGATATGCGGCGTATGGGCCAATAACTACTAGAAAAATTGTCTGAAACGTCTTCATATAGTCGAGACGTCATCGCTAAACCGATTCCATCACATCCGTTGGATTCTTTGAATAGGTCACTGTTCATCATGAAAACCGACACACAGTAAACTTACCAAATTAAAAAAAAATTATCGGCTGGGCGACGCAAACTAAAAAATATGATTTTTCAATAAGTAAATAGAAAACTGACACAAGACTCTACACCCCTTCAGGCAAACTAACTCAGAATGACAAAAAAACTTTTCGCGTGCTGTTGCCAGATCGTCAAAATGCCACTACGCTGTTATAAAACAAACTCAATAAAACCAGATAAAACTTCATTTCTTGACTTTTAGATTTTCTCATTATTTTACCTTTTGAAATTAAAAAAATTTCTATTTTATTATCGACTACTTACTTTGGAACGGTTCGGTGAAAAGTCCTCGCAGATCGCAGCAGACGCTTGTTATTTTTAGTAGGAAGTGTCAAAGTCGAATTGGTGCAAAGACGTTGATGACTGTATACGAAAAACGGAAATCTCTGTCTTGTTATCGATATTCTCTCTTGTATGTATGCATCATCATTAGTCAACTCTGTTGGATGACTTTGGTTTCTTAGTTGCCTAATAATGATCGTCACGGTTTTTCACAGAAGCCGTAGATCGAAAGGAGAATGCGTCGCTGACACACTTGTTAATCCTTATACTCAACACAACCTTAAAACATTATGCCTGGACTGGTTGCCTTTGGTCGAAGATGGGAAGTTGCATCGGATGATTTAGTTTTTCCATGTCTTGTGGAGAGCTTCATGCGAATGATTTGGTAAATACAGAATTTTTTTGGAAGTCGCAGTCAGCTTCTCTAATTTGTCTATTGACTCTTGATTATTAGGTTTATTGTCACTGTTGTTATATGGATGTACCATGCCCCTTACCTAAACTGTGAGGATGGGCAAATGTTACAGATGTACCTTGGTGGTGTGCTTTTTATTTTGGTCATCATCTTGATGGCCAACGCCTTCCTCATCAAGCACAGCATGAGAGGAGCCATCATGGATGTAAGGGCCAGGAAAAATGTCCCTACTATTCTATACATCAGGTAAATTATTTGGTTTCCTCCTATACATTTCCAATTCATTCACAACAATTACACATTTGTTATGTTTAGAATAATTTTAGGTGTTCCAGAAATGGCTTGGACAGTTGTTGGATCAGTAGGAGTGTTTAGCACCAAAGACAGTTGCATCACATCAGAAATGACTCTTCGCGTAGTGCAAGGATTAGTCATCTTTAACTGGATCTTGGTTGTCCTCTTCTTTATTGGGGTGATGATGGTCTTTGATCCTTTGGGGCATCATCACACCGCCATCATCAGCAGCGAAACCGTCGACATTGTCGATGCCCGTTCGCCATTCGAAGTTGGTTTCGAGCAGAGAACGAGAATATGGGAATGGCGCTGCAAATTTCTCTGTTGCTCATGCTGTTCAAGTAAATCATATTCAAACCCCGAACGGGATAGAACCAAGTCCAAAATTTTTCAAAAATTATTTTTTCAAACAGGTGCGTGCTGTTCACGTTCAGGTGACAACGCAAGTGTCAACGACGCTTTCGGTGACGTGGCCGAAGTGCTGACTACTCTTTTCCACGACCTGGATCTGGTCCCATCTGACATCGCAGCTGGCCTTCTGCTGCTCCACTTGCGAACGAAGCGCGGGCGGGAGGAGCTGCGCCTTCGTCGGATGAGTCAAGTCCGGCGCCCCATCACCGAAGCGCCACGTTCGTCTGCCAATAACGTTCTGACTTCCAGTCCGACGGCCGACGCGGCGTCCCGAGCCGAATTCAGCCCTTCGGCCTTGTCCGTCCCGCCTTCGGCGGCCTGCAGTCCCAATGTCGTCACTGGAACTCTCCATCATCTGGGAAGCATCATGTAATTGGTCTTGCCTCCAATCCTTTTGTTGGATTAGTTCCAATTTGATATTCACACCTATTTTTTTTCAAGGGAGGAGTCTCCGTTAGCCGTCCACCGCTCCCACGAAGCTTACGACTGGATGAATCCATTCACGGCTCACATTTACATGAAATACGCACTGGGATCCTACGGCTGGATGTGGTATCTGGCAGGAGGTTGCTGGGAGGGTCTCTGCACTCTCAAAAAGGAGCTCGTTTGTTTCTCTTGCGTTCGGTATGATTTCATTTGAAGAAATGCCTTTTTGAAAGAAATCCCACGATCCTGAATTTTAATTTCCCCCAGACGACGTTCTTCAAGGCAAATGGATGATAATTGTTGCCACTGTAATTTGGCGGCTCTCAAAACGGTGACCCAACTTCAAGAAAAGGACATTATTTGTGTTTCGTTTCACAATAGTATTTACGAAGTAAGTTGCTAATCGTAATCCATCCCCTTTTCGCCAATGTCATTTAATTCTTTCCTTCTAGGTTCCTTACTTTGTCGCATTAGACCACCAAACATCGTCGATTGTGGTGGCTATCCGAGGAACGCTGTCGGGCCACGACGCTCTAACGGATCTGGCCGCCATGACTGATCCGATTTCAGTCGAAGGACTACCTGTTGGTTGGACCGCCCATCGGGGCATGTTGCAGTCGGCCAACTTTGTCCTGCGTCAACTCGAGAGCAAAGAAATCCTGAAACAGACTTTTGCCCAGTATCCAAACTACCACCTCGTTATCACGGGTCACTCTTTGGGTGCTGGAGCAGCGGTGTTGCTCTCGATTTTGCTCAAACCTTCTTACCCGAAAGTGCGCTGTTTCTCCTTTTCCCCGCCTGGCGGACTCCTTTCCATGGCTGCTGCCCGTTTCACAGAGACTTTCTGTATGTCCGTCATAATTGGTGATGACCTGGTACCTCGACTCAGTCTGGCCACGTTAGATTCACTCAAACGACAGATGATTGCCGAACTAGAAGGTTGTCGCCATCCAAAGGTATTTTAATTCTTTTATTGGGTTTGAAAATTCGTTTAAACATTTTCTGATTCCATCCAGTACCGCATTTTCCTTCGTGGCTGTTGGGAGGTCGTCTTTGGAAGGGCCAACAATTACCACCAACCTGAAACTACTCATCCGCTCCTTAGCGAGACGCCGAACAATAATTTGTCCTATGTAGGTTCTGAAAAAAATTTGCATGTTTGTCCTCGTCCGCTTTTTTGCTTTCAACTTGTTATGATCTTTACCTCTCCCAAGCAGGACTCGTTTAGCGAACAACAACAACCACCACCTCGTTTTCAATCACCCACTAATCGCTCATGTTCAGTCGATGTCACCCAACAATTGTACCTGCCAGGCCGGATTTTGCAAGTGGAAGAACGGGAACCTGTTGATTCGGGGTAAGTTTTCTGCAAGAAAGTGGATGACATGTTTTAATATAATTTCCTACATATTAAATCCAGAACCTACATGCATCCGACCATGTATGAGGCGCGCTGGATGCAGCGTGAGGACTACAACCAGATTTTGGTTACTCCGCGGATGTTGAAGGACCACACGCCGGATTCAGTTTGCCGAATTCTTCGAGGCTTGTCCAACCAGTACGAATCTTCCTTGAGTGCCGTCGAAACACACGAGGCTTGAACGGCCCACGTGTACAACTGCACCTACGTCATCCGGGTTAACCTTCTGTCCACCTTGAATTAAGCTACCGTAATTTAGTCACCTTTTCCTTTGAAAATTGTGTTGAACCATTCCAATTATTGTTGTTATCTCATTACTAATTTGTCAATGTCCAAAATAGTCTTAATTGCCTTCACTAGTTTATTTTTTTTTGTAAAGATATGATATGCTACCAGATGTACGTTATCTGGTACATGGGTTATCATAGATCTGAATCTACTATATATAACATGAAATATGCCTTTTTTTCCTTCCAGCTTTTAAAAATCGGGCTTACGTAGCAAAAACTTTAACCTGTCTATTTTTGTTTGAAAAACAGGGTTCAAGACTGTGCTAGACTTTGTTATAATTGCCAAATGATCCTGTCAATATAAAATGAATCTATTCGCTGGGACGAGTCGAGAGCCTTTGTTGGCCAAGAATAACTTGATATTTGGCGTCGCAAAATGATGAAGTGAGTGGGCGGACTCGTGACTGCCAAGTGCCAATAGTTTTTCTTTAAATATAGAACTTGGAGAAGCAAAATAACCGAGATGGGTACACAGACGCAAGACGGATATCATAAGTGAAACGGGATTTCTAGCAGAATGCAACTCTGGCTGGGAGGCGTTCTTGTTATTGTTGAATTTTCCTTCGTGATGAATAACGTCTGCTCACCGTGCCAAAAAGGACGTGAAAAAAAGTGACGTGACGCGCAGTATAATGGATTAATGCATCAGTGGCGAAGGGCTGTGTCAGGTCAGATATTCTGCGGCTCATTTATTCTTCTTCGATTTATAAGTGATAATTTAATATTCTCGCCATTTAGTTCAGTGCAAAAGTTTGTGGATTCAAATATATCATGAGCCTCAGCCGCCAAACATCAACTGGATCAAGTGGTTCCTCCCGAAAAGCTTCAATCGGGAGTATCAACCGTAAAGCTTCAACTGAATCTACAGGATCTGGCAGAAGATATTCAACTTCTGGATCTTATAATAATGGAATTGCCGTACTCACAGAAAACATTTCAGTTCTACCAAAGTTGATTGTCTTTGACTTAGGTATTGTAATTATAAAATTTAAAGCTTGATTTTATCTTGTCTTGACACAATTACCATTGTTTATTTAAGACTACACGTTATGGCCACTTTGGATTGAGATGTACAGTCCACCTTTTCACATGGAGAGGTTGGCACCAATACAAAAGATTAGCCTTTCTGGCGATAAAAGTATAACTTAATTATTGTATTTAATTTTCTTTTAACAGCCACAGAAATGAACCTCAAGTAAGAGACAAGGGTGGACGAATTGTCAACCCGTACCCAGATGTGAAGGACATCATAGTGGAGCTGAAAGAGTCAGGCATAGAGCTGGGCATTGCTTCTCGAACACCAGAAATCAAGGGAGCACGAAGACTGGTAGAGACTCTGGGCTGGGACAAGTACATCCCTTTCAAAGAGATTTACCCGGGATGCAAGACAACCCATTTTGAAAACCTCTGCAAGCACACTCATATTCCACTGAGTGAAATGTTGTTTTTCGACGACGAAGAGCGTAACATCAAGGACCTCACCGCTGCTGGAGTGGTCTCTTGTCTGGTCGACGACCGTGGAGTCACCAGGAAAGCAGTCAGAGACGGTCTATTGAAGTTTGAAAAAGAGCGAAGCCACGATAAAGAAGTCCAAAGCAAGTAAATGCAGCGATAGCATTGATAATACTATTATACATATAATATGAGCAGTGCAACAAATTTTTCAGTTCATTTTGTATAATTCTGCTATTTACCTCGTTTGCTTTAAAAGCATCTCTCTAAAATTATCCTAGCGCTGATCTGATCGCTACTTATTATTATATAACCCAGTTACAATTGTCATCACAGCATTTAAATAGTTGTAATAATGTTTCGATCTTCCCAAAAGTGCAATACAGATTATTTGGAAAATGGCCCAAAACCGTGTGCCGTTTCAACCTTATACATACATGACCATTTTTATTCCTCAGAAGTTTCGCCGCCAGCGAAATATTCGTGAAATTGGCTCGGGAATCAAAAGGAGCTTACCTCCGTGTTTCTATTCTATGCCTGACATTTTTTTTTTTCAGATTTTATTATTCCGAATGCGAAGAGGAACGCCCGACAAAGAATTGCGCAATGCAGGCATCAGCGAGTGGTTTTTCCAGATTCCTGCAGATGCTTCGAAAGTTGAAGGCCGTTCAATAAAATGGCAGTCGCCAGGAGGAATTCTATCCATCCTACACGCATGTCCCATATGCTGCCCCTATTTCTCTGTTTTGTATTTTATCGTGAAACAGGATAAATCATCTTCGATCGCCCATGCTATACAATGATGAAACGATTCCGGTTTCACGAACATTGTTTTCCAATGCGTCAATCTTCATCTCAGTCTGATGGCGGTGCAATTACTGATACCTTTGCATAGAAAATAACTGACGAATACCTCATTCGTTCTTGTTAGTCAATCTAATTTCTCCGCCACACATCATCCAGGCGGATAGATTGTGTTCCTAATAGGACAGAGTGTATACGTCAGCAGCGTTCAAAGTCGTAGGAAACATTCGGGACCGGCTGGAACGCATCAGATGCTCGGGGGGCCGAAACCGTTTTCCGCTTTGTCGACAGCACGCTCGCGCAAAAATAAACGGATGATGCATTTGCACGGCGGCGCTTTTGTTTAAAAATGGAACCAGACAGACGACAAAACAAGAAAAAAGATATAAACCCGTCAGGTTTGTTCCCTGTTGAACTGGTTCTACTCCGTTTCTGCCAAAACGGAAATCCTATTTGAAAGGACCGCCTTACAAAACAACAAATGCCGTCAGACGATTTCAATCTATATTCTTGTGTAATGGCAATGACGATGATGTTTCACCACCCATCTGAATAAAAAGCAATCAGCGTTTGTAATAACATGTCGTCTGGACAACTTGTAATTACTTCAAAATTTTAAAACACTTCGCGCAACAATAACTATTGTCTAGTAATGATTCCGCACGTGAATTTCATTTTCAAGGCGAGGAAAGATTAAAATAAATTTATTTTACAGACGAATGAATGTGACCTATCATCGAGCCGCTATTTAATTCTCATTGTTGTGTTACCCATTTGATGTTTGGTCATCGCGGGAGGTCAAACCGACAAGACTGTTGGAAGGTTGCGACTCGGGAAGAACTTTGTGCTTTTATTTTGTGGTTTCTTTTGGAAATGTAGGAATTATAGCATAAGTAATACTCACATCGTCATTCAATTTTTTTTTTACTCTTGCCGAACCTCAAATTATGGTGGGTTTTTGTTTCACTTATAATGGATTTTAAGTTTCATTTATTCGCAATTTTTTACTTGCGTTAAATAATCTCGATTTTATTAAATTAAGACTTAAGAAAATAGTTTAAACGGATATAAAATTTTAATAATTTTAGGCGCCAATGGCGTCGCGGTTAAGGCGTAGGTGTTGTCAAAACTTCGAAGCCAGAGTTCGACTCTCCTCTGGAGCATAGCTGTTTCCATTGTCAATTAATCGTTTAAGAGCATCTTATGGAGAGAGAGATTGTATGACTAATAGATCATTAAACGCTCTGTAGTCGTGCACATCTAGGTATTTCTGACTCGGCGCACGCGATTAAAATTGTCTAATGACAATTACTGATTAAATCAGGTTTGCACAGTGGGTGGGCCTATTACGATTTATGTGTCAGAAACAAAAAAATACCTAGTGGAAATAAAATACCTCTGTTATTCCTCACAGAAATCTCTCTCTTCAAAGATTATTTTTTTAAATCCTGTAACAATTCATTCACCCAACTGTATGGTAATCAATATGTCATTACTCATGTTGATGTCTTGATGGAAACACTTGGTTACACATTTTGTTTGTAAAAAGTCTTTCGATTGACCGTTTGCAGCAAAATAATAAATTAAAAAAAAAAACAGAGATATGTATGATTTTCCCAAGAGTAATGCTCAAATTTCAATTTTTTAAAAATTGAAAAATGAGAGACACTCGGCGCAACAATAACTATTGTCTAATGATGATTCCGCACGTGAAGTTCATCTTCAAGGTGAGAAAAGAAATTTATTTTGCAGAATCTCGCTCGAATCTCTCTCATCCAGCCGCTATTCAATTCTTCATTGTTGTGTTATCCATTTGATGTTTGGTCATCGCGGGAGGTCAAACCGACAAAAAGTGTTGAAAGACAATTTTGGATCTTTCGTTTATTTCGTGATGATTCACGAAATTTCAATTGAAGGAGGGATGCTGGGGTAGTTAGATAACGCAGATAGTTGAGCAAGGGCATTTTTGTTGACCTTTGAAAGAATTAAAATAATTCAAATAAAAGAGCGCGTGAAAAGCGTTAACGATTTTCCCGTCCGGACGCCGACAGCACGGACATTCCGCAAATGTTTCATAAAACTTCCTCAAAGGAATGGGCATCAATCTTTTTCTATGTGCACAGTACAGTACATTAACGGCTTCCGGTTGAAGTTGATCCGCTTTTGGTGTATAGACTTGCGGGACCCGCATAACTCGACTACCGGTGAACTTGAAAAGGATATACGGCGTAGTTGATACTTATCATTCTCGTGGGTCAGCGGAGGTCGTTATCGTCTTAGTCCGCTCATTATCAGCCGATCGGAATACTCGGTCGTGTCAGGATTTTTTAGGGAGCGGCGCTGGCACCTCCCTAAGAATTCACGGTGCGTGTTTTTCTTTGAGAACAGTTGCCTTTCATCCCGTCTGCAACGGTGCGGTGCTGGGCCCACAAGAAACCGAATTATTCCGACTCTCTTTGAAAATTTCAAAAACTCTCGCACTGATAATTTTTTATTTTTATCTTTTTCTTTTGTTTTTTTCTTTGCGGATATTCCCGGAGCGACTGTGGCGTGTGTGGATTGGCAGACTCCCAAAACGATCCGTCAATCGACTGCAAGGCCTGGCAGACGGAGACAAAGTGAGATTTAGTTAAACAGAAAGAATTTCTATTCTATATCTTCAAAATAGTTTGGGATATTGAATGAAATTGA
The DNA here is from genome assembly GCF_021234035.1 of Daphnia pulicaria. Lineage (NCBI taxonomy): Eukaryota > Metazoa > Arthropoda > Branchiopoda > Diplostraca > Daphniidae > Daphnia > Daphnia pulicaria. The sequence continues at coordinate 9,948,743 of NC_060914.1, forward strand.
ATTTCGTCAATTTAATCAATTCAATACAATTATTGCGATAGATTTCCTTGACCGGCAGACGTGGGAGTTGAGTCACCAGATACGATGGGCGCTCGTATCCCGAAATGGATCAGTTTCCGGCCCACCCGTCGGCCATTACGCCAGAGGTCAGTATCGAACGAAATGTCGAGAAAACGTATACATGTTACGCAATTGTCACGATACAAAATCCCGAATCCGGGAAGACAGTATCCCCCCTTTGGATCCCGACTTGAATGTTAAAAGGGGGGGAGGGAATCTTCTTTTCACAGTAGCGGATGACGCAATTCAACCGCCCAATTTCGGAATAGATGTGTTGAACGTCTATCTCTTTTGTATCCACATCTGATTATCATGTGCACTATAGTACGGATGCACCAGGTCAATGTCAAGGTCATTTGTCTTTCACGATTGTCCGCCATTCAAGAGATCACGTTTCGTTTTTTTTTGTGTGTTTGTTTTGTAATTTACGCACACGCCGGTCTCGTAAAAATAAAAACGGCCAATGAACCCGAGAATTTCGAAATTTTTTAAAAATAAATTTTTTACCGTTACAGAAATCTGCGCTAGAAAAAATTAGGAATAATAGAAGCTGACACTTGGCCTTGAATACTCAAATCAAAATGCTTTGCATATGACGGATCGCCGTATATAGTGTATCATAGACATAAGTCGTAAAAATGATAAATCCTAACGGGATTCTCACGCCTGTTTTTTTATTTATAAGCCTTATATCACGCCTATATGATGTTGTTGTCCGGCTGGCGATCCATCTCTCGTTCGACAGCTCCCAGAAAAAATGTGGGCATGCCAAAAGTATACTCTCTTTACCTTTTTCTTATCTCGATTCATCTGAATTTTTATATACGGAACGACTGTGATCCGTCCAGAGAGCACAATTTTGGACATTTGTCAATTTCGTCCGTCCTGTTTGATTTTGTTTTCACTTTCATTTAAAGGAAAAACAAAAAGACATTTTTTTTTATTGTGACACCTAAACGCTCGATTGCCATGGCGTGATTAGCCCTCAACACGAAACAGCTAACAGCGATGTTGATCGTCCTTCATTTTCAAGATGGGCTATCTCTCGTCGGTCGGGACAATTTTTGTTTCTCTTCCAAACAAATTTAAAATAAAAAAAAAGACATTTGGATTGACTTCGTGACGGTAGATATAGTGCTGGATATAAGTTATATCAAGCGAACGAACGTGTTTTTCCCCCCAAACCAAAAAGGGCGCCATCGATGATTTTCAAACAAATATAAGAAGCGGATAGACGTGTGAGAAAAGTGAATTCATCGCATTTTTCAATTTCCCTTTTTTCAACTTGGCGATTTCGTTATCTGCGGTTTATTTTCAAACAACAACAACAACCGCTCTGGATTGGTTGGTGTGTGTGTGTATATCTACTTTTGCGAGTGGGATGTTGTTTTGGCTCCGTGTTTCGTTACCCGAGGGAGATTAATCTCTAATGTTTTCAGGGAGTGTATAGACGTTCAAAAAACCCGAGAACAACTTGCAACAATTCGAAGGACGTTCGGTTCAAATTTATTTTAATGACAGCCGGAATTTTATTTCTAAACCTGATCTTATTATTGTAGAATAAAAATGGGATTGCATCACCTCAGCAGCCATTGGAAATGCTATTACGAAACCTATACCAATAAATAAATTAATTCACAGCTATAGTATAGTTTGTCAAACTTCTTATCAAGATCAATTTGTGAATCGTCTAGAAAACGAAATGGCCGTCGTAAAAGGTTGGGGAGATTTGATTGGGGGGGTCGCATTATCATATTTTGGTTCTTCCCATATACGCCGAGCTCCTTTTTAGGATTTATTGCGAACGGCAACAGCCACAAAAGTTGAACTGCAATCATCAAAAGAAAATATGTATATGAATCCGACTGCTATTATATCGAGAGCTATTTCTTGACTACGCCAGCACGCGCGTTCGAGGGACTTTGATGAGCATTCTTATTTTTTTTTCTCACGGGGTGTATAGGTACAATATATAATTGCGACCTTCGACGTTCATTTCGCGAGGTGATGGATGAGCGAGGCGCTTCTCCATTTATCCCATCGGCCGATGAGATGTTGTATGCTGCGCTGTTGGCCGTTGTGATGAAACGGGTTTTTGCGCGGGGGGGATTGATTCAACCTCAAACATGAATGACTAATGAGCAACACCTTGCCCAGCGGGTATGAAATCTCCTTCGCGTATATATATCCAGCATCAAAAGAATAGACAATAAGTCGACCTTGTGGTGTACAAACTATACGTGATGTTTATTTATATTATTTGATTTTTCCTCGGGTTTTATATGGAATGAATCACTTTCGTCGCTGGAACGTTTTTTGAACCTTATCGTTCGCACCGAAATGGAGATGATGACCTGCTGATGGTCGGACCTATAATACATCACCCATTATATTATACATCAAATATTTTAAAAGAAATAAACGTTGGAAATTGAAACCTGCTGGGAATGGATTTATAATATTTTAATAATGTGATTACGTCAATTTTTCCGGGTCCGATTTCCACCGGATTTATTCAATTTATATTGGCAGTCAAAAAGTTTGATTCATACCGCGCAACGTCGCCAAATGATAAATGGCTGTTGTGAGTACTCTCTTTTTGTCGATATCATTTTCTAATGGAGTTGTGTTTAATGGCAAAAGCAGATAATGTGCGTGAGCTTTAGAATATAACTGGACAAGGTCGCGCAGCTCATTTGTGAAAACCTGAAAAAATCTTTTGGCTGTTCTTTTATTCCGTGAAAGCGAAATAACTAAAAACCCTAGGAGGGTAAAAAAACAAATAATAGCGAATTGCCATCCTCCAAATAAGAGAAAAACAGATTAATAATATATTAAACAAAAATATGGAAAAAAAATACACAACGAGAAAATTTAAATTACAAGTTTACAACATTTGATAAATTACGGAGAATAATATCAGAAGGGGGAAACAAGAAAAAAAAAACAGGTTATGGTTCTCTCCTGGGTTGACAGATCGCGGATGTTAGTCGAATCTTATACTGTCACGCATCTTTGCATTCCCCTCCCCACCTTGACGTCTGCCGGACTTGCCGAGTCCTTGATCGGGAGGAAAAATAAAACAAACGAAAACAATTTGATTGAACAAAAATGTTGGGTGTGACGTTTCCTCTTTTTTAACAATAAAAAAGATTGTCGTCCGATTTTTGGCACAGTTGGAATTCCAAGTATCACGTACTGGGAAATTGGCAGAAAGATGCTGCAGCAGGCGAACTAGGAAGCAGCAGTCGACAGTTGACAAATGAATCAAAAAATCTATGCGATACCCTCCGATGAGCACAATGAATCTTTACAATTTCACGTTGTACACAGATAAATGTGATGTGGTCTCTGGAGATTCTTGCCATCGTTGTGCTGCCGATTTTCGTGAGATATTCCCGACGAGTTTGAAAATGTGTCCAAAACATTCCTATCGCCCGCGTTTGATAAAAAAAAAAAAAATACCCGGCAACTCACGAATGTACCTCGGATGGTGAAATCGACCTTCAACTCTCCCAAATGAATCTAATAAAACATAGCGAAAAAACACGAAAGAAAATAAAACATTAAAGACCCAGCAAAGTGCAGCAGGCGACCGATTTGTTGGCCTCTCCCAAAACAAGAATAAGAAAGATGCAAATCGTCTATATGCAAATTTAATGTTGAGTATTCGCGTCTAACGGAATCGGCAGAGCGAGGCCCACCCACACGATTCTAAACAAACCGGCTGAGCATCATCTCACTTGTGGTAGTTATTATACATTTCGGAACCGCTTCTTCTTTCTCAGTCTGTCAACGCCGATGTAAATGTTTTAAGAGAATCCCTTTCGACACATTTAATGGATTTTTCCGTTCACTTTTTTTGTGTGTGTTGTGTTGGGTGGCTGCTGCTCTTCTTCTTATCCCCGCGGTTTTTCCTGTTTTGTCGTGTGTGGTTGTTGTTGGGTTATCTCAGTGTGACGTCGGAGCCCCACCTTCCTATAGGAGAGGGAGGATAAATAAGGAAAAAACAAGTCCTTAAACCTTATGTAGATTTCTCGATCTCTTATAGTCTTTCTTCTTACCGGGGTTGGATGTAAGCGCAGTTTATTCTTTTTTGTTTAATTGTTATCCATTTCTCAAATCTTCTTTTTTTCTTTTTGTTCACTGGTTTAAAATAAAAATGGTCGGTTGGATGGTGCACAGTACGACATACCTTCAACACACACCGGTAAAGAAAAAGAGGAGGAGTAAGAGGGGGTCTTCACCACAACCCACTCTCACGCAGCACAATAAGGCGGATGGCCAGCACGACGACGAGTGTTATTATATAAAGAGCAGATAAGAAGCTCTGGAGAACAGTTGAATCGTCTCAGTTCTTCGGTCGACACACCGCCGCAACCACCTGTATCACGTTGCTCATCGTCCAGCAGCACCACAAGCATCGGCTATTTTATCAAAGTATATTTCATACTCTCTCTACGCGGTTGATTTATTTATTGGCTTGTTTTAATAACAAACCTTCCGGACTCCGGTAAATTTCAGTTAAAGGTAAAAGAACTTTTTTTAAAATTTGTTCGAAAATGAATTTTCCGTTGTTGTACTGTGTATAAAGATGCAGCAAAAGTTTAGACAAAAGTCATTAAAAGGTTCCAGCCCGACCAGCCGTTATAGACTTTGGGATAGGCTTGAATGAATTTGTCCTTGTGCTAACAATCGCTCGGGGTACATGTTAGTAGTATAATTAGTGTTCATATTTAGCCTATCTGTAATTGCATCGAAACTTCCATAACTGGACACCATGGTTGCCATATTCATAAAAGAAAATTGATGAATGAAATCGATTGTAAGACTGTCCATTTCTGGTTATTCGCCAAATCGTGCTTCATTAGCAAATGAGTGCGTTAATTCTCTTCCTAGAACGTACACATAACGCCAGCGACAAACTTTTAATAGTTACGAATATTTTCCCGATGGCCTTGCCGTGATTTTCCATTTGATGCAGGGGGAATTAATGCACTTAAAACCCATCAATAAAAATCTAGCTCGTAATTTTATTTCCTTTTTTTCTCTCCCTCGATCGTTATACGAGTTCAAAGTATAGAATACATATTAAACCACTCAATTAAATGTACAGTCAAAAGGGAAAAAATGCCCAGAGGCCCAGCGTGAATGGAAAACGTCCTTTCCCCGCAGCTGAGATTGTAGAGTTAACGCACAACTAGTTGATGATACATACGCGGGAATATAGAGTCGGAAAATCGTAAAATCTAATTCGAATTGTATTATGATGTGAACCGTGTAAGGTGGCCGTCTCTAGAAGTTGTACACATTCACCACTGGGGGTAGTAATGGATGGGGAGAGTGTATGGGAGTAGCCCCGTTGAAAGGCCTGACGAATAATAAATGGAAGGAATTATATAATGACTCTTTCTTTCTATTTCTCTCAGCCGTAAATTCAATGTGGGTTCCCTTTCATCTCTCTCCTTTCGATTTCTTGCTGCGGTCTCCTCGGGTTCTTGTACTACCCCAGAAAATTTTTTGAAATCAAAATTCTTAACGTCATATTCCTCCCCCACTTGTGTATGGGACCCCCTCCAGCGATGCCCAGCAAGTCCGTAAGGTAAAATTTCCATCACGGTCAATGTCAAGGTTTTTATTTTTTATTTAAAAAAAAAAAACTTTCGATTTCTTTTTACCTGAACTGGTCGAACTTGAAATCTAATTTCGTGAATTTCTTTTTTTCGACCAGTATTATTATTACATATATTTTTGGTGCATAATAAGGGGCTAATCATCACCTGCTGGCAATGCGCAATTTCCTTTTTCGCCAGGTGCATCTCTCTATTAGATGTCAGTCTCCCACCAAAGATGGAAAAAGCAAAAGTTGGAAGCCTCTCAAATTACGATAAGACTCAATTTCTCGTTGTGTTTTCTTTTACCTCAAAATTTGCCGATTGCATGTAAAAAACGAAATTGCGTAACAAAACAGGTCGAGGTCCGTCGTCGTCAAATCTAATATCATCTTTCGTAATTTAAAATTCGCGGGAAAATGTGTCATCAGCCGTTGCGGATTCATGGGGGGTTAATGATTTGTTTAGACTGTTATAATTCGTAATTATTATAACAGAATAAGACGTACTGTAACGTAGTTTGAAATGTGATTAACCGGATGCCCTTGTACTTGATGAGTGCAAAGTGTGGGGCCATTATCCCGTCTTATAACTTCCGACCGCGCGGTGACTTGATTAAGTCGGATGCGTCTACACTAATAACACGTTAGGTACGCGATTCCCATCGTTCTAATATTGTTGGAAAAAAACAAAAATAGTGCGTGCGTGATGGGAGTCTGGGGGGTTTTTACCAGAGCGAAATTGATACGGCTGAGTCACGCAACCAGTCGGGAAAGAAAAAAAAAAAGGAACGGGACTCATTCCAAGTTTTTTCGGCCACTCCCCAACAGGCCCCATCAGTCAGCTTATACACCAGTGGCCAATGTTTCCATTTTGAACGTCTTGACAGACACACACAAAAAAAAAAGGTTTTTAAAATAATGTTTAATAGATTTAAATAAAATAATACTTTTTTCTTTCTGATTGTGCGTGTGATGTGTCAATCGTCCATCTCCGGCCAACCGTCGCGCCGATGAAAAATTCATTTCACGTTTTTTTTATTTTGAGGGGGGAAAATAAGAAAACAAACAGAAATCGTCAAGCGATTGCACGACACGCTAAAGTAAAGAACACAAGCCACAAAATCGAAAAGTTTTATTTCTTTTTTTTTATTGTTATGGGTTCAATTCCCCGGGGTTGAGGAATATGCAAATCTACAAATCGGAGGAATAAGAAAATAAACAAGATATACATACGCTATTTATTTTTACATTTAGCTTGGCTTTGGTGTATTTACAGCTCGAGCGCGCGGTTTTTGATTTCCTTATTTTTTTTACTTTTCTTCCCACTTGCATTTACACGGCAGCCAAATATCCCGCGGCTTTTTTGAATAAATCAAAACGCGCAATCATTTTGAAACGCCAAAAAAATAAAAAAGGATATGTGTATACGTGTACACGTGTGTTTTTTGGCTTGTGTGTGTAACGAGAAGAAATGATTATAACCGCGAACTACAACATTTTGAATCTCGTCCAACCTTTACCGGTTCATTGGCATCCTCCCAGCCTCGCCCTGGCGCCCGATGACCGTACCGGGATCGTGTCGAACTTCAGTTCTAATCTCCATCCACCAGGCACCAGCAGCGCTTTTAGAATACCAAAAAAAGTTCCTTATTTTTTTACTTTCTTCCTTTTCACTCGGCATTCCAAGATAAGCGATTCGTTTTATTGCGCGCGCCCAGCAGCTTTCAGCAGCGTCTTTAAATAAGCTTTTTGGGCTTCTTCTTCTATTTTTCTGATTATTAGTTAAAGAAAAATGGTAGACAGGTCGTTGGCCTTCTGGTGGTTCCTGGATAGGCCCGCTACAAAGTTGCACGAAACATATTCGCGTTCTGTTTCTAGCGCGCGGGATGGAAATTCCGTATTCAAATTTCTTTCTCTCGCTTAGTCTTGTCTTATTTTCAGCATATGTCGTGATTTGTTTTTAAAACAGAACTCGTCTCTCGACGACCGCTGTTGCTGGTAGACGTCGCCAAGGACGCGGTCGTCCATCATCACTCACCCGTCATTCTATTCCATTTCTTCTATTTCTGCTTTTGTTTTTTTTTCAATTTTTGTTATTCCTATGGCCATTGCCTATGATACACCGTGAGTACTTTGCTCCCTTTCGTCAGATGGGCGCCCATAACAAGTATGTTAATATTACGGGTCTTTCCGATTGGTAGTTTCATCACGTCCCAGGCTACTGAACTCTTAGATACATTCGTCGCCCGCCAGTAGTTCTGGTTTATTCCGAGATGTCGTCATGGTAATATGAGGATATATGTGTACGTCTTAGTTAAATATAAAAAAGACAAATGTTACGCAGAGTGAATTCCAATGCGGTTTTGTGTGTTATTTGTTGGGCAGAAAACCAGCAAACAACTCGGGTTGGTTTCATCACTTTTTCTCGAGAGTCTTTCCCATATTTTGTGTGTTGATTGACTTTTGCTGGCGCAAACTATATACGGTAGCTATATACTTTTCCTTGTCGACAGTCTATCTTTGTTTCCCCCTTTTTCTTTCGTGGCCTTTGTGGTTATTGGCCGGCGGCCGTCTCGAGGAAGGTTACGGTCCCTTGACCACTTCCGGCCGTAACGAGTTTGACACAAGGCAGTCTCTATATGTACGATATGGAAGAGATAGCAATACGTTATTTGGACCAGAGCTATGTGACAAGAGAAAAGCCGAGTTGGCGGCTTTGTCCAGCTCGGAGAGTCCTTGATGTAGCCAAACAAAAATAATATCCAGTGATTGCTCTTAATTGTACCTCAATTTATTTTTTTATTTTTTTCAGATGGCACCGACTTTTCTGTTCATCGTCTTGGCGGCTCTCGTCCACTTCAGTTCAGGTAAGCCAAATGAGATTTTCTACCTTTTTTCTTTCGTCTTCTGAAACGGAAATAACTATGGGGAATTTTTTGTTTCTATCCCGTCGCGTTTTGCACGCGGAACTGTTATGGCGTTTTCTTTTCTAAATAAAGAAATTCCCCCCTCATTCGTGACAGCTGTTTTTGTATTAAAAATGAAAATGTAATTTTGATGCGAGGGAATTTCAACGATCCAAGATATATAGTCGAGCTGATTACATGCGCGATCAATGTAATATAATATAATCCAGTAGCTGCTGCCAATTGACTATGCGGTCACGAACCAATATCACAAAACCGCGCGCACAATTTCGGCCATTATATTTGAATGGCTGGTATTCGATGGCTGGCCAAAGCGAATCGCGCTATCAACATTTCCCACATTTATTACGTTACACCGTGTAAACTGCATATACCTTTTTGTTTCATGTCTTTTTCAATTCAAATTTTATATCGTCCGTTATCCTGTTGCCAAACTTCATCGCAGTCCAACACCTTACGTGATCCGGCCGTAAATCATATTTATTAAATAGCTTCTACATGAGTTTCGGTGTTTATAGGATCCGGGTGGTAGCCCTCGGGGAATGAGCGGCAGGTGCGCCAAAAACCCGTTGAAAATGTTCAAAGGAATATAAAGTCAAAAGCTTTTAATTAAACTATGCAGTTCAGTATAACTCGATCACAAAACTAAAAACGAGATGGACACGCACAGCTAGACCGCGCTGGACTCTTTTCACAGACGAAACTTACTGCGCTGCTGATGTACGAAAATAAAAACCGGTCGAGCAGCTTCGCCTTTTCCTCTCACACAATAGCTACAAAAAAGTACGAAAGAAATGGAAAGCTGGTTTGTTGGATCCAGATTAATGAACCACGACAATGAATGGCCAGAAAAGGAAATGAGATTGATTTGATCGTATTTCCTTTTTTACTTATTTCTTTTGCTGTTTATTCTGTCGAATCAATTCAGGAGAAAATTGAAAAATGGAACTTTTGGCCAGCACAGCAGTGATGGACGAATGTGAGTCATACGAGACACTGAAAACTAACAGAAATTCGCCCAACAGAATTTTCATCTTCTTTTATATTTACTTACGGTTCGGGCTTGTTTGTTATTTCTTGTCCAGACAAAAAGAACACACAGATGCGCATCTTTTATTCATGAGACAAACTTATTTGCGCTCGTTTCATTTCTTTTCATTCAAATTCCAACAACGCAAAAATGTTGCCGCACAACTCAGTTTGTACTGCAGTTTCTTTTCTTTTATTTCAAATTCTTATTCCCTTGTTTTACCTGGAATAAGTTTAGCGCTAATGAGTTTTGGCGTGGACCATGCCATACGCGGCAGGTCGTTTGCATTCCGTCCTTGGAGAGCCCGCAATAAGACGCTATAATAAAATTGATACCAAAGTCTGCTGGCGCACGTCACGATTTTTAGTCCGATCGTTCACCTGCGCCATAGAATCGATCCCGCTAAATAATAGTTGCTCTGTCTATATAGCCTTGTCTTTTTTTAATAAGCGATCACGACAAAAGGGCGTGACAAAATCAATAGCCGTGTGTGCGGTCTTTTTGTTACATACGTCCGTTAAATGAAATCATTTTGTTTCCTTCCCCTTTCACAGCTGCCAGCAATAAGTACCCGTCGTTCCGCCAAGTCCGCCGGATCAACATCAGGAAGCAGAACGGGCGGCAGACTCCGGCGCCGTTCAATTGCGTCAAGGCCGGTTTCTTTGGCGACCCCAAGGACTGCTTCCGCTTCTACCGCTGCGTCGATTTTTACGGCAACGAGGCCCAGTTCACGCTGTTTGAATTCGTTTGCGCCGAGGGGACCATCTTCGACGAGTCCCTGTCCGTCTGCAATCATCCGCATGCAGTCAATCCGCCACCCGCTTGCTTGGCCACCACCTCATGGGTCACTCCTACAGGTATAAGAACAATAAATCTAAATGAATTATTTTAGCGCAGAATTGGATTATCTTTTGGATTCGGTCACTTGTAGTTGCTCCGCCGGCGCCGGTTCCGCCCGCACCACCAGCGCCCGTTCCGGCCCCACCACCAGCGACCGTTCCGCCCGCACCGCCCGTCGTGACGGCGGCCGTTGAGACCACGACAGTTGCTGCTGCTCCCGTCACCGAAACGACGACAGCTTCTAATCCGCCAACTCAACCCAATAATGGGAATGTCGAAACCACGATCGCTCCTGCTGCCCCCGTCACTGGACAGCCGGCTGTAACAGACCTGCCAACACCCACAACTGCTCCTACCGTTCCGCCAACCGATGCTCCGATGGCTGCGCAAACAGCTCCTACCGCTGCGCCAACTGAGGCTCCTACCGCTGCGCCAACTGAGGCTCCTACCGCTGCGCCAACAGCTCCTACTGTTCCGCCCACCGATGCTCCTACCGCTCCGCCAACTGCTCCTATCGTTCCAACAGCTGCTCCTACCGCTCCACCAACTGATGCTCCTACCGCTGCACCAACAGCTCCTACCACTGCGCCCACTGAAGCTCCTACCGCCCCACCAACTGCTCCTACCGTTCCGACAACTGAATTTGCCCCGGACGTCTTGCCCGTTGATCCAGTGACAACAACCACCGCGGCACCGGTGCCGGAACCCACCACCGCTGCACCGGCTCCAGTGACGACGACCGTTGCGGCACCGGCTACTACCACCGTCAGCAGCGGAGAAATGGATTTGACTCCGGCTATTACGCCCATCGTTCCACCGCCAACCGACGTGGCTCCTTTCATGCTCACCTGCAACGACGACAAATACCATCGCCATCCCGTCCGCTGCGACCTCTACTACAAATGCGTCTGGACCGAATTGGCCTTCAGCGTCGACCTGAGAGCTTGCCCGGCCGGTCTGCATTACGACGAGGCTTCCGGCACCTGCAAATCTCCAGGTAAATCTACCGCCATATGTCATTGATCAATAAATAATGGACAATTCATTTGAAATTCATTTTTTTGTAATCAGGCAGAACCACGGCTTGCGTATTCGCCACTTTGCCTCCAACCGGAGTTATTACCACCGTACCTACGGCGACGACGACAGTAGCCACCGAAGCTCCAGCCGCCGTACCAACAACGGCCGTGGCCACCGAAGCTCCAGCCCCCGCACCAACGACAACAGTAGCCACTGAAGCTCCAGTCACAGCCGCTGCAACTACAACAGCTCTACCGGCCGTTGAAACAACAGCGACGACCGTTCCTTCCGTTCCTGCTCAGTACACGGTACATAAAGAAAAAAATATTCATTCAATTCATTTAAAAATAATTATTTTATTTTAATTCAAATTTTCAAACAGTTGGCGCCCGGAAGCCTTTACGATTGCAAAATGCCGGGACATTATCCTTACCAGCTGGATTGCATCCGCTTCTACCGCTGTTTCGAAATTGAGCCAAGCGTCTTGAAAGGTATGATTTTATTATTGGAATTGAATTCAACTTTATTGATTTATTTGGAATAACTTATTATAAACAGGATTGCTCTACCGCTGCCCGGTCGACTACGCCTACTCGACCGTGACGGAGCGCTGCGTCCGACAGAACACCCTTCCGGCCTGCGATCGCAACGGCATCCGCCTGCCCATGGATTTCCCCGTGCCATTGATTCCGCTCGAAGACACGACCATGGTCCTTCTGGAGGACTTTGACTCATTCTTCGGCAACCCCAACTACTTTTACATTCCCCGTCGCAAAATCAAGAACCCGCAATCCAGCAGAATCAGGAATAAACCACAACCACAACCCAAAAACAAAAGATATTAAATTAATCACACGGATTGATCATATCTTTTAAGATGAAAAAACCTCCAGTGCCTTAATGTCAATTTTTGACATCATCACGAAATTCATTTTTTTTCCAAGTTCGTTTCTTAAGAAAAACAAAACCCAAATAAAAAAAACACACCAACTTTTTCGTGCTATATATAATCCATGACATGTAATGTGGGGATGTATCGGTCGCTGTTTCTTCTGTAATTGTTTTTTTTTATCTTCCAATTAGTTTGAGATCTCGGGATTCGGGAACGGTAATGTGTGCGGAGGATTTATTGGTATTCTTTGTGTAACTCTTGTGTGTGTTTTTTTTAAAGGTGACTGAAATAATAAAAGACAATCGCGTTTGATTCTCGATGACTTTGTTGATTGTCATTCCTTTTGATCTTGCACCTGTCAACCGAAACAAAATAATAAAATAAAATAAAATCACGACATTTATGGTCGTGATTTTTTTACGACCTGTTATTTGGATGGAGACGGGCAAATCTCTCGACAAGATCAAGTTTGTCAGGTTTCTGTTTTGGCGCCATTCTGATTTATTGACTAAAATAAAATAAAAAAAGGTATATTCTAAAAGTATCACTAAATCAATTTTAAACTTTGATTCGGCTATAATACGACTGTTTGGGTTTTTTTAAATGACCATCTTAAAAAATCTATGGCTATAAGAGAATTAAAATACAAATGACGTACCACTCATTAGCATTTCTGTATAGGCTGTCGTGATGTTTGTTGATGGCCCAAGTCATTGGACTCGGTGCCCCGCCCAGTCTCGAAACAAACAATCTTTTCCTTGTTGGGCCGCTGCTGCTGATGACTCCTATGACCTTTTTTACTTTCTTAGATGCCCTTCCCATGTCTACTCCGCCGATGGTATTTTTATGGTTTTTTGTTTCGGTGCCACATCGTTTTGGAAACACGTTTCTGACATTTCTTTGCGTGTCGAGGCTTTTTCAGTTGGCGATAAATGTGACACGGTGACCGTTTCGACTCGTCTCTTTCTTATCTGTCGTTTAAAGCGCCGCAACTTCTGCTGGTAGTAAAGTATAGACGCATTTGTGGGTAAAATTTAACATCACCTTTTTTGCGCGTTAACGAGTAAAGTAAATTCACAGTCACGTTTATGCCCGTATATGCAAAGTATACAACGTCACGTCTACCAGCACCATTGCATAAAATGGCAATTATTATGAATGGATTGAAAAGGACACTAAAGTATCGCCCGTGTCAAGACGTTGATGCCTTTAAACATTTCAATCGAGAATTATTCTTTATGGAATTGATGGTTAAGGCCTTTCGGTCCTCTTAAATTTAAGGAAATGTTTTTTTTAGTTATATGAATTAAAGGCCATGGGCAATTATTGTTTATTTACACCATCTGTTGATTTGTGTTACATAGTTATTTTAAAAAAGAATTGAATTTAAAAATGATTTTGGTTGCTGACGCAACACTTTTTTTGTTGTTGTAGATCTAACCGAAGCGGAATACACCAGAACAATGTCCGGAACGTGCACGTAGAGTACCCGGTCGGCATTTGCCCAGCATTCCAGCGGATACAGCATTCTTGGAATCATCGTGGCGATAATCGCAAACTATCTCTAAGTCTAGGCCTTCTTTGACTTTTAAAACTTGACCTTTGCGACAAGGTCCTTGTGTCAATAATTCCCAACACTGATTGGCCATCGTTTCGTTTGGAGTTCCGTAGAAATATCTTCCGTTAGCTGGGCATCCTTCTGGAACGGGTTGGCATTCGGGAGTACCATTTTTCAGTACAAACCATTCACCATGGGAGCAGGGACCCTATGGATATTTCGTTTCAATTTCCAATCAATCACAAATAAATAATTATGGAAACCGTTGATGATACAACTCACCTGAGTGTTGTGCAACGAACATTCGCCAGTTTCGTTTGAATAAAATGCTGGCTTATCATCTAGGACCCAGCAGTCACAAAATCCTCGGTTGTTGGGTCCGTTAAAAAGGGCCATGTTTCTTGGACAACTATCGGAACTGCCAATGCGAAGACACTGTTCTTCGAAAAATGTTTCGTGGGAGTCACACGGCGTTGAGTATTTACCCCCGACTATTTCGTTGAAAATTAAAATAAAGGCAACCATGGTTAATGTCAAGAAAATCAGCAACAAAATGCACTTGGAAAAATCAGACTGCATGACAATAACTGACTTGTGTTTCTAACATTGAAATGCTATCTTAATCTCGTATCATTTTATCCCATTTTGAAGCTGAGTCTAAAGGCGTGACAGGATGACTTGATAACCGCATATGAAAATAGTTATCAGAATGCCGAACGGGTTCCGTATCAGTAAATTTCGAAACCCAGATAACGGTGGTAAACCACTTAAATTCAGTTAGATTTATTTAACCAATACAAAAGTGCGGAAATTGCTTAATCAAATTGCACTTGCATGATTATTATACTCCCAATATTTACATTCCTCGAAACGATTGCACTCAGCACTCGACATGGGCGACGTCCGCGTATAGTAAGGGAAACGGCAGCTACCGCAAAGATCAACAGAGTACGGAAATAAATCATTTGTATTTTATTCTTTCAGATATATAATTGGCCGTTTAAAAAAACAAGGTCGTGCGGTTTCCCTACACTGTTTGGGCGCTGAATCATCTTGGGCCCAAATTAAAAATTCGATAATCATCTCTTCCAGTCACGAAAGAAGTGATGGGATGAAAAAATCGACAAAACTATAATACTTATCTTGCCTGCCCGATGGTAATGAAATGTATTTAAATCCGGCGTAGGCTGTTATGTGATTTAGAATTAAATGACCAGAGAAATCCACGGCATCAATTGTTTATTCAACACACCGCCAGTTATATATATGTACTATATTTCAAAGGAAGAAATAGTATATGCTGGCTGCCGATCCAACAATAGCTTTAACACTCGATTATCCAACAGCTAGTCTTTCTGTGTTTCAGTTAAAGATCTAACCATAGAATGGACTACCAGAACAATGACCAGAGCGATTACGTAGAGTGCCCGGCCGACACGCACTCATCATTCCAGCAGATAATCCAGTAATGAAAGCCTCTTGGATACGTTCACAAACTATTTTTAACTCTGGTCCTTCTCTAAGTTGCAAATAGTGATTAGGTAGACAAGGCGGTCCTTCTTCCCATAATTTCAAACACCGTTTGGCCATCGTTTCGTCCGGAGTTCCGTAGAAGTGGTTTCCGTCAGCTGGACATCCTTCCGGAACGGGTTCGCATACTGGATCACCATTTTTCAGTACAAACCATTCACCATCGGAGCAGGGACCCTATTATTATTGAGCACAGCAATAAAAGCATTTCGTTTCAAATTTCCAATCATCAATCAAAATAAATAAAGTTCTATAATCGCTGATCGAACTCACCCGAGTGTTGTGAAAGAAACATTCGCCAGTTTTATCTGAATAAAATGCTGGTTTCCTAGCAATGTTCAGGCAGTCACAAAATCCTTGCTTGTTCGGTCCGTCGAAAAGGACCATGTTTCTTGGACAACTACCGGAACTGCCAATAGGAAGATATTGTCCATTGAAAAATGTTTTATCATTTTCTTCCGGCGTAATAATCTCCGGGGATTTGACGGGGATTTGTATTTCGCGGGGATTTGGCCGAGGATTTGGCGCGCAGCAGAAAACTCCATCGGAAAGAAAATTAAATGCAACTAATACTATCAAGAAAATACGATTAGAAGCAGAATACTGCATGACGATGCTGGACTTCTGTTCCTTTCTAAGAATATTTTAAGATTGAAATATTATCGTAAAATCGTATCATTTTATCCCTTTTTAAACTGAGTCTAATATGCGTGACGGAGCGAACCGATGACCGTATAAGGAGTTATTCAAATGACAAATGGGATTACCCCCAATTTCGAAACTCGACTGTGGTTGAATTCGGAAAGATAAAACAAAAGCGCGGAAACTGCTTAACCAAATTGCACGTGATTGTTATCAAATTTTACTCACTTGACGACATGACGCGCGCAAGGGAAACTCGCAAACATTTAAAACCCGAGTCCCGAAATAAATCCTTTGTGTTTTCTTCCATCAGATGTAAAATATCGTCCAAAGAATACAAGGCCCTGGCTTCTATACACGTTGCTGTTTGGGAGCTGAAGTATCTGGACCCAAGTATAAACGTCCATTAGCGCGACCGAACGATGTGATTCGGATATTCTGGCCATATTATATATAGTGGTAGATAAGATGTTATAAACTTAATATTCGATTATTATCTCTTCCAGTCACAAAAGCAGTGGGGGGGGGGGGGGGCAAACGATAATAGCCTACTTTTCTTGCCTGACCGATGGTAATAAATGAATATGTAAATCCGCGCGGCGTATGGTGTTTAAGATTTGCATCTAATTTATTGGAAGGTGACGCAATACCAGCCTTCTATAATTTCGGATGATGAATCACACAATCAATTTTTTTTTAAATAATCAAAAGTCTTCATTGCTGTTTATTCGAGTTATGTCATAATCATTCTATCAACCGTTTGAATACATTAACTAATATTTATGTAAATTGAACGAAAATGGTAAAGTGTTGTTAGAATGTGTTTGTTATAACGATAATAGGAAGCCCATTTTGGTGCTGTGCGGCGTGAACCGAGAGGCGTATCGATTGACCAGTCACGACCATCACTTTTCTTTCGCTTCAAGTTCAAACGCTTCCGAAAAAACAAAAACATTCCAGCGCCATAATGTTCTGTGACTGATTCGACGGTTAGTGATGAGATCACGCAATTTCCGGACGAGGGGGAATCTGTTCCGCGTGACCTCTGTATACCTGTAACTACACACCGCACTCGTCCAGGTAGACGAGAGAGTACAGACGTATACCTACGGTATAAAAGTCCAGTCGTTAACCACTGGAATGACCACTCACAAGTAGTATCTTCACTCCCGCAGTATTTACAAGGTACGAAAATAATTATTACATCTGATCAAAAAAAGATAAGGCAGACTGGTTTATACAACACACAAGTGTCGACCACCCAAAATGTTAATTGCAATATGTAAATTTGATTCACAGATGAAATTGGCGCTGGTTTTCCTGTCGGTGTTTCTCTTCGCTTCCTGCGCTCAGCAGCGACAAACCAAGCGGCTGCCATGGCCATTGGTGATGCCCATGTCTTACTATTATTCGCCTAGGGCTTTCTACCAGTGGCAGAATCCTTATTTCTTAGATGACGCTGGACTAGACTCTTCCGATCCATCGCCATCCATGGTCTTACTTATTATCTGTTAAATTTTTCATTGAGAAACGCATCGTTAACTTTTATGGCATTAAATATCCAGGACTGGGAAGAACCTGGGCAGACGTTCCAGCCGGAAGAAGAGGCTGCCAAAAATAGCCAAGAGTCGACTAAACCGTTGGAATCGACTCAGAGTCGTGCGGCCAATCGCTTATTCCGTCCGAATAGTTTCAATTTGGCTCAGTTGTATCCATCGCAGCAGCAGCGGCTGTTCTTCGGCGCCTTGAACCCTTTGAATAGCAACACCAACAACTGGTTCGGCAACTTTTTCCAAACCTCGACACTGGTAACCGTCACTGTCCCGTCCACCTTGCTGACGGCCGTGATTAGCACGTGCATTCCGGCCGCACAGTTTGTGGCCGGAGCGGTGAATACCCCGTGTGCCAGACGTCGACGTCACATTGTCGACGAAAGCAACGGCGACCAATTAGAAAATGAATCGAATTCTTTCTTCCTTCAGTCTCAACTTTCTCCGACTCCTATTCAACAGTTTGTTTCTATAATTATTAAAATGTAAAAAGTCAATAAAATTAATTTTTAAATTTGGTTTAGCGTTGAGCCGACGGCGATTCCGACAGCCAGTGTCGATAGAGACCGGCGCCAAGCTGATTCCCAGCAGCGGATAATCTCGTCCAAGGAAGACGTCGATGGAAACGCCCAGCAGCAGTTCTTTCAGCGCCAGAATCGAGCCTTGACCGTGACATTCACGACGACAACGACCAGTTACTTTTTCTCGTCGACAATCGTCAAGAAAACGCTCAGCTTGGCCATCGCTGCTGCCCAGATTGCTTGCCTTCCGATCGGTTTTGTTGTGTGTTAAAAGGTTTTCCAACATTTCCCGACATTTCCAATGATTTTAAATTTCAAAATTGCATTCCCGCGCTTTCGATGCAATTTCTCTACATTTTGTACTCGCTGATGGCTATTTATAGTGCAATATTACACGCAGGCATTCAGAAAATCATTATCCAGTTCCTTATACTAGTCGTTTTTTTAAATAAATAAATGTAAGGAGCAGTTAAATCGTTAAAAAAGAAAAATTCTCGAGTCGAGTCACACTCGTCGTGAATTTTCGGGAAAACGGAAATCGTTCAACTGAAAAATTCGTTCTTAAAAAACGCACGGTGGGTGGTTTTGTCGACATCGTTGGATTCGGTCTTTAGATTTCGAACGTTAATTTCTGTGAGAGGGAGGAAGCGAATTAAATGCGAAAGATTATTATTTTCCCGCAGAGTGAAGGAACTCCAGAAGAGTCTGAGAAGCCAAAATCCACAAGAGAATATTATATATAAGGGCCTTGTTCCGCGTCAACAAACATTCGTCAGTTGTCTCGTGGCTGCTTGTAATTGTTGCTGCTGCTCTGAAACATTTCGAGATGAAATTATTCGCTTTGATTTTCTTAGCGACTTTGGTCGTCGGTGATCGTTTTTACCAGCAGCAACCGTACTCACCGGTTGTTTTGAAGTCGCCCTGGCAGCTGGCATCATCACCTATTAATAGAGACCTTTTTCTATATCCTAGCCAAATAAACAATTGGGTGCAATATGTTTTCTCGGAATATTTTAGTACACCGGTTCCTGTCCCCGATCCTGTTATTCCGACTATGCCAGACGATGATTACATCAGGAAAAATCCAGGATACTTTTCGGTTTGTACACAAATTTGAATTTCTATCATTTCTGTATATTATAACGTATTTAAATTTACAGGGACAGCAACGCTCCGCATCGGTGAATAAAAATTACGGAGATCAATCAGCTGATCGAATCGAGCCGAAAGTTTCGTTTTCTAAGCAACGCATTCCGGCTTGGAATCACAAATTTTTCTTGTTGGACAACGAAGCTCACACTGTCCACGCTCTCCGCCCATTCAATCCGCTGGAATTGTTCAGCATGAACCTCAACAATCAGATGAAACCGTCGTCGTCGGCTCTGACGCGCCCCATCTTCGCCCGACAAACCGTCAGGATGACAGTGACAGACGTCAGCAGCGTCACCACCACTAAAATCTGCATACCGTCCAATTTGTTTTTAAATACGACCAACCCAACCGTTTGCCCGATTTACAACCGGACCAGACGCTTTGTCGATCTGGAAGACGATCTCCTGGAAAATTCTTACGTTTTCCCAACTACCGTCAACCAGGAAAAGTATAAAATCACACCTATAAACTTATTGATTCAAATTAACTGAATTCTAATTCAATTTTTAGCCTGGTGGAACCAACAGTTCTGATTAGCGATCCTCTGCGATCTGCCGTTCGGGAAATTGAGTCGTCCAAGTACGAGGATCTAATAGATGGGAGATCGGAATTGAATGATTACGAGGGGCGGGAATTATTGACGAGAAAAGACAGGGCCATGTTTAATCGAGTACCGTCGACCTCGACGGTGACGGTTATCGCAATGGAGACGTATGTCGTCACGAAAGCTATCAACCCGGTCACTTCGGTATCGAGTCAACTTGCTGGCGTTTTAATCTGCGTGCCACCAGGCCTTGTCGTGTGCGCGTGAATTGAAGAAATTACAAAATGAAAATATGGTCGATTCAGTATTATAAAATTGACTAGTATTACTACCAGTTATCTTGTCTCCTCCGTGAATAATTGATGGAATCAATACACAACTGGAATGGGATATAATATTATGCGGCTACAACAATAAAATATGCGATTGATATTTTCGTGAAGATTAAATAAGTTGGTGGTGCTGGGGTTACATTTGGCGGCAGCAATGCCACATCAACTCGCAAACGAATACGACAAAACAGATGAGAAGCAAATAGCCGATGGTATAGAAAACACCTCGGAGATTGTAGAGGCTCAACGGAGATGACGGACCGTTCTGCTTACTGCCACCAGTCATGCTTTTTTGGTTAATGTAACATCTCGACGAATGTTGGCCGAAAGTGCCATCCAAATATTCCGATAGACCAGCTTGTCTGAGTAACAGTAACCTGGAGTTGCAATCCAATTTTGAGTTGATTAGATTACGTAGTATAAGAGTATAATAGATAACGTACTTCTTGTTCAATGCCAAAGTGTACTGGCTATTCTTTCTCAGATACAAACTATTCGCTGTGCTTTTCACCACTTTCGGCAGCAACGTGGCACGGCAGACTTTGTTAGTCCTGTAATCTTCTTGAATTTCAGAATCCGCTAGCAAGCGAGACTAAATCAGAGTAGGTAACAAAAAAATAGCGCTATATAGATAAGAATAATTGATTTGACATTCGTAATTTTGTACCATGATTAAAACTTGATTGGGTTCAGTAAGTAACAGGTCCACAAATTCACTTGACGATGAAACGAGGAGCTTATTTGGGTTTTCCTTGACGCGATTGAAGATTGCTTGGAAAATTGGATTGGACGAATCCTGCATCAGAATTGAACAAAGAATTAAAAGTCGAAAAATCGTAAATGAAAAAGTGAAAATATAATTTTCAAACTTCGAATTCGGATTGAGTGCTGGACTCGTTGACGATAAGTGGTTGTATGTCTTGGTTGGCTGCCACGTCTTCGATGGAACGGACAATAAAGTCAAATTTCGGTGTTGTTATAATCGATATTAATTGTCCACTAAAAGCGTAAGTAATCACAAGTAATGCGATAAGCCATGATCCATGGATCAATCGAATCGCGAAAGAATAATGTCCATATTGCCTCAGATATCCTCCTGAAAAAAAATGTTATACAGAATGATCAGCAACTTGAAGTGAATAATTTAACACTACAGTAGTATTACCTTGTCCTAGCGCAACTGCTGCGATAAACATAAATATAACCCCTAGATCTCGTTCTCCTTTTTTTGTAATGTGCGCTACAATCCAAAGGGCTATTGGTACAAGACCGAATGATCCGTATAGGAATACTTGCGTCTATGAAATAATTGAATTATTTTATCATTGCCAGGAGATGCATGGCAACTATACAGTTTTATTTAATTGAGTCTAATATGAGGGAATTTTGTAAAAAAATTTACCATTGGAGAGAAAGCGCCAGTCAGATAAGATCCAGCGCTATATATAGCTTTCGGGTACGGAACCATTATCGATATGTCATCAAGGATTATCGAGACAGTCACGTCCACAACGCTATATCTCGAGTAGAACAATGGGCCAAAGGAAATCGACAGGTCCACTTCCTATGGTATCCTCGCGGATGAAATTTAATTTCTCTTTATTACAATTGACAAAAAATGTAAAGACAATATAAATCAATCCTACATCGCGGACGAGTTGACCGAATACTCCCGTCCAAGAGCCGTTCTTTTTCTTCTCGTCGGGAGAACCCAATTCCAAAACGTCTGTAGGCACGTAAATCTCGTAACTGTTGTAATATTAAGAGACCCGGTAAGCGAAAGAGATTTAAAACGACGTAAGAGTTACAATAACGATAAAGATTGATTTCTCACGTGAAATTCATTTTTTTAGAAATCATAGCAATCAGTTTAGATTCAATCATTCCCATTTTGTTGATGGTCTCGTTAGGCAAATTACCAAGCGGATTCTGGTAGGGAAAATAATAAGTGAACCATATTAACCATTCCGGCAGATTACTATATATAAGTAGCTACTGGAATAGTGGAATACTTACGTAAAAAGAAGCGACGCGAAGGTGGCTGTTTATTTTTTGGCATCGGTACGAGTCGATCAAAGAAATTGCAGAAACTATCAGCCAAATTCGAGTCGACCGCATCTTGTGAGATCCACGATAAAAATGAGCCATCGTAACCGCAATCGTCCAGTGTGTGTATAAATACCTAGTGAATTTCACGAAATTCTTTTTCAAAAAGGGCGTTTTCCCATTAGCGATTGGGCTAGCACGCTTATGTGGTTCGCAGATTCTCATCAGGAAAAAGGGCGTTCCTGAATCGATGTAAGATTGTCGCTTTTTGGCTTTTGTTTGGACCAAGATAGTTCCCGCACATCAACGTTTCCTATAAAAGTAGATACGTTTTCTACTATACAATTTCTGTGGAATCCAAAATCAGACCCGATTCGCTCGACGGACAGTCACGAAAAAGCGCATTAAATTATTAAGAGACGGAAATTATGTTTCGCAACCATCGCCTTGAGAATATACGCCGTATACTGGAATTGCCAACACATCGCCCATCAATAACTTCGCATCAATAAATGATGTAGCGAGCTGTGGGGAAAAAGAACGCCACGAAGATTCATTTTATTTCTGTTCCGAAGAGTTATTTATTTCCTCTGATCTTCCAGCCCGTTTTAAATATAGCAAGCAGATGGATAAAATTAGTTGCGGATAAACGAAGTCAAATCGATAGAGACGACGGCAGACTAATACGCTTTTTTTTAGCGCAACTAATAAGAGATCATCATCATTTTTGTTAACTAATGCATGTTAAACTCCGAATAATATAAAACTAACTCCCAACTCTCTGTCAAATAAGATTTAAAAAAAATAAAGATTGTTCAAACGACCCATCATATGCGACTTCACAGCATAGTTTATTTTTGAAATTAGCAGGAAAGGAATATACGTGGTACATAATTAAGCACTACTAAGGTAATAAAAACAACGCTGTGTTGTCATGGCTAAGTTAACTGAACTGACAACACAAGTTAGAGCCTAGCTCGAACAAAAAGACGACAAAACAGACAAGTAAAGAAAATCCAAAAGCAAAGAAAATGCCTCTGAGATCGTACAGAGTCAAAGGAGACGAGAGATTGCCTCGCTTTTTGTTCTTCTTTTTACGTTCGTCGATGTTACATCTTGAAGCAAACGAGGTATCTGTGCTCTCCAAATAGTTGGACAAACCAGCCTGTCTTAACAGCAACAACCTATCAAAAGTAAGTAAACATCTGAAATTGTTTCCTAATCCTTTGTCACATAAAGCCGGAAGAGTTGTTCTTACTGTCCATTGATTATTGGGGTATACTGACTATTCTTTTGAAGAAACAAACCATTCGTTCTTTCCTTCACATAATGTGGTAGTATAGTGGCCTGACAAATTTTAGTTTTCCTAAAATCTTTTTCTATTGCAGAGTCTGGTAGAAAATTAGACTTGAATGAAAGCAAAATTTAGTGTTAGAATAAAGATAAACTTTATACACCCACATTAAGATAAAAACATGTCTAGGGTCGCTCAGTAAAATGTCCATAAATTCACTCGATGACGGAACGAGTAACTTCCGATTTCTTCTAACACGCTCGAAGATCTTTTTGAAATTGAAATCAGTCGACTCCTGATAAAATGATTAAGGCATTTATTTCAGACTTATTATTGTCATAGAAAATCTTAAAACATTTTAACCTCAAATGCAACGTGCGTACTCGATTCTTCGATAATGAGTGGCATGATTTCTTCGTTGTTCGCCACTTCCTCTATGGATCGAACAACGAATTGGTATTTGGGAGTGGTTATCATTGAAGTGACGATCCCTGTGAAGGCGTAAGTGATCCTCAACAATACAAGAAGCAATGTGCCTTGAATTATCCGAGAAGCCAACGAATATTATCTCAAAAATCGTCCTGCAAAGATTATGTGATGATATCGTCCTGTGAAAATTTGACGTAATTGCGTTTGTCTTATTACGTACCTTGTTCTAAACATACTTATAAAACGTACACCATTATTATAACCAGTTTCTGCACTCCTTTTTGTTGTACGTGCGCTACAATCCAAATGAACAGAGTGGAGAGCGAAAATGATCCGAATGTAAAGCCCCAAGTCTGTATTGAGTAAAATTCATTTTAATTAAAGTTGGCAGTTATAGTATGACTGTAAGGGTATAATAATACGATTCTGCCAAATTAATTGATCAGTTTTCACGATTGGGTCGTAATTTTGATTGCTTGTCAAAGAGATTTTTTTTGAAAGATTCAGGAAATTGAATTAGTACAAACCAAAAAAGAAAAAGCGTAAAGATAGCCTGCGGCGTCGGTATTTTGCTTTGGGTACGGGAGCATAATGAAAATGTCATCAAGAATCACTGTTCCGGTCATGTCTACAGCCATCGATCGCGAATAAAACCAAGGGCCAAAAGAAAGGGACATATATGTCCACTTCCTGTTAGATCGGTTGAAACAAAATAAAAAAACATTACGTCATCGTAGTAGGCTAAAATTTTAAAAGGAGCATTTTTTAACGATACTGCACGTACATTTCGCACAAGTTGACCCATCACTCCCGTCCAAGAACCGTTTCCTTTTTTCTCGTCAAGTGAACCAATTTGCAGAACGTCCTTTGGAGTGCACCTCGTACCTGTTAAATTGTTGTTAGAAAAATTTTTTAAACTTGCGTTTACGAATATGAACAGAAAGCATAGTTTCTTACGTGAAATTCAAGGTTTCCGCCAGCATAACAATCAATTGAGATTCAATCAGACCGATTTTGTTGATGGACACATTAGGTAAATTCCCAAGTGGATTCTGGAAATGAAGGCCGTTACAACTTATTAATCCTTTTGCCAAGCTAAAGTTGTTATTGACTTACGTAATAAGAAGCGACGCGAAGGAGACTGTTGATCTTCCGACATTGGTTAAAATGTAAAAACGAAATCAAAAAAAGGTAGAGCGTCAAAAGAAAGGACCTCATCCGATAAGATGGGAGATGAATGTGAGTTTAATGAAACGCTGATTTTTGCCGATTTTTTAAAGAAAACATGCGAGAGAAAAAGTATAGAACAAAGGGGTTCGACGGTTTTCCCTCTTCTATTCTTCCCTCGGGGCAGGATACGCACCACGCGACGTGAGAAGAAAAATCAAAATTTATTAAAAAATCGGCAAAAATCAGCGTTTCATTAAAAAAATTTGAAACTTTGTTCAAATGTAGACGACTATGTCGTCTACCGTTTGTACAAGTTTCAAGTAAAAATTGATATATTTGAATTTTTTAGAATTTTTTAAGTAACATACACTTTAGCATGGAAACATATGTCGAGCGCGCCGATGTTTCCAAACTTTATATCTAGCACGTAGGAGATAAACTTCAATTCACTAAAATCTGCAAAAAATCATGGTGAAAGGAAATTCTTTCCTCACCAAGATGATTTTTTAAAATTTGGTTTGCGATAACTCAAACGTGAGTTATCGCGTAAAAAAGGGAGACACCTTGGCCCGTAAGCCGCCGTGTTAGAAGCGCGGAAATACTCGCCGTGTTTCCAAACTTTGTGTAGGTACTGTATATAACCAGGCCCGAGTCGGATACCAATCAGACTAAATACTTTCCCTTTATTGCTTCTTCCTCTTTAAAAAGATCTTATCATTTTATCATTATATCTTTAAAAGGTAATCTTTAGGGGAGAGAGGGGCTAGTTGGCAGATGGGGTAAGTTGGCATTTTGCTAGTTAGACCCCTTACAGGCCAAAACAAATCAAGCCTTTTACCCCAAATATGAAAGACAACACCCAGATTGCTCATACAAAATTTCAAAAGTAGCCTATATGACTTCCCCAACAGGAGTTATAGCAAAATGAAAAAAACGGCAAAAAGTTATTTTGGGCCTCTCAGCACTTTTTATTTTTCTCATAGTATAAAACTCTAAGAGTGTCAGAAAACCCAAGCAAAAATGAATTAGTGTTTGTCTTATTTTTAAAAGAAACCCGACATTTCTACATTTAAAATTTATTTAGTTATGAATTTATTTGTTCAAAAAGCACCCTGTGGGGTTAGTTGTCAGAAATTTTGAGGGGCATGTTGGCATACAGATTTCTCACGAGATGCTGAGTTGCAAGTTTTCAAAATTCGACCTAGAAATTTTGGAGCAATGGAGATCGTCATTCATTCATTCAGGATCGTCTGCCAACTTATCCCATATCTGGGGCAGGTTGGCATACTTTTTTTGCAGTTTTTCTCAATTTCAAAATTTCGTGTAAATGAATTTTGCAAACAAATACGATCAATTCATAGAGAATTGAAATCTGAATCTGATTCATTCATTCATTTTGCAAACCGTGTGGTAAAAAAATTCAAAAAAATTCACAAAAAGTGACCCTGCCAACTAGCCCCCCTCTCCCCTACAGAATTTCTCCTTGTCTATGAGTGGCAAATTTATATTTTCACAGAGCCATTCCCCATTATATAAAATGAATTGATGATGAAGCTGACGCTGACACTTTTAAAATAAATCCCGCCCTTGTTTGTGAACAGTGTGTGCGCGCACCCTCGTGTTCGAATTTTGTACTACTTAGTGCGAACAGCCCATACTAATGACTGCCAAACACAGCAGCACATGCAGTCATGACATAGACTGGTCTTGAGCACATTTGTCGAATCGTGAAACGTATTAAGATTATTATTACTTGTCTTTACGCAGCATTTATTTTTATCTGAGGAAATAGTTTACTGTTCTTTTAACTTTAGTCACATACAGTTAAGTATTCTCCCCAAAAAAAGTCGTGTAAAAAACGACAATTGTTGTGTTTGGGATCAGAAGCATGCCGTCTTCTAAGGAGGAGTAAGAGTAGGGGAGACCGGGGCTATGTGGGACACGGGGCTAAAATGTACAGGGCAGTTTTGATATGTACAATTTGTTTTAAAATTCTGAAATAAATACAGCGTATTAAAATGATATTTTATTTATCCTCTAGACTTTTTTTCCTGAATTTCTGATGAATTTTGCGAGTTTTATGGGAAAAACAAAAAATGGGAATCGGAAAAACTTTTTGAACGTTTAGTTTTCAATTTTTTATACTTCTTTAAATATTTTTATAAAACCCAGATAGCTATTTGATAGGTTTTTTTTTACAGTTTAAGATAGTATTTTATTTTATAAAAAGTGTGTTTCTTAGTGTTTGATAATTTAGTTTATTTGATTTTGTTTGGGCCCGGGTTAAATGGTTAACTTTAACACAAGACCTATGAAACATTTTTGTACAACCATCATTAGCGCAGCGTATCATTAATTCACTGTTCGACTTTTTACAATCACAGATACAGGGATACAACATATGTAACGGATCATGTTGAATTCCAACATGTCCTCTCCGACTTAAGACAAGGCTGTGTCTGAAACTTTTTCATGTAACAGACAAAGCCATGTCTTAAGTTTTCCTTATTTTTATTACATTGCCTCCTTATATTTGTTATACATTTATTTTATCCCTTTTCAATTCACAGCATAAACGTCCAAAAGTTTATATTCCCTTTCATAATTTTCTAAAAATTTTTCTGTTTCAATGGTATGGGTTACATAAAAAATTTCAGACACAGCCTTATCTTAAGTCGCAGAGCAAATGTTGAGGGTTGCACATTTTGAGAATTTTTTTTCTTTTTATCTTGGCATTTCTTTAAAAAACTAAAACCTTAGCGTAAAGCAATTATCAAGTTAACTTCAAGATTTGAAAAAAAAAATTTTTGAAAATTCTTCCCATTTTCATTGTTGGAGCTTGGATACGTTGCTTAAAAATTCGGTAAATTTTTAATATGTAGATATTCACACACGGCCTCCGGCGGTAAATTTGCAGGGTAGAGGTTGTGTTGTATTGACTCCGGCGGTAAATTTGCAGGATAGAGGATATTAACGTTTTGCCTCCGGCGATAAATTAGTAGTAGAATTTTTCACGCATTGCTTCCGGCTGTTTTTTTTTCAATATGTATATTCTTTAATTTAACTGTTTAGTTTTGTGTAAAAAAATTTTTTTTGCGAAATTTTGACTTGTCTGAGTCATGGCTAACAAAAGCATCCGTAAAAAAAAATTTATCCCTACAAAAAGTAAGGCTATCACTGGAATTGAACCATGAATATCTTTATCACAGAGCCAGTGCTATAACCATTATGCTATTTCAGATTTAAAATTTAATCATTTTAAAAATATATATATTGTTTTGCGTCAACGCCGTGTTTTTTGCTTGAAAAATTTTCTATCACGATATATCGTCGGTACAGCATCTTGGCTATACGTACCCATCCCCTGACACGCCGTTATTCACGATAAACGATTTAGGCGGGAGTGGGCTTGAACCACCATACTTGACATCAAAGCCAGAGCCATAGCCACTACACCGTAGGCTGCTGTGATTGTGTAACCTTTGCTAGATTCAATTGGCCTCCGGCGGTAAATTTGTAGGGTAGAGATGTTCACGCATTGCCTGACATAGGATATTCACGCACGATTTAATTAAACGGACGCGACAACGAATACGATTGCGGTCACGGGGCAGACGAGTAGCGCACGATCGTTCATTATTTTAGTGCTTATTGCGGGTCCGTCCGTTATTTTAGCGCTAAGCGAAATCCGTCATCTGTTTTAAGCGGCTCGCACAGCAATAAACGGTTTCGTTGAATATTTTGTGCTAGATCTAGCGCTTTTTTTACACAAAAAAACAGCCGGAAGCAATGCGTGAAAAATTCCACTACTAATTTATCGCCGGAGGCAAAACGTTAATATCCTCTATCCTGAAAATTTACCGCCGGAGTCAATACAACACAACTTCTACCCTGCAAATTTACCGCCGGAGGCCATGTGTGAATATCTACACATTAAAAATTTACCGACTTTTTAAGCAACGTATCCAAGCTCCAACAATGAAAATGGGAAGAATTTTCAAAAAATGTTTTTTTTTTCAAATCTTGAAGTTAACTTGATAATTGCTTTACGCTAAGGTTTAAGTTTTTTAAAGAAATACTAAGAAAAAAAGAAAAAAAATTCTCAAAATGTGCAACCCTCAACATATGCTCTGCGACTTAAGATAAGGCTGTGTCTGAAATTTTTTATGTAACCCATACCATTAAAACAGAATTTTTTTTAGAAAATTATGAAAGGGAATATAAACGTTTGGACGTTTATGCTGTGAATTGAAAAGGGATAAAATAAATGTATAACAAATATAAGGAGGCAATGTAATAAAAATAAGGAAAACTTAAGACATGGCTTTGTCTGTTACATGAAGAAGTTTCAGACACAGCCTTGTCTTAAGTCGGAGAGGACATGTTGGTTGCACCCAATTGTTAATTGATTAATGATGTCATTCTGACTCATATTTGTGAGTTTTGTGGGTGTCCTAAACGTGCCTTTATGAACGTTTAACGTCACGTATAAAGGATATACGTGACCCAAGTATTATTATATTTCCGCACCTGTCATCAGTTGTAACTTAAGCGTTTTCTAGAACTGCGTAGTTAGGCGCCAACTACGTGGCAATAGAAAAACTTGGGTATAAAACATGATGTTAACTAGTTAGTTGTGCCATTGTTGTTTCCTACCTTCCCAGCGACTAGACTTGCTACTGTGCACATTTCTTTCTTCTGATTATTGGTATGTACCCAGTTTGATTATTTTCCAGTACCAATACACAGCATTGTGGGGAAATCGCCTCATGCGAGTTTTATTGTTCTTGTGAGGTTTGTTTCTTTATCCGAAGAGACAAACCTTTACACAAACATGTTTTTCATTTTGGTTTTCCTTGTCGATTTCAAAAATAAAAATGGGTTGACATTTCTAAATCTATCTCTATAAAGGATTTGACTCCTTTTCAATAGTATTCAACAAGGTTTGAAATTTCTCCTCACTTAATGTGTCAAAATTTTGTGTTTTGGCAAATACATCACTTTTCGGTTTCCCAACCGTTAAATCTCCAAGTGTGTTTGGTAGGTTCTTAATAAAACAAATGTTTGATGGTAATATAAATTTGTGCAGAACATTGTTTGTTCTTACCAAAGTTTTCCTGCTGTTGTCATGCTTCCCATACCTGTTTTCTACTCGCACAAGATTCTTCTTTGATTTGTGCAACACAGTAGAGCAAAGCTCCAATATGTGAACACGTTAAACATAATCTAAATGACAAAAGAAATTATTAATGTACATTTGCTGAAACAATAAATGATATAGCTACCTATTTGGACAATCACAGTGCGCAGTAATGACACCACTAGCATTATCCAGAGCAATCCAAAGATGACGGGGTCTCAATGAAATTGACGTTTATCTCAACACCTGTGTAATGAAATCTCAATGATTATTGCTTTTTACTTAACATAATGTAATGAAATAAATATACCTTTCCCAACACGATGACACTACCACTTGTTAATGTAACCAAGGCTCTGTTAATTACAAACCCTTCTTCATACTTCTTGTAGCTGTCAAAACTTTTAAGATTTTTTCGTCTATTTTCCTCAGTTCTACTTCTATTGTAGTATAAATCGTCGAGTATGTCAAGGTTTGTTATGTTCGGTAAACACTTTTGAAATTTATCAATGTTAACTATTAGTTTACGTTCTTCTATGCCAAAAGGGCAAACAATCAACCCTAAATCACTTAATTTTTGACAGTATTCACGTTTTACATCGTTGCTAAAATTAATTTAAAAGCTCGAATAACTAAAGCCAGTTTCCTTCCTTGCTGTTGTTGCTCTCATCATTGACTGAATCATAATGAACAAATTAAAGTTAACATACTATAATACATACTTACTGTAAAATAAATATACATACATGAAAATGTTTCCCATTAATCGGGGAACACGATCGATGAGAAAAGAACTGGATTACAGACACCAATAATTAAAAAATTAATTAAAACTAAAGGGACCCCGATTCCTTATGGGAATTTACACAGGGAAAACATAATTAGAAACGGAACGAGTCTCTCAAACTACCAATGACCCATATGATGTGACCAGGAAGATATTTGTTGAATTTTGGCTCATGTCATCGAGGGCTCCTGTTAAGTGTGAATTATATCAGCCAAACACTTGTTGTATTTAAAAAGGGCTTAGAAATCAACTAGAAAACTTCCTAACGTAGAAAATATCTAGAATTGTTGGGTGGTGGTGGCCTTGCAAAAAGGAAGACAACTAGGCTCTTTAACGCTCCCTACTAACACGGCCCATCCACTTTATGTAAGATGTAGGTTAATATGGGATGAATAGATCCAGGTCGCAATTGGGGGGCGGTAGTATAGCGTAGGTATAAATTTATTAGGATCTAGGATGGGATGAAATAAAGAATATTCATCGTAGATCCACCAGCGTATATTCATTAATATACTGATTGTACGTCAAAGTAATATACCCGGGGGTATGATTTTGTTGTGATACCATTTGGTACATACACAGAATGTGCATCACAGTATAACCATATAAGGTACACAGTGGACGAAAAAGCTAAAGAATATCTCTATTTCCACTACACACAAACATTTGTTCCTCAAATGTATGAACAGTTGGTCAAATGGTTAGGGAGGTGAGCTACGGAAATGAAGGTCAGTAGTTCAAGTCTCGGGGTAGACTTTTATCTTTTAATTTCTGACAGAAATCATATCCAAAGATGGATGTTATTTAATGATACTGTGTATACACAAACCGGTATATTCAAGGGACATACAAATGGTACGTGCGGGGAAGGGGAAATAAGGATAAACATGAAGCATTCCATGGATATGCTGTTTGTATCTCCCTTATCCTTGGGAGTAGGGGAGACTGGAGTAAAACGGGACACCGGGTCAAAAGGGACAGAGGGGGGAAAAATAGTAGATGTTAATAAAACTGTAAAAATTTTTAGTATGTTATGTAAATCTGTATAATCTAATTTGGCATGAAATTTGGTTGGTTTTTGTCAATAACTGCATGAGTTATTGACAAAACAAAAAAACGGTTTTTTTTTAGAAATTTTTGTCTCCGCCATTTTATGTTTGAAGAAACAAATAAACGCTAATGGCATGTAAATTTAATATGGAAATGAAGCTGATTCATTTCTTGATCGTTTAAAACAGAAATTATAATTTTAGATCGATTAGTTTAGACAGTATGAACTTTAAAAAAAAAGTGTCTAAACCGGGAAATCGGGACAGCTGTTTTTGGCTAATTTGGGACAGTTACGGACCAATCAGCGTACAGCATTTTTAAGAGGCTCGATTTCGTTACCTAGCAACGCAGGATGTCCTACTGCTCCATAAGGGTTTTTGTATTTATAAGAAAAAAGGTTCATTAACACAATAATCAATTTGAAACATTTATAAACTCAAAGAGTATATGCAGTGGAACACTTTTTCAATTTTTTTCAATTTTATTGATGAATTTTAAGGCGAAAACGGAGGACGTCCCTCATCACCCACCCCAGTGTCCTCAATTACCCCCCAAAATAGGCCCCTCCCACAAATCTGAGGAAACTTTAAAGGTATTTTATGGGGAAATGGTTCATTATTAAATTATATAAAAAATATGGGGGGTTCATTACAATATGGAATACATAAAAACAAAATTTTAAAGAAATTCAATAATTAGTTTGGGAGATATAGGGGGGAAACAAAAACCGTCCCGTTTTACTCCAGTCTCCCCTACGCTGCAGTCATATCCATGGTACATCGCTGTGTTAGTAGGGCTGGTATGAGAATCACCCTCAAAATTCCCCGAAGGATTGTAAATTGTATAAAGGGTTGCGCACCGTTCCGGGTAGCTAAGAAAATGTAACCATCTGTGGGTAGCCAGTGTCACTTTATATAGGTAGCCACTGTCGGTGTAGCAAGTGTCACCCCCATCGGTAGCCAGTGGAAAAGGTAGCCAGTGTCCGATTCCCCTTCTGGCAAGCTACAGTTTCACAACTTGAAACAGTCACCTTGTATTACGCGATGATTGTTCCGAGTTCGCGTCTATCCTACATGCGTAGCACTATCCACCACCGATGAAGATCAAAATTTTATTTACCAATTGGAACATTTACTTCGAAAGAAGCTTCCACATTGTGGGACCTAAGTTGCCGGTTTAAATAATCTCTTGTTACTTCACTGGATTGTCTGATCACGCACGCACATCACATCAATATTTAATTTTAAAATTCGTGTCAAACCGAACTGAGCAGCGAAGTCATGTATCATTCGCCTTTCAAGCTTAACCTGCGTATCGTTACTCCCATCTATTCATTGAGAAAAGACTCGTGTTTATTTTATTCCCTTAAATGTTTTGTCATTGTTAGATGGAAACGATATCATGAGTTTAGATATTGTAATTGTTCTTTTTAATTCTTATTTTTTTAAGGAAGTGGCAGGCAGTTAGTGGTTCCAAACAGAAATAGGTGTTAAGTTCTAGTGGTGACAAAAGCAAGATAAAAAAGAACAATCAGTGTGCTAAATAACTTATTGTTCATTCCATCTATTCTATCCGTGAGTTCATAGTTGACCTACCCACACTGTTTTTTTTTTCGGTCATTGATGCTTTCCATGAGAACTTGCATCGGATTTTTTTTAAATTTTACGCTCGAAATAGCTCAGCCTTCTTTCCTTTTCGTAAATTTGAAAAGCTACGAGCACAAGAGAGCTAAACCACCACCTTTTAGTCACT
Source organism: Daphnia pulicaria (assembly GCF_021234035.1). Classification (NCBI taxonomy): domain Eukaryota; kingdom Metazoa; phylum Arthropoda; class Branchiopoda; order Diplostraca; family Daphniidae; genus Daphnia; species Daphnia pulicaria. The sequence goes on from NC_060914.1 coordinate 9,982,623, forward strand.
TGAACTTGAAAGGAAAACGAGAGATTCACTGAAAGTTACGGCCACTTCCCTTCTTAGTTTATTGTTCCGTATTTTCCCCCTGTACTGGACATTTGTTCGTAAGACAGCCGTTATACTCGGAGCTTAGTCGACTCCCTATTTCGACAAAAAGGGATAGGTTGCTAACATAGTATTCTATCTTTTTTTCGTTTGAATGCATTCAGGGAGGAAATTGAGTTAAATAGCAAGCAAAAAAGGGAAAAAAAGTTATTTATTGGCCTCCATCGGGTGGTAAATGTGGTGACGTCAGGCAATTCCATACCGGACCGAAAAGCCTCCGTATGTCAGATTTAAACGGCGCATTACTTATTTTAACCGTCGGATCGGGATTGGCTTTCTTTATCTGTTTAGTAGAGACATTTCTTGCCCGGCCATGCAAATTTTTATTCAACGTTTACAGATACTTGAGGGGAAAAGCTGTAGTTTTCTACTTCCCGTACGAAACTTTTAGCTTAAAATTTTACTGTTAGCTAATAACCGCTAATAACAGCTCACGCGGTGCTAGGCTAAAAAATCAAACCTTTTATCATGCTGCAAATACCTCAAAATTTGTCATCTCAAAATAATTCCCCTTTTTTTAGCAGATATCAGCTTTTATTTTCAAAGCTAGGTCGTTTTCTTATCTTGCTTGAAAAAATAAACCTTAAAACCAGCTAGAATTTTCCCCCCTAAATATTTTACCTAACTGTAAGCTAATTCCAGTATGGAAATTTTAATCTAGGGTTTCACTCCACTTTTTTTAGCAGATTTCAGCTTTTATTTTCCAAGCTAGGGCGTTTCCTGATCTTGCTTGAAATAATTAACCTTAAAATCAGCTAGAAATTTCCCCCCTAATATATTTCCTAACTTTTTCAGCTTATTCTAGTATTGAATTTTTAATCTAGGGTTATTTCGCTTAATGTGATCGGAATAAATCGTGATTAAAAAATAATAGGTTAAAAAAGCGACATGTGGGGTGGTCCTAGACACAAAATATATGCATACAGATTTTTTTTATGTATAACCTAAAAAAAAGCATAGCATAATTCTATATGTGTATGGGCAATAGCTGAAATTTTGAAAATATTTGTTTACATTAAAAATGGTTTATCTTTATACAAGCTTCTCATTAGTTTTTTAATTAGAAGTCTATGTGAAGAATTATAGACACACATATAGTACCATCAAATAATTTTATTGTATCACCAGCGACAATAGGTAAAATAGTGCAGCAAAGAATTCTACGGTAGTAAATGGATGGGTGACCCTGTTAACAATGGGAATGCGCGCAAAATTCTCTTTTCATCAATTGGTATGGTAGCGAGAAAATTTCAAGCTACCTTCAATCTAAGAAATCTAGCTAGCAAATTCAAAGCTAAAACTACTCTAAAATTCCCAATGTGGAATTTAAAATTTTTGACCTGAAAATTCCTAGCTATATACCCCTAACTTCGTAGCTATATTCTAGTAAAGAAATAGCTAAAAGTTTCGTACGGGTTGTATCTCGCCTGCTGAACTCAAAATAGCTTAATAAAATACCACAAGGAACACTTCTCCCTTTATGCAGAGCTATACTATGTATACGAGTAAACTATAGGACCCATTCCCGTTTTTGTTGGCTCCGTCGGCTCCGTTCTTTAAAAAGTAATTACAAATTAAAATAATTGCACATTGATAAAAGTTTTACCATGTTTGGATTGAGACCAAGATTGGTGTTTGTGGCGATCATGTGAATGTGGTTCGTTATTTAAATTGTTTTCAATTTATTTCGATACGACAATTCGGCAACGGCCAAGAACCAGAATTTACTGAACATTTTCTACTGGAATATAGGAGGAAATCGTTAGCCAAATGGGTTCGCTACAAGGACATTAAATCCGAAGAGGTATGTGATATGTGTGTCTTGCGCAGTCCGCTTTCCATTACTTTGCAGCCGTTCCTGTACTATATTTTATTTATTGCCAATCAGCTTCCATAGTCTGAACCAGGATAGAAGAATACAAGGGAAAATTCGTCCGAACAGTGTTGATTGCAGACCGGTGCTAGGAAGCTAACGAGGGGAATAAAAAGGGTGGCAGCCAACGGGTACACAAACAAGAAACATATTAAACATAAATAACAACAAAAAATGATGATCCAAGCTGATATTTTTTAGAGACGGATGATCTTTTGATGTCCATCTTTTCAGCGTCTGCTCTGCATTATCTGAATAAAGAGAAAACAATTCTCATTAAGTGATGTGGCAACAAATGACAATTGAACTTGCTTACAGGTGACACTCATCAGATTTTTTGTTCAAAAATTTGGGAGCGCACATTATTATTTGTTAAACAAAGCTTGCGATATTGAAAACTTTACACACAACAAAGTTCATTTGCTAGTTTCATGACAATTTTTTAGCAAGTATACCGGAATTAAGCGATAGCTCCTCAACTGTTGATGTGTCTTCAAATCAAACCAACATTCGTAATGTACGTAAAATTTGGGGTCGATTTGACGAAAACCAAAAATTTCCTGAATTTAGGAAAATTTGCGATTTCGGATTTTCAGCTGAGGCATGAACCTGACCCCATATTTGCCATTTGACGAGGATCACGAAAATTAAGTTCTTTTTCGCGTGGCACGAGTTTACAGAACCGTAAGTTTATTTAGAAACCGGAATTTAAAAAAGGCACACTGCCATACATCTAACGGAGTTTTGTGGCTGGATGCTTGGAACAGTTTCGTGAAATTTTTCCCCCTGTAGTAATGTTTGGAAACTGGATGGTAAATTTGGCGAGACTGCTTCCTCCACACATTTCACGTTCTCATAAGGTTTTTCAAGCTCGCCATCACTGAACGTTACAATCGATCAGTAGCCATCCATAGATTAAGCGACTCCCAGGTAACAATTTTCATGTCGTTTTGATGTGCTGTTGAAATACTTTTGACATCAACTTTTAGACAAAAAAAGAATGAAAAGAGTAATATCGTTTGGATATCAATGTTGTCGCGCCAACGAAGTTCGTTTGGACATGAAAAAATAACATCAATTTTGTCACATGAAAATGACGTTTGAATATTTTTTCTCCGTATGACATTGAAACCACGTCTAATTATGTTTATAACAAAGATATACAAAACACTGCCTTAAATGGATGTCAATTAAACCGCATGACATTGATATCAATAAAAATGCATGAATTAGATATCACTGTTAAAAAACTTAACAACTATAAACGCCCTAAATTCTCGCTAAACCAGATCTGGGGTTCCCAAACCCGAAAAATTTGTATCGTATCGCAATACGAAACGTTCGGGGTTGTATAGAAGACTAATAAAAGATACGACATGGGCCTGTATTGAACCTTCAACCTTTGACTTCCGAGCTCAGCTCGCTAACCACTTGACCAATTGACTTATTTAAGTGATATATATTTATGAATTACATTTGAACCTGTACGTAAGGACTTAGAAAGTTTTATAGTCTTTGTTAGTATAGAAAATAAGAGTTAGAGGGTAGCGGGCGTGTTGGTCGAAAAAACTAGTACTTAAACTTAATATTATACGATAGAATACTTACGTTTTCAGAAATCGATATAATTTTAATAAAAGGAAAGGGATGCATGCTTGAAAATATTTCAAGTTGGAAAATGTGATATGTATAAATGAAAATTGATCTACTTGACAAGTAGTTTGCAAATACTTTTGATAAATACACAATTTTGGTTCACTGCACGTCAGTTTCATGTGATCTATCCTTTCAATTTTATTTGGGCAGTTAAAAAAATATATGTTATTGGTAAAAGCAGTGGAAGATTAATGTGTGCGTTTCATATTTCAAAAAGGATGTTAAACAGCATTAATTTATTTATTAAGATGTCCATTTTCTATTTGAAAATGTATTATATAGAAAATAGTACATCATTTAAATGTCCGTTTCATAGCATAAATTGTAAAAGAAAAACGATGTGAACATAAATTTGTAAATTACGTGTCCATTTTTTATTCGAAAAATGATATAACGAAAAGCATGTCAATAGCAAGTATTTGGAATATTATGTCAATATTAATATATCAATTTCATGTCAATTTTGCATTTCAAGAATTTGTATCGGAAAACGTTACATCAATAACATGTCGTTATGATATTTTAAAAATGATATTGAATTTTACACTTAAAGTACGTGTCCATTTTTTATTCGAAAAATGATATTTAAAAAAGAATGTCAATAGCAAGTCATTTTCTTATTTGAAATATGATGTCAATATTAATATATCAATTTCATGTCAATTTTGCATTTCAAGAATTTGTATCGGAAAACGTTACATCAATAACATGTCGTTATGATATTTTAAAAATGATATTGAATTTTACACTTAAAGTACGTGTCCATTTTTTATTCGAAAAATGATATTTAAAAAAGAATGTCAATAGCAAGTCATTTTCTTATTTGAAATATGATGTCAATATTAATATATCAATTTCATGTCAATTTTTTATTTCAAAAAATTGTATCGGAAAACGTTACATCAATAACATGTCGTTATGATATTTTAAATATGATGTCAAATTTTACACATTATTTTCGCATGTTTTTAATTTACGTAAAATTACTGAATGTCAAATTCACGTGATTTGCATATACAAAAATTGATGTCAATTTTTGTACAGTAAATAATACATTAAAAAATATCAGAAAATAGATTAGAATTTTTCATTAACAAATGTAATGTCACATACATATCCATTTCGTATCATACATGGGATGTCAAATAATTTATAACAAATTCATGTCAAATTCATGTCAACTAATTGACAGGAACATCAAAATGACATGGGAATATCAAATAGACATCCCAATGACATCCAATGCTACCTGGGCTATGATCCATCCATTGCTAGACCTGAAAGAGAAACGTGGAAACTATAAATCTTATGCAAGAACTGTGTCGATATAGACAAAATACCAGGCCAAGTCGGTACGGCGGTTGTAATGTAGGGGAGACCGGGGCTAGTTGGCTCACTTTTTACACACCGGTCCTTGACAGACCTATTTTATAAATTTTTTTTTGTCTCAAATTATTAATTAATATCTCGCCTAAAAGATGGCATCGAAAAAATAAGCAATACAAAACTAGTTCTTACCAAAACAACCATTTTATTGTGACACTTTTACTGGCCAACTTACCCCGCCGCCGGGGCAAGTTGCCTGGAGACAAGCTGTCAGGAGACCAGCAAAGATTAAATACATCTTCCATATGTCCCTTACTTTTTGATGAGTCCTTTGTTCTTGATTTTTTACTTGACTTGATTTAGGTTTCATCGTCCAAAGCACAATAATTGCGTCCATGAATTTCAAACATTCAACATTAAATACAGGAAATATTCAGAACTTCTTTTGAAAGATGAACAATACCATCATCACAAGAAGCTAGAATTTCCCCATTTTGTGAGAATTGGACTGCATTGACAGTTTTTTTATGATGTTCTAATTCACAGCGGAATTCCACAGAACCTGCTCCATTTTCTCTAACAGTAGCATTCAACATATAATAAGAACAAAATAAAATAAGATTGGAATCCGATTGTGAAATAAATGCAAGACCCAACGAGAAACTTGCCATAATAACGTGAATTTCAGTGATATCAGTCCCTTGACTCCCTCACGTTGCTAATCTGAGAAGGCCATCACTATTCTCCTTTTAAAATTTTAATCTACTACGGTGACGTAATATTTTTTTATTTTGTCTCAGCCGATCTAACAGGAAGTGGACATGTCCATTTCTTTTAACCCTTGGTTTTATTCGAGATAGATGGCTGTAGACATAACCGAAACAGTGATTCTTAGTGACATATCCATTATGGTCCCTTACCCATAGCAAAATACCGACGCCGCAGGCTATCTTTACGCTTTTTCTTTTTGGTTTGTATTAATTCAACTTCTTGATTTTCTTTGACAAGTAATCGAAATTACGACCCGATCGTGAGAACTAATCAATCAATTTGGCAGAATCGTATTATTATACCCTTACAGCCATACTATAACTACCACCTTAATTAAAATGAATTTGACTCAATACAGACTTGGGGTTTTACATTCGGATGATTTTCGCTCTCCCCTTTGTTCATTTGGATTGTAGCGCACGTACAACAAAAAGAAGGGCAGAAACTGGGGATAATAATGGTGTATGTTTTATCAGTTTGTTGAGGACAAGGTACAGTACCCTACCAAAAAAATCAGAACAGCGATTTTTTTTGGTTTTAAGCCACCTATCCATATATCGGGAAACTGTGTTTTGCTTTTGACTTAAATTTAGGGGGCTAGGAACAAAGCGAAAGGTGGGAAGAAAGTAATGTCTGAAATAGCCTTAGGCTCGTTGTCAAAGTGACGAGAAAACCTAAAAGCTTCTGAAATCTTGCATATAAAGCGGGAATAATTCGTTAATCATTTTTTCGCGCCATGACAATTCCAGAAAGCCTGTCTAATTTTGTTCATATTTTTTGGGGGGATGGGGTGGAGAAATGGCCAAGGGCTAATTGAGCCTATAAATTATATTTTCATTCTTCCCAGTTCCCACCATTCGCTTTCTTGCCTCCCGAATTTAGGTCTAAAGACAAACAGTTTCCCGAAATATGGATAGGTGGCTCAAAACCAAAAAATCGCCGTTCGGATTTTTTTGTAGGATACTGTACGTTATAAGACAAACGCAATTACACGTCACATTTTCACTGGGCGAAATCACCAAATAATCTTTGCAGGAGGGTTTTTGATATCATATTCGTTGTCTTCTCGGATAATCCAAGGCGCATTTCTTCTCGTATTGTTGGTGATCACTTATGCCTTCACAGGGATCGTCACTTCAATGATAACCACTCCCAAATACCAATTCGTTGTTCGATCCATAGAGGAAGTGGCGAACAACGAAGAAATCATGCCCCTCATTATCGAAGAATCGAGTACGGTCGTCGCATTTGAGGTTAAAATGTTTAAGATTTTCTATGACAATAAGTCTGAAATAAATGCCTTAATCATTTTATCAGGAGTTGACTGATTTCAATTTCAAACAGATGTTTGAGCGTGTTAGAGGAAATCGGTAGTTATTCGTTCCGTCATCGAGTGAATTTATGGACATTTTACTGAGCGACCCACGACATGTTTTATCTTAGTATGGGCGTATTTAAAGTATATCTTTATTCTAACAATTAATTTTGCTTTCGTTCAAGTCTAATTTTCTAGCAGACTCTGCAATAGAAAAAGATTTTAGAAAAACAAAAATTTGTTGGGCCAGTATACTACCACATGTGAATGAATTATGTGAAGGAAAGAACGAATGGTTTGTTTCTTTGAAAGAATAGTCAGTATACCCCAATAATCAATGGGCAGTAAGAACTCTTCCTGCTTTATCTAACAAAGGAATATAGGAAACAATTTCAGATGTTTACTTACTTTTGACAGGTTTTCGCTGTTAAGACAGGCCGGTTTGTCCAGCTATTTGGAGAGCACGGATACCTCGTTTGCTTCAAGGTGTTACATCGACGAACGTAAAAAGGAGAACAAAAAGCGAGGCAATCTTTCGTCTCCTTTGACTCTGTACGATCTCAGAGGCATTTTCTTTGCTTTCGGATTTTCCTTACTTGTCTGTTTCGTTGTCTTTTATGTTCGAGCTGGGCTTTAACTTTTGTCTTTGTTTTCAGTTAGCTCGGCCATGACAACACAGCGTTGTTGTTGTTAACTCACCTAGTGATACCTATGGTGCTTAATTATGTAACACGTATTCCTTTCCTGCTAATTAAAAAAAATTAACTGTCGCAGCGTTTTGTCGTTTGAATAATCTTTGTTAAAAAATTTTATTCTACAGAATAAATTGGGAGCTACTTTTATACAAGCCGCAGTCTAACATGCATTAATTAATAAAAATAATGGTGATCTTATTGCTTGTGCTATAAAGAAATGCGGATTATTAGTCCGCCGTCTCAATCGATATATGACTTCGATCAACCGCACCTAAATTGATCCATCTGGTTGCTATTTTTTAGATTGGCATATCAGAAGAAACAAATACTTCTTTGGAACAGAAATTAAAGAATCTTGGTGGTGTCCTTTTTTCCCAGCATGCTATATCATTTATTGATGTGAAGTTATTGATGGGCGATGTGTGGGCAATTCCAATGCGACGTTATTTTCTCAAGGCGATGTTTATGAAACATAATTCGCGTTTCCGTCTCTTTTAATAATTCAATGCGGTCTTTCGTGACTGGCCGTCGAGCGGATCGGGTCTGATTTGGAATCCACAGAAATTGCACAGTAGAAAACCTATCTTCTTTGCGGAAACCAACTTGGTTCAAACGAAAGCTAAAAAACGACAATCTGCTGGCATCTTCGATCGAAATCTTCTTGATGTATGACGATTCAGTTCAACTGATGGGAGCTTGAATAACGTGCAGGTAGGATCCCGTTTCCTGTCTGATGCAGAGTCCCAGTACGCGATGATCAAGATGAGATGCTTGGCGGCGGCTTAGGCAATGCGCAAATGCCGCCAGTTTCTCGAAAGCCTGCCCTCCTTCCAGCTCTTCACCGATCATCGCCCTTTGATTCCGATCCTCAACGATTACCACCTGGATAAGCTAGATAATCCCAGAATTTTACGTCTTTACCTTTCCATGCAGCGGTACTCCTTCGTCGCTGTTTGGGTGTCTGGGAAGAGCAACGTGATGGCTAATGCCCTGTCGCGCTCCCCTGTGGATCATTCTTCCGCTTCCGACGAGATCGCGGATGGCCCGTAGTCGTTTTCGGCCCGCATCAGTTTATTGGATACGATGGAGGGATCCAGCGACGCCAATCCCGACATTTCGCTGGTCTCCGTAGCAGCGGCTTCCTCCACCGAACTGGATATGCTGTCCCTCCGCCAAACTATCCTTGAGGGATTCCCGAACGAGAAGTGTAATCTCCCCCTGGAGCTCCGTCCATTCTGACAGGTAGGGAGTCAGCTATCCGTCGACGATGCGGAGGGTCTCATCCTTGTAAGCCACCGAGTAGTCATTCCGACTTCCTTGCGTCAGGAGTCATCCAGCGGCTACTTCAAATGCACCAAGGAGCCACTAAATTCCGTCAACGCGCCTCTCAGTCTACTGACCCTCAGTGTGGGAAACGATATCGTCGTGGCCGCTAAGTCCTGCCCATCTTGCGCAGAGCGTCTCCCATCTCATCCGGCGGAGCCTCTCTTTCCCCATACTCCGGCTTCTCTCCCGTAAGAGTTTTTATTCTTCAATCACGGCGCAAACCGCATTCGTGATTTTTTAATTGTGTCAGATCAGTTCAGCGGTTGGCCTCAAGTATACCCGTTCCTGGACGCCAAGACGTCTACGCGACGGGTTATCGACGTCCTCTGTTAATTTTTCACGTGCGAACTGGAGCTTTGGTGAAATTGTGGTTGAATGGGGGCGCGCAGTTCAAGTCCGACGAATTTCTCTCGTTTCTGCATAACTGGGATATAAGTAACGCCTGTTCGTCGCCCACCATCCCCAGTTCAATGGCTACGTGGAATCAGCCGTCAAATCGATGAAGAAGCTCATTGCAGGCTCTTTGTTAGGTTGCTTTGCTTGGCTTTTCACTCATAGAATGGCCGACGGCATATTCTACGACACGAACCTAATAATAAAAATATATTAAGTTACAACATAATAATTAAGAAAAGAAAAAGTCGTAAGAAAAAAATAGAAATAATGCTCGGGGTCATGATTGTTATGGTGTACATTTTTAAAAAGAATATCCCGTTTATACCTTGCCATCGTATGAGTTGAGTGTCAATTTTTAGTCAGTGACATCCGTAGACAAAAACAACCACGACAAAGGTCCACCATCTTCTTTGCCGATGTAAACGGGTTCCCCATTCTGATTGTATTACAAACAAATATCCATCCTTGCTCTTTATCCGTTCCGTTTTCTCGTTTACCTCAGTTGCCCAGACAATCAAACTGTCAGAGTCATCCGCTATCCCAAGATCATTCGCTGATGCGAGAAACCGCCCGTCGGGTGAAAACGACAGCGCCTCTATCCAACCAGATTGTTGTCTGAGAATTCCTGTCTTTAATTTTTCAGCGGAGTCCAAATGACAATCTCCCCGTCGCGCAATTCACTGAATGAAAATGAAAATCCAAAATGCGAAATTGCTTCCCTTCCTCCTTGTCCATTCCTTCCGCGGGGAAAAAGGGAAACCACTCTCCCTTCCTTCAATACCGAGGGGTCCGAATCCAAAAATCAATTGCTTAAAGATAAAAAATTTTGAAAATTCGAAAAAATATTTGCGCGCGAAAGTGCATAGCATCTTGCCTCAACGCCCTTCATCCCGATTCATTTTTCTTGCGTGAGAAAAAAGATCATTGGGAAAAATATAAAAATCAAGTGCTCTAAGTATGTCATATCTATAAGAAAAGTGCAAGCCAAAACCTATCCAAGGTCCTCACAATGAATCTGCCCAACCAAGAATTATACAGGCACACCTAACTAGAAGAAAAAGTAAAAACCTGAGTGGTTACAAGTATCGTCAATTTGACAACTCAACCCACCATAGTAGCCTACCTCATACACAAGCCAACTGATTTCCTAGTACCAATAATTTCAGACTTCAACTAACCGGAATAAAAAAGAACAATCAGTAAATAGTTAACAATAACAGAAAAAAAACACAAATCGCCTAACCATGACACCAATGCATTAAATATGAAATGCCAGAATACGAATTAATTCAAGGCACTCTTTCAGCAAACGAGAACCGCCTAAAATCACTCACGCCATTGAACACCAATAAAGAAGAACAGGTTTGTTAACACATTTTAATTTTTAGTATATTTACAATTAGAAAACGTGAGAGAGATGATTTCGTTTAAACTAAATAAACGAGGACCGTACACGGCTTCACGGCGTAAACGTCAGCATTTGGAATTTTCATGTCTGTTCACTGCAGACCCAAGGGTAATCAGTTATCCCAGTCATCATAAAACGGGGGGTATGGTACGTCAAGAATGTCTCGTGTCACCTGGTGAAAAATGGTCATCAACAGGTGGAAAACAGATTATAATGAAACCATTAAGAATTACCCGATGAAATTGAGGCAACAGGGGTGGATTATCTTTCAGTTCTGGATCAATGTACTCATTGTTGACAAAATTGCCCACTCTGAAAAATTGATGTTCTTTGTAGAAGCACGACAGGAACACAGCAGTTGCTCCAATTGCATCGCCTTCAGGTATCTTCTCAGGGTCTGGAGGGTCAGCTTGTAACATAAGCTTTGTATCTTTGGAAGCCATCATGTGAATCCATCCATGTAAAACTACATTGAATTTTACAAATTAGGTTATAAAATGTAATTGTTTCTAAAAATACCAACTAAACAGGTTGGACTTAAAGGTTGGTTGAATAATTTGCAGAAAGAGGGAAGATCACGATCACATAATTTGTCTCTGACACCTGGAAAGCAGTGGAAAGAGAAAACTTACGTCACTCGCATTAAAAGTGGCGAAAATGTTTGGCCTGAAGGTATTCCACTTGATCTGATCCAATGGATCCCTCTCTTCGTTTAAATTTTACCTAAAACAAGTTCATACAATGGTTAACGAAATGGCCTATTCCCGACATTGATTTATTGAATTTCTTAAATTGTCCTGTTTCGTTTAGTGCAAATCTTAGCCAAGCCTCGTAGTTCCGGACTCATCTCTTTTTCCTTGTCCAGCAAGAAATCTCGTCCTTGGTCACGGTCGATCAAGGCAGAGTCTCCCCTGTCTTGATTGACTGAACTTTGCAAGGAAATCAGAATATTTCAGATTGATAAAATTAATTCAATGAAGCTGAAATATGAATATGCATGACTATAGATTTAAATATTGGACACATTTACCTTCATAATAGCGTCAACAATATTGTAAACAGTCATATTTCCTTTATAAAAACTTTAAAATACCATGTTATATACCTTATAGGCTTGTATTTCCCAACTTATTTTCACGATCTTTACATACTGCACCAATTAATTAAATTAAACAATACTAATAATTTTATTTTATGTCTTGTCTTGTCAGGGGCCTGTTACTCTCAACCGATATAATATATAATATAATCAACCGCTAAAAATAACAGCGTTATTTTTTGTTTAACGCAGAAAGTGTTTTGATCTGTCAGTTGTTAATTGAATCACTCCTAGACCATGTAAGGTCAGGTTGCCTCAATTGTACACTGCATGGATGAGATTTGGCATAACGAATAAATTAACGAACAACACATTGAACTGTGACACCAAGGACAGCATGCAACATTTGCAACAGCCTCAAGCACACCTTTCACCATCTCCATTAACAGCCTGAACATGAAGACAAGGTGCAAAACTCAACACGAGATTGTTAAATTGGTTAAGTTTTTAACTGCTTTATGCAGATTTTCTTGAAAACAAAACTGTCGTTTTTTTGTCTCATTGGTCGGCCTCGGTGGACTGTTTGTTAAAGTTTGCACAAAAGAAAAATCATTTTGAACGGGACGCTCTGTTTATTGAATTATTTATTTTATTTATGTTCCGCATTAAGTAAATAATGAACATAATTTTCATTATATGTTTGTATATTACATTTTATTTAAAATACATATTATATATAATTAGAAACATATTAGAGGTATGGGAATTGGAATTGTGATTATTAGAGGTTTGGGTATGAGGGGTGTGAGAAATATACGGGAGGGATGAATATTAGGAGTTTGAGTATTAGACGTATGAATTTTAGGGGTATTGATAATGTGAATATAAATATAAGTTGGGGTTAAAGGTTAAAAAACGTTTCATCATTAACTTTCACGTCACGATTGATTAATATTTTACTTTAAATCAAATCACCTCCCCCCCCCACCATCTTCCTCCTCGTTGCTTTCCCAATTCCGAAAATATGTTATAGACACACATAAAATTGAACAAAATACACGATGCAAATTTCGTAATAGGAACAGCCATAGTTAAACTTGAAGAAAATAAATCTTTCATCGGCATAGGCTATGACAACACGCTACATTGGGCAGCAACAATGGGAACATGAAACTACAACAAAAATGAAATCAAATTAATTTTAGCATCAATGAAAATAATGCTATGATGTTTCACATGGTTAACCCAAATATTCCATGGCAACATTATTATCTGATATCTTTTGTTGAAACAAAAATTTATATGTTTTCATTAAAGATTTAAATACAAATTCACATTTAAACTTTGTTTAATGTTGATAATTCAACAAAATTCCAAAATATTAAAACTAATCAATGGAAGCCATGATTTTTTCCTTAAAACGCCTTTAGTTTGACTCCCAAATCAACACATTTCATTTTTGATTAAACTTTATAAGATATTCACTTTGCTAACCTTAAATTAGTGCATGTTATTGATGTTAACAGCAAAGGCCTGCAAAATTGGACGTAAGTGCTAGACAGGATAGCGGAAGTGAAGTTCCTTATTTTGAAAGGTGCCTGCAATAAAACATGACAAATGTCATGATCAAAATCATTATCTGTTTAATTAAGGATTTTGCCATTAAAAACATTTTATTTACATATGAAATGTTTCTCAGCTTCTGGACGTGGTGGACAGTATGGTTTCCAAATCTTCCTAGCTTTCAAGATTCTTCTACAAATAAAAATTGGCACTGAACACCTTCATGGTTACTATACGTGAAAAAAATGTATTGCGCTCAGAAAACTTCCGAGGCTTTACTTCTGGCTCAACACATTTAATTTCAAACGTAAACTGGAAAAAATGCCCTGATTCGATTCCTGCTCCCTCACATTGCCCTCAAAATTTTTCTCACTGTTTCCCATGTCAATCTGTATAATTTCAAACTGCATATACTTAATTTCAACCTGCATACAACTTAACACAACTACTATTAACTGTAACTCACACTAAGCGGACGACGGTGAGCAGCGTCTTCTCGCAAAACACCACCAGTTCTTCTTGAAAGGTCCAATAATTGGATTACAGCATTTTCCACCAATTCCTCGTCACACATGACAATCTAAATAATTCGGAAAAATCAATTACCAAGTGTTTCACTGGGAGAAGGTTGAAAATTATAAGTAAATGTGGCTGCAAACAGCGTTTTCGGACTACAAGAATCCTACTATCCGCACGGTGCGAGAGGTCTATCAGTAGGGATAAAGGAAAAATTCACCAAAAAGTCTCTTCTAGACGGTTCGCAGAGCCGCACCGGGAGTCATGAGCATTATCCTTATGGCTGTATAGGAGATCGCCGTCTTTCTAATCTTAGTCTGTGCTTTAATCTACACATACATCAAACAATCTCAGTATATCTATGTAAAGAGACTTTACCAGGGTGATCCCTCTGGTAAAATCGAAAGGAGAAAACCACCTAAAGTTTCCAAATTAAAGGACAGAAATTTTTGTGTGATTACATATGCAACCATGCAACCCTAGATGGTAGCACCCTAGATGGCAGCACTCGTGATGCGGGATATACCTCGGCCTTCTCTAATCTACTGTGTAGACCTTTCCGTTTTCGGTTTCCCACTCTCACTTGTCTGCTGGCACCACGCTGACGAACAGCTCTCTGGTACAGAGCGTACATTCACTCCTCCACGTTTTCCGCAAATTCAGAAATTGTTCCATCTCGTGTTTGCAGTGTTCTGAAACTATTTATCAATGCCAGCTCCCGCAGCTTTTTCTCTTCTTTTTCTCTCCTTAATTGTTCTTTTTGTACTTTCTTCTCTGCATTTTTTCTTTCTCTAACCTACACAAATTAAAAAAAAAAATTAATGAACACATACTATTCAAATATATGAAATAGTTTTTTATTACCATCTTATCTTCTTTGGACCATTTCTTTCCTCTATCTTTTTTCATTGGAGTGGATGCTTTATCTTCCGTACATGACTCAATACAACCGAGTTCAGAATCATCTTCTTGTAGTAATAGACTCTCAGCAGCATTTTGTTCTCCCTTATTCACTTTAGGGGTTTTTTTTTGCGCCTCACGAGTCGTTCCCTGCCGAACTATTAATGGGATTGTAGGCTCTTTTTGGTTTTGCAGTCCGTGATGTGGCAACAATTTTTACGATTGATAATAAACTTAATAAGAATTATCACGTGCCGGCCAGCCCTGGCATATGCTGTCTGGCCAGGCATATGCCATGCCGATAAAGTATCATTACTATATGACAACTCACATCAAGCTCACTTTCTGTTTCGGAGTAAACTACTGATGTTGGTTGATCAGTTGTGGCAATTTGGGATGTGCCATCATCGTGTTCAGAATCACGATGTGATGACAAGAAACTACCTCGTGCGCACAGGGCAGCAGCATCTTCCTTGTTCACTTTTGATAATTCTTCAGAATTATCAACAACTTTTGCTAACTGTGTCTTTGCTCGCCGAGAATCCAATGGAATCTTAGGTTTGAAATTTCTTCTTTCGTTTTGCAGCCCCTTTATCAGTTCCACTTAGGAAAAGATCCATTTCACCATGCAAAGAAGGAAGGGGTGGGGGGGATTATTTCCTGATGTTTTGGCAAGAAAATGGGCTTTTAATGCCTTAACGTCAAATTTTTTCAAATTTGAGACAAAAAAAAATTTATAAAATAGGTCTGTCAAGGACCGGTGTGTAAAAAGTGAGCCAACTAGCCCCGGTCTCCCCTTCATTACAACCGCCGTACCGACTTGGCCTGGTATTTTGTCTATATCGACACAGTTCTTGCATAAGATTTATAGTTTCCACGTTTCTCTTTCAGGTCTAGCAATGGATGGATCATAGTCGCTTAATCTATGGATGGCTACTGATCGATTGTAACGTTCAGTGATGGCGAGCTTGAAAAACCTTATGAGAACGTGAAATGTGTGGAGGGAGCAGTCTCGCCAAATTTACCATCCAGTTTCCAAACATTACTACAGGGGGAAAAATTTCACGAAAATGTTCACCCGGTAATCGATTACGATTTCCACCTGGCCTACGAAGACACCGAAATGACCCTGGACACTCCTGCTCCACCTTGTCCTCCTACGAACAGCAAGTTGAATTCCGAATGCTCGACCGCCCTGAAAAGTCCGAAATGCGCCAACGTTCGGAACAGTCCGAGACATGCTAAATTAGTAACACTTTCCAGTCCCAAGAAATAACTCAGTATAGCTGTTTTATTTCGTATATACGACGAATCCTCCCCAAACAAAACCTCTCTTATCTAAAGTTGAGCCTTATGTTTGCGTTCAAGTTCGAATATAACTTAAATTAAAAAGATACGCTGTTGAACAACCGGAAATGTGTTTAATAACCAAGTTTATTATTTTCCATATTTACACACACGTATCACGAGGATTAATCATCAATCACTGAATTTTAATTAATCAACAGATATGATGTGTTTTTTCTAAACTTTTCATAGAATAACAAACAATGCCTTTTCTTATGGCGCATTATAATTTCACTATGTCCCCGTGTTCTGGATTACAGATTTTCTATTAAATTCCTGACCCTGGAAACCTGAGAAATTATTTTCTAGTACAGAGGATTTATTGTCTTAATAGAAAGGTATGAAAATTAAATGAAAAACGAATTTATTAAAAAATAAATAACATGTTTAAGTATCTCAAGCAAATGACGATAGGTTATAGAGCTGGAGAACAAGGTATAGTAATTACAACTTACTTTTGCTAGCTTTCTTTAATTTTGTATAGTAAAAGAATTTTTATTTGTAGTACAAATCGAATCTCAAGCTTGCTGTTTATGAAGATTTTCCGTCGATCAGACACTTGCCGTCTCGAAATTGCCAGCAAGCAAGGATTCTTCGAGGTTAACGTACTCTCTAAAAAAAATTCGTGTAAAACACGACAGATGAGTCCGTAAATATCACACGACGTGTTTTTTTTTCGTGAAAATTCGCGACTTTTTCATCGGTACAAAGCAAAATCGGGGATAATTTTCCGTGTACATTTTCCGTCGTTTGTTAGCAACTTATCCACTTCAAGGGCAAAGGAAAATGTTTATTTGCTTGGGTGTGAAAACCACCCATCGACCCCACCCTCAATCAACCCCTCCCAACCCTACCGATGTTTCAGTTTCAAAAAGAAATTTATATAGTCGTTTTCTTCTCATTTCATTTTTCCGTCTTAACTGGGAACGATCCCACGAACACACAGAAATGGTTTCGTCGCTCCAAAAGCTATCTTCTGAGCTACTTGGTTTTTGCTTTCCCAGCACAAAACAAACATGATATCTGAACCGAAAATACAAAAATTGGAACTTAAAAATATTTCTGAAAATGAATACTACGCGAGTGTATAACTAAGCCGCTTTCATAACAAGCAAAAAGCATAGACATCAAATGGTTTATAGCCCATATATTTCTATTAAAATTATGTATTGACTATGCAGCATTACATTTCATTATTCCCTAATTTTTGAATATACTAGAATTATTATTACATTTGTAGAGCGCCTTTTACAAAATATGACACGCTGTACATACATCATGATCAAAGGCGCTGGACTTGGGTCCGGGTACAAAATTCGGGATATTAAAGTCTGAAGAAGTGGGATTGTAATCTGGATCTGAAAGAGAGGAGGAAATCAGATGTCCTAATTGCTGGGGGGAGTTCATTCCATAGAAGGGGGGGGGGCAATCCTACTGAAGGTGCGGTCTCCACAGCCTTTCTTATTGGTGACAGGAACATGAAGCAAGACAGACCGGCTGGATCTAAAGTTGACGGAGTGTCGACAAATGGTTATTAGCTCCTTCAGGTAGGCGGGGGCTAAACAATTGATGCATTTGTAGACCAGAACAAGGATCTTAAATTTAATTCGGAGTCTGACAGGAAGCCAGTGGAGCTGACGAGCCAGGTGTGGTGTGATGTGGTAAACCCTCTTCACTCGCTTGATCATCCGCTCTGCCGCATTTTGCACTCCCCGAAGACGATTAATAAGTTCTTCAGGCAGGCCAGCAAACAGAGTATTGCAGTAATAGAGTCTTGACAGTACAAAGGCATGCAAAAGTGTTTTGGCCGCAGTGCGGTTGAGAAGCCGACGAATACGTCCGATAGATCTAAGATCAAAACTGGCCGTTTTGCAAACACCTCGCACATGCCTCTCCATTCGGAGCTGAGAGTTGAGGGTGACTCCGAGATTCCTTACCGAGTCAGATGGAGTTAGACAGCAGCTTCCATTGGGCATCTTGAGGCCTAGGCTGGGCTTCCTCTTCGCTCTGGTGGAGTAAACAAGCAGCAGATCAGCCATGTCATCGTTGAGTTTCAGCCCGTTCCTAGTCATCCAGTCCCATGTTTCATCCAAGCACCCACAGAGCCGGCAAAACGCAGCCGATTGACAGGATAAGACTGGAATTAAACTGAGAATTGAGTGTCATCCGTGTAGAATTGAGAACATACACCATGGCGACATGCAATGTGGTGTACAGGAGCCGTGTATGATGTGAAGAGAAGAGGTCCAAGAACAGAACCCTGGGGCACACCGGTCGTGACAGACGCACTCATTGATAAAACACCATTGACGAAGACAGACTGGTATCGATCAGAGAAATAGCCTTTAAACCAGTCCAGAGCCCCATCACTGACTCCAAACTGGTAGAAAAGCCAGTCAAGAAGCATTTGTTGATCAACGGTGTTGAAAGCAGGACTCAGATCCAACAACACAAGAGGAGAACAGTCACGATCGACAGACAGTAGAAGATCATTGAAGACCCGAACCCGTGCAATCTCAGTTGAATGACCAGAGCGATACGTAGATTGGACGGGAACAAAGAGATCATTGTTAGTGAAATGGGTTACAGTCTGCGTGGCAACAGTGCGCTCGATGAGCTTGGAAATAAGAGGTAATAAGGAGAGATTGGAAATTGGACGGTAATTCGAGAGACAGTCCGGATCAAGGCCAGTTTTCTTCAGTACAGGGGTTATCACAGCGCTTTTAAGGACAGTAGGCATACGACCAGAAGACAGTGACAAGTTAATAATATGACTAATTGGAGAGGCAAGAACATGGATTACTTGCTTAAGGAGAAAAGTCGTAATTAGATTCAAGCTAAAAGATTTAGAGGGGGAGTAATTTACTATTGATGTTATCTTAGTAGCAGAAACAGGGCAAAAGGAACTAAGCTTTTCACCAACAAAAGAAAGCGGAATTTCAACAGGGATAGAGTCCAGTCCCCTCTGAATATTTAGACTCTTTGCCTGGAAGTAGGAGCACACTAGCTCAGGACATTCAAAATCTCCTCAAACGATTTGTGCTGAGGGAGCTTGAAGTCCTGCTTCCGCGAAAGGAACTGGTTTAGTAGAAAGAACAACGCCTTGCGATCATTTCCACATTCTGAGATCTTGTTACGAAGTTATGAAGTCTTTGCCATTCGGATCTTTGTTGAGAGGGTATCCCTTTGCCATTCATTACAAAGGGCAATGAATGCAACTGAAAACGGCCATTTTTCTCCCAATGATAGTCAAGTGGGTGGCGGGTGAACATCCACAATTAAAAATAGAGAATGGGGTAGGAGAGGACGAAATGGGGGGGGGGGGGGTAGAACAGGGGATCAGAAGCATGCCGCCTTCTAAGGGGTAAAAACAGTACAGGGGATGATGTTGGACTTCGTTCTCTTTTTTTGCCAATGTAAGTTAAGGAAAGGGAACGAAAATCGCCCTTCTTCTAAGTAAGAGAAGGTGGAAATGAGGTCACACAAAATGTAGATAGAAAGATTGTCGTTTTTTGTTGAGAAAAATTGTGCGAGTACCTTTCGGCGTTTTTTTTTCGACCCTTTCCTTGTTATCTATATACTCGATAGAAAAATATTGGGTTTTCTACTACAAATTTGTCATCTTTTTCACGACTACAAGTGCAATCATCAAGCCATTGTTGCCTTTTTCACGACAATCGTTTTGAGAGAGTAGAGTTCGCCTTACCTAACAATTCTCCTTTTTAAAAAGCTACTTTTAGATAAAAAGTAATAACCTATTTTGTATAAAGTGAAAGTTCATCCATTTAATTGCGAAATTAACAGGGTTCTTCAGATGATGGAAGCGGGTCTTGGGATTTATTGGAAGGAAGTTATTTATTGGCCTCCATCGGGTGGTAAATGTGGTGACGTCAGGAAATTCCATACCGGACCGAAAAGCCTCCGATTGTCAGATTTAGAGGGCGCTTTTCTTATTTTAACCATCGGATCGGGATTGGCTTTCTTTATCTGTTAAGTAGAGAAATTTCTTGCCCGGCCATGTTGATTTTTATTCAACTTTTAGAGATACTTGGGGGGGGGGGGAAGCTGTAGTTTTAGTTAAAAAAAACTGATTCGATCGGTTGCAGTTAACATAATTCATTCTACCTGTATCTCGGTGCTTTAAATATGAAATAATTGATTTATTCTTTCTTACGTAAACCTAACGTGTATTTTTTTGTCGTACAAAATTGCAAAAGCACGGAAAATAAATGCGCCAATCCGGACCAGATATAGGTAAAGAAAATGTCAATATAGCTATAGCTAGTGTTTTTTTTTGTTTCCGCCGCATTTGTTAACTAAATGCGGCTGACTGACTGTCATGGCTGACTGTCTGTGGTTTGTATTAGTTTGCTAAAGAAATGAGCTTTCTGAGCTTCTGTCCTTCGAGTTTCAACTCTGGTGAGATTTCAGACTTGAAAATGTTTCAAGTATGTGCTTTGTAATAATTGTTATCATATTTCCATAATAACATAATAATTATAATAACATAATAATAACAGTTATTCGACTGCCAGATCCATTTTTTCGAGTGGCTTTCGATTTGTTTTTTTTGTCCGCTTTAGCATAAACTGGAAGTGAGCATACCACAGCTGAATGAACAAAATTTTTGAATAGATATCAAAATGTTATTCAATATCAACCCTACTGACAGCTAGAACATTTCCAAGTTTAGTACAGGAGGTTTCCCTTTTTGTCCTACCCATCTGAATTGCGTTCCAAATTTGTTTGAGATGAGGGTTTTCCATACACGCTGCAGTCGTTCGCTCAAAGTGTTCCCCCTTCATTGAAATTTTCTTCTTCTATTACAAAATTTTAAGGTTAATGGCCTTACATATTTTTTAAATTCAACAAGTCTTACTAAAGCTATTGTGGTATGACTGGTATCTCTATTTGCCAGCACTTTTTCAAAGTCCATCCACTCCTCGTAGCTATCGACGGATATATGAACATTTGCTTCCTCTAAAGAAACCGATAGGACGCCGTTAAGAAGTTGCTCCAATATCAAGTCGAGTTTGACATCGATAGAATCAAATCTTTGTTCATTATTTTTTGAAATTCAGCGAGAACTTGTATTATGAATTTGTCTACTTTGCTTAACTATGTAGCTGTAAAGAATATGTTAAAAATTATTAAATAAATAGGAAGTATCTATAACGTAAAAATAAATGATTAAAAAACATACCATTCGAACCTTCAGCCAGCTGAAAATTTTCACTAAAACGCTCTTTTATTTGCGATGTAGCAGCTGGTTTACTCTGTATTAAATCCATCACTGGCGAATTACTCATTGATGATTTCCATCATTCACCTGGTTTGCTGTTATTACTATCTCTCAAGACTAGTGCATTTGAACAGACGCTACTCGAAGTTTTTTCTTTGTTTCGTGTTTATTTTGTACCCGTCTCTTTGTAGGCGAGCGCTTCTTTGGAATACACTTGTTGCGTTTTACGGGGTACAGCGTTTTTACGCTTTGCTGAATTAGACCCACCTTGCGTCAAAGTAGAAGATTTCTTCGAATCATGCGCGATTTTAAAAACAGGTGGTGTGTTGCCACGATCACTTTCTTTTGGCAAAGATTGTAGCGTCTTGTTTGAGTCAGATGATTTCTTTAGCGTCGAAGTATCTGTCTTCGTTAAGCCGTGAGCATTTTTCGAACCAGCTAGTATATTTTTTGCTGCAACGATCTTTATATCTCTTTTCCGAAGGCTTTAGAGTTTTTTTTTAAGTTTCCCCCAGCGTATTGTTTTCTTAGCAGGCTGGTAGGAAATAAATTAATACGGCTTGCCGATTTATGGATCCCAAAACATTATTCAAGGTCGGAATTTTACTTCCTGATGACGCATAAACTTTCTTGGTAGCACCGGCTTGTTTCCGTTTATTTACTTTTTCAACTTGGTTGGATATATCTTCCATCAAAGGCTCGTCCTCTTCATTAGTGTACGATTGATCAGAAAGAGTTGTTGTCTAATGAAAGTGACGATTCATACGAGTCTAATAGCTGACAGTGACAGTGATTTTTTTCGACGATGAGGGATTTTTGCAGAGTGAATCTGACGACGAAGAATACGTGGAAATTGATTCCTACTACTGCGAAGCACTTTTGAACCCAGTAATAGATATTGATGGTCACAGAGAACTCGAACAGTTTCTCGGAAGTTGTGGGTCAATCGTTTCAATATTCCACATTCTGCGTCGAATGCCCTTCTTAAAGGATTGAAATCATTAAAGAAACAAAATAGAAAATTTAAAGATCTGCCGCTGGATGCTCGTACCCTACTCAAGACTCCAAGATCAGTTTTGTTAGACAACATTGCAGACGGGAAGTACTTGTATTTCGGCTTGAAACAAGAAATCCATCAGCAACTTGCTAATCTTCCACACAATTCTATTCTCGAATCCATCTCTTTATTGGCGAATGTTGATGGATACCATTGACAAAAAGCAGCCGGGGTACCTTCTGGCCAATTCTTGGATTAATATATGGAGAAGAAAAACCTTTCCCAATTGGTGTATACCATGGAACCGGAAAGCCCGATTGTGTGAATTCTTTCTTGAGCAAATTTATTGATGAAGCTGATCAATTAGAAAAGGAGGCCCATTCTTATGTTCTTGTTTTAAAATCAATGAATTTGGGGTAGTTTTCAATTCGTAGTGATTCTGAGTTTTGGATGATTGACTAAGACGTTTGACTAATTGAGCAAGTGGGTAGTTGATGCACCTATTGCGTCTTTTCAATTGCTGTAAGTCATTTTCAAACGGGAAGCTGTCAAATTTATCCAAAGGACCGAACCACATGACATCATCAGGTAGGTGGATGTGACAGTATATATTAAATGTTATGAAATGCCCCCCGTACAGATTTTCTGATTCCTGGAAAAATGTTTCAAAAGCCGTTTACAATAATGATTATGTGTAAAACAGAGAGGTTGTGAACAAAGAAATTTGATTGCCACATAGAAACATAGGAAATGGTTATAAATCGGGGAAGGAAGAATTTCCTTTGGTACGATTGGGCCAGTATAAAGCAGGAACTGTCTTAATTTAGTTGCTTTCCAACGAAAAAGTTCCGAAAGAGAGCGAGGAAGTCGGGAAAATTCACTTGGAACCCAATTTCTTAATGATTCTAGACGGTCTGATATTTCTTCAATCATTTCAGGAGTGATAAAATGCTGTGTCGTTTGACGATTCACCCAATGAATGAGAAATTTACCCATCACACCCATGCAGACCAAATGCATGTAGTCCAAAGTAATGTCTTTGATTATGTCAATTTGAAGGTCTTCAAGAACTGATCTCATTTTATGATGCCCTGGTGTTTCTCTGTCGGTAAAAGTCTGATGCGTGCGAAGTGCAGCTTCCATGTCTGGAAAAACAATCTTTTATTTTACCAGGCTTAACAAAGTTGACTCCAATAGCTTTGCATTTGGGACAAGCGAATTTCCCTGTGTGTCCACATGTGCCAGTAACGAAAGACCGAGCTGGTGCGTCACATATTAATCCCGACAATCATACTTTAACATTCACTCCTCGATGATCCAATCCATTCTTTTCTAATTGAACTTATTCATCAATAAATTTGCTCAAGAAAGAAGGCTGCCACTGACCACTGCCCACCCTAGCTGGCCTAGAAGATTGAAAATTAGTGTGTTAAGTGATTGTGAAAGGGGTACGTTAAGCCTACAAGGGTCACAACTTGTGCTGCACAATTATCAACCATTAAAATTCAGTGATTTAATAAAAGAGTTTCAACCTTAGATTTCGACCAATCACAGATGATCTTCTAGTGTTGACTGTTGACCGTGTTTTCTTTTGTGTGCAAACGCATTACCAATGTCTGTGTCGTGCAATGTAGGACATTTTCTGGAGTGCGTGAAATTAGAAAATTGCGACTGATCCTGTCACACAATTACATTGCTTGGTTTGCTTTGTTTCTTTTTAAAAAGCAGCTTATTACCATGATTCCACAAAATGTTCATGTAACAATTATTTACTGTGGTCTCCTTTGCATTATTAGATACTTGCCTCTATGTTTATTTCCTCAAGATATTGTCATCGGTGATGAGATGATGAAGTGATATATATTCGATGAGGAGAATATTGTGTGAGTTTCTAAATCGTGAGTGTTATAAACATTTTTTCTTTCTAAAATTAGAGGGATAACTTAATCAGTTGTTAGAAACATCAATTTAAGTTACTTTGCTTATCTCTAAAAAATGTATTGTTAGTTGCTGTAAGTTTTCTTTTGGTATAATCTGACAGAAATTGTTCCAGCATCCAGCCACAAAGCTCCGTTAGATGTATGGTAGTGTGCCTTTTTTTACTTCCGGTTTATTAATTAGCTTAGGTTCTGTAAACTCGTGTCGTGCGAAAAAGAACTTAATTTTCGTGATCCTCGTCAAATGGCAAATATGGGGTCAGGTTAGTTGCCTAAGTAGCCTTAGTTGAAAATCTGAAATCGCATCGTTTTCGTTGAAAAAATGAAAACACGAATAGACCGCAAATTTTACGTCCATCACGAATATTGGTTTGATTTGAAGACAACTCAACAGTTGAGGAGCTATCGCTTACTTCCGGTATACTTGCGGAAAAATTGCCATGAAACAAGCAAGTGAACTTTGTTGTGTGTGAAGTTCTCAATATCGCAAGCTATGTTTAACAAATAATAATGTGCGCTCCCAAATGTTTGACCCAAAAACCTGATGAGTGTCACCTATAAGCAAGTTCAATTGACATTTGTTGCCACATAACTTATTATTCAGATACAAAAGGTCATCCGTCTCTAAAAAATATCAGCTTGGACCATCATTTGTTGTTGTTATTTATGTTTTGTTTGTTTTTTGTTTGTGTATCCGTTGGATGCCACCCTTTTTATCCCTCTCATTAGCTCCCTAGCACCGGTCCTCACTCAACACTGTTCGGATGAATTTCCCTCTGTATACTTCTATCCTGGTTCAGACTATGGAAGCTGGTTGGCAATAAAGAAAATATAGTATAGGAACGGCTGCAAAGTAATGGAAAACGGACTGCGCCAGACTCACATATCACATACCTTTTCGCCTTTAATGTCCTTGTAGCGAACCCATTTGGCCAACGATTTCCTCCAATATTCCAGTAGAAAGTGTTCAGCAAATTCTGGTTCTTGGCCGTTGCCGAATCGTCGTATCGAAATAAAGAAAAACAAAATTAATTAACGAACCACATCCATATGATCGTCACAAACACGAATCTTGGTCTCAATACATACATGGTGAAAAATTTTACTGACAACAAACAATAAGAGCTAGCATGCGCCACGCGAAAACTCTGACCGCACGATGTCCTCGTTAGTGCTTTAGACTGTGTTGATGGCTCGGATGAAGGAAGGTAAAACTGAAAATTGAAAATGAGCGGTTCAGGTCTAAGTCAATCAGATCTCGTCCAAAACGTTAAAAAATTCGACGTTGAGGCATTAAAAGCCTATTTTCTTGCCAGTAAATCAGGCATTAACTCCCCCCTTCCTTCTTTGCATGGGATCTTTTCCTAAGTGGGACTGATAAAGGGGCTGCAAAACCAAAGAAGGAATTCAAATTCAAAATTCCATTGAATGCTTTGCGCACAAAAATTCAGTTGGCATGATAATTCTAAAGAATCATCAAAAGTGAACAAGGAAGGACAAGATGATGCTGCCCTGTGTGCATCCCCACGAGGTGGTTTCTTGTATAATTCCGAACTCGGCGATGGTCCATCCCAAATTGCCAAATTGTTGTTCTTTAAAAAGTAATTACAATTTGAAATAATTGCACGTTGATAAATTTTTATCAATTGCTATTCTATTGTCATGTGGCCCCTACAATCCAGTTGACAAACAAACATAGAAGTACATACAATTTAACTAACCAATTATTTTAAATAGCAATGTAATAATTTATTTTATTTTAGTCAACTACCAAAATATTTTATAGTTGATAAAGGTTTGTCAATGCAATCCTAACAAATAAGGATGGAAACTAAGTAAGTTGTGGAAAGGTGTGGCTGGTTGAAGTGGATGATCATTGCATGCGACAGTAGCTTGTGGAATCTTAACCTAAGGTAGATCCAGTAGAACCTAAATATAGAGAGAGAAAGAGAAGAAGGAATAAGAACTAGAAAAGGAGATGCATAAACTACGGAATCATAAAATTAACGGAACACATTTTGATTCCCTAGCTAAGGGCTAAAGGGCTTAAGGCATTCCTTTCAACAGATCTGGGAGCACATCAGCGAAGAATTCTTTACGATGTTGGTCAATGCAGATGGTTATGAGGCTGGGCCCTGGCGAATCGGCACTTGAAAAGTTATTTTGCAATTTTCATGACCCGTGTGACAAATATAACATACATTTAATTTATTCTTAATAGAAATCTCTTGTGATCAATGTGTATCTGCAACTATCGTCGAACACCGGCTCGTTTTTACACTTTGTTATTCTTTCAAGTGTGATGGTGAAAGATGATGAACTCCCACTAGCCCCTTCATCAAACCCCTTGAAGCTGTAAAAAAATAATAATAAAAAAAAATTCATAAGTAAATTCATAAGTAATTTGTTGGAGAAGAAAACGAAATCAAATCAACTGGGATTTGAAATCTAAACCCAAGGACTCCTTAATTGTGGAAGTTATGGGATTTGGAAACAGTCAGACCTCAGCAACTTGAACTTGCAGAGACATGTGTCAATTTTACAGGGGAAAACAAAAAACATGCCTCTAAACATAAAAACTACTTAAAAGGAACGACACAAATCACTCAACAGTATTGACCCCACTCTCCCCTACTGTGCTTTATAGTTTGATGCACCGTTTGTAGCAGCAAAATACATACATACACCTCTTTTCTTCACCCCATTTGTCTGCTATGCTCGTCTGCTTCCATGTAAAAAATATAAAGTTGGAAAAGGCTATCTCGACTGAAGCCAGTATTCGGACAGAAGGAGGAGCTTAGTGCCAAAGGCAAGCCAATTGCAGGGCTGGTCGCACTTTCTTGGTTCAATGCTTTGGCATGTCATTGGTCCAATTCTCCCAATTGTCCACCAGG
Source organism: Daphnia pulicaria (assembly GCF_021234035.1). Classification (NCBI taxonomy): domain Eukaryota; kingdom Metazoa; phylum Arthropoda; class Branchiopoda; order Diplostraca; family Daphniidae; genus Daphnia; species Daphnia pulicaria. Next base: position 10,009,923 of record NC_060914.1, read on the forward strand.
CAGCGCTGATCAGGTGCAACCACTGGCTTAAGCCGAGATAGCATTTTCCAACCATAAGTTCCCCCACCATACTTTTACACTGGAGATTATTACGGAAATACGGAAAGCTCACTGAATTTATAAGGATTAATCTGATACCGTGAAACTGAAATTTTTCTACCATTGTATTTCTGCGCCAATTATATTTTTTAGTTTATAGAGTTTTGGTTATAAAATTTTAATTGTTGAGTCCTGCCGTCCTACATTGCTTCTAATTTTACACAAGAGTGTGTTACCGTCACTCGTGTACTATCTCTCTCGTCGCTTTCTATTGATTTATTAATTTTTATAATACAACAACCACCGATTTTTTTTTGTGTAAAATATCACCCTATCTTTAATCACTGATTTTTTCATCTCTAGGCCATGTAATCTCCACGTTGAATCTTCTTGCAATGATCGTTAATAATCTCAATCTCATGTCGATCGTCTTCACATTTCCGCGATGATTTCTTTTCACACTAAAGTGTCTTGTATAGCGTTTTAACTAGCAAGTCCCTTTAACCTTTATAATGCCCATTTAATTGAAAGATTACTTTTTTGCCCTTATTTGCACTGAACGAGATGAAAAAAAGGCTTACTGTTATTACGGTTATCTAACCTGAGAAGAAGAAGAAAATAACAAAAGTTAATATAAGAATCATAATTTCCATCACAGTTTGTGATGGGGACAGGGGACATACATTAAACATACATGAAAACACTCACATGATTCCTGAGTCGTGAACGAGAAAATTTAAGAAAAGGACTCCGGGGTGGAATAAGCATAGAACAAAGTAAAAATGTATTTACGTAATGTTAAAATGCAATAGCCGTCGCTAGATGGGGTTTTTTGCACTGACAGGACAATAGCCCTCTATGGCTATGAGCTATTGCCCTGTCGGACCGGCATGGCAATAAGTCTGACCAGGTAGGTCTAATCCATTGTTCGAGAAGCAGACGGTTCTTGAACGAAGGATTGGACCTACGTTAAGTATCAAGCGTAATAATAATTTTCGTTCTTCTATCGGCCGCAGTGGTGCGCATCGGCGTAAACTGCGCACGACTTTTTACTCGAATACTACTTCTTGATTGGAATAACATCTATAGACTCCTTGTCTCTTCTCGGCTGTCTTGGCTTTAGGGTAAAAGTAGTCCGAATTTCAGAGATGAAGTGAAAACGTTAAAAAGAGCCATTTAGGCTGTACGAAGTAGCTGCACGTAGTAGCTGACACATTCACTAGAGGCGCTTTTTAAAGTTTCCAAATCGGACTACTTTTACCCTAAAACCGGGACAGGGAAGCCAACACAGCTCTCAGAGAAAGTGAGTTAAGTGGATGTTGGAGAGTGTCGGAGGAAAATATCCAAATTTGGAGAAGCAAGCTCGTGAGAAAAATTGGGAATTATCAATCTTTTGATACATCATAGTGCAATATAGCTTTTTCTATTCATTTTCTTTTAAAATTAACCCAACTTTCGACGTCAATAAGATACAACAAAATGGATCTTTTAAATACACCTTACTCACACCGAGAAAGTTTATGCCATCATTTGAATGATTCGTGTTAAAGATTTTTCGAGAATTGAACAATCATTTTATACTTTCGTAATCCAATGGACAACAAATTTTTTCAGTTATTTCCCGGTATGCAGTAGTTATGCGGCTATGGCGCTGCTTGCAGGTCACAGGATTGAATTTCCACAATTTGTGAACACGACGCTCGCAGAGTGAGAAGACGGGTCCGTCGTTTTCCACGTAAGTTGGAACTCGTTTGAAGCTCTTGGACAGGAGCGCTTCAGCAACCCCTACGCCGTCCGACACTTGCCTGAGAGGCAAACAACAACAGAAAAACGTTTACCACAAGATTTGATAACTACCCAAAACAGGTTAACATTTTTCATTGACACCCCCTCACCCAAAAAACAAAACAATTTTTTGTTAACTACAAACGAAACCTACGAATCGAGTTTTTCAATCAATTTCTGGAGAGATGGTTTCTTCCTTTCCTTATCATAACCGTGTTCTTTAACGCCGCGTCTCAGTTCTCTGTAGTAGGTGGAGTTATGCGTACATTTCTTGAAATTCAACGAACCCATCTGGAATTCCATATTAAGGGGTGGTTTTGTCACGCGTTCCGGCTACAGCCAGCTTCGTCGTGACTTCCGCCCTCATCTCTTGCATTGAAACAAAACATAAATTAGTCAACGGATTTCGTTACAAAAAAAAGATCCCTATAACTTGTTAACCTACTTTCCAGAGCCGGCGAGGAGGAGTCTTGCGAATTAACCCATTCCTTGAATTTTCTTTTATTGGGCAAGACTGTCTGGAACGCAGACGTCGCATGTGTCGCACTTGACTAACAGCAACATCAGGAATTTAAAAAAAATTTGAACATCTCTACCAGTTGACCTTCATAACTGTAAAAAAATTATTTTACCTGACCCGCGCTTCCCTCTGCATCCTCCACATTTTGTGGAAACGGCCAGTTCAAGTAGGGATTGGAAGTCTGTCTGTTGTAGTTCCTCAAAATCGAGCCCCAACTGCACTCGTATGGGATTGGAGCTGGGTCGGGAGACGGCAACGATTCTTCATTAATTTCGAACTCTTCAGCCACCATAGTTTTCAGGCCGCCAACTCCAGTTCTTTGGTTCTTTTTCTGAATGCCGGAAGTTTGTTAAACTTCACCAAGATGATTCCGCAGTCGGTAAACTTGGCTATATGTCTTGCTATAGCAGGCAAACTTCGTTTCACTCTTTTTGTGCCACAATTCCTGCAATATAAGTTAAAATTGGACTTGAAAATGGAAGTGGTAAAATATGTTTTCCGAAAGTTATACACATAATGATCTTTGACTGACCCTTTAACTTGGTATTCTTTTTTAAATCTACAAATGCTAATTATTACGGTTACAAACGGAAAATTGCAGCAAGGCAATTGCAATCGCGACCAGCCATTGGCAGAAAAAGCAATCCATAGATTGGCCAACAACAAGCAATGGTATGAGGTGCGAGAATACGTTAGAAAAAACTTAAGTTTATTTGCCCGAACATAACTTCCAGTCGTTAACACTTAGCACGTGTCCCAGTCACCCACACTAACCTGCGAAAACACACACACACAAATATCAACATGTGCACAATCACACACACAGACACACACATAGTTCTTTGTGTATTACTTCCAGCACGTGCCACTAACCTAAGTGATGCTGGCATGAAAAGCAATAGCAATTGGCTGACGAACCTAGTGACAAAACCAGAAATGTCAAGTTTACGTTTGAACAGTTGGAAGGACAAGTAAGCGAGACTAGGCGATGGGAGGAGTGGCTAGCCGACTTGGGTAGCGCTGGCGACAACACCCCTCCCAAAACGGGGCTCAGTTCTCATTCAACGGTCCACAATGTTTGACGCAATTTTCAATGGTGGCCAATGACAACAGACTAGTTTACATTTGAAAAGCTGATGGGAAATAGGACAAAAGACGAAGGGATGGGAGCTCTGGCTGGCCAGAAGGGGCACAGCAGGTGACGACACCCCACCCAAAACGGGGCTCCGTCCTCATTCAACCGTCCGCAAAAAAAGGGACTGCAACAACGCTGAAAGTATCAATTTTACTCATATGCTGGAGGGTAAATAGCTATCCACATGTTTAAGGAATCTACTTTACGAATTTAAGGAGGTGTTTGCTTGTTTCAACTTTCAAGCTGTTTTTTATGGAGTTTGTCATGGGAAATTGTCTATGTTTGATCGCAACTACAAAGGATTTAATGAATGGATGGAAAATTTGATGCCTTTCGACCAAACTGGCAAGAGAGCCCAAACACCCGACGACCAAAGACGAGATCATCCAAGTCGATGAAGTGGAACGCGCAGATAACTAGTGCACGTGCCATAACTTATTTACAGTTCACCAAATCAAAGAAAGATTCTCTCATGTGTTCCCAAACTTTTAGTAGGTACTGTAATTAGTTTCTTTTAGTTAAAAAATATGAAAGAATACAAAAAGAATTTGCAACAAGTGGAAAGCAGCCGTATGGAAATTAAATGCAATATGGTTTTCTGGCTGGTAAATCTACTGAAACTGCTACTCATTCACTTACTTCTTTTGTTGAATAGGGTTTTTCGATCAAACATTTCTCTGCTGCCGCTTTCCTTGATATTAAGAGTGCCTTCGATTCTACTTTTGCCATTGTTGCTGCTCTGTCTAAAAGATCTTGCCCCTAATACCTCTTAAAAATCATAAGCAGCTTCCTAGCCGACCACTGTGCAATTCTATCTCATAATGGTTCGTCATTTGAAAAGAGAGTGGAAGTTGGATGCCCGCAAGGCGGTGTCCTTTCGCCGTTCCTATGGAACGTTATGATCAATGACATTCTGCGCATCGTTTTTCCTTTTCTTTATTTGCTTATAGCTTATGCTGATGATCTGGCAGGCAATCATAACATCACACCTGGATCCGGCAGTGGCAATTGCTCGCCTTCAAATAGCTTGTGACGCTATAAATGGGTGGCTGGAAGGAGTTAAGCTCTCTCATTTTATTCTCTCGTCGCTTTGCCCCTCTACCCTCATTTAAGGTGCTCATAAATGGAGTCTCGATCCTTTCTCGGAAACTGTAACCTATCTAGGGTTTTTTATTGATGCCCAGTTAAACTGGCAACAACATATAATTCAAAAATGTGCTGCGGCGAAGAGGGCTCTGTTCTCTGTTAAAAATTGCTTGCGACTGACATAGGGTGTCGATAGAAAGAGGATTCTCTTTCTTTACGAAACAGTGGTTGAACCAGTTCTTTGATATGGCTGTAGCATCTGGATTTCTGCTCTTCGTAAGAAAAGTGTGATTAAGAAACTGCGCTCCTTCCAACGCTTAGTGGCGCTTCTCGCCACACGAGCTTTTAAAACTGCACCTACGCTCCCCCTTCTAATTTTTTCCAATCTACGACCTGTAGAGGCAAAGGCTTTTGAGTTAGTCTCTGTTGATACAGAAATGTCAGTCTCATGCCAAAATGTTTTCACCTTCTTCTCGCCGTGTCATTAATAAAAGGCTACCCTTGCTTGTGTGCTCTCCAAGAACTAAGCTGATTACGCACCCCCACCTCTCTAGTCATCCTCTCTGGAATATTGAACTTAGTCGCATAGCCATTCCTCTGATGGTATAGTCTCTTTCTATCCTGTTCTTGACAGGGTGCTCCGTTTTTATGTGGTTGCTTTCCGCGACGTCAAGCACTGTAGTTTCGGTGTGGTCTGTTTCAATGTCTACGGTTTGGTTTTCTCAAGCTATGGTCATCTTCCACTAGAATGCTCTTTACGTAGAGTTAGCGCTTACGCTCTTAACTCAGCCTTACTTTTTGCTCATGAGGTCGTTGGCTCTTCGTCTGACAAAATCTTTGAATTCTTTGTTCCTACAGCTCCTTTCTTTTCCTACCCTAACAGGAGGCTTCATGATATGGAAATCAAGAACTTCTCATTGCTTGTTTCTATTCAATCTTTATCTACAGTGTTCACTAGCCGGCGCTCGGAGTCCGACGGATTCAAGGCAGCAGTCTTGCTTGCCAGACAAATGCCAGTGAGCCTAACTTTTCCGAATTTTCACTCGGTGGCTACAGCCAGGTCTCAAATCACTCAATCTCTAAGCTCTCAGTGGGATAAGGAATGGTTATCATCAGCGCCAACTTTCACTAAATTGTTGTTTCCTGATGTGGCATCCGCACATGTAATTGGGGCTTTAGACTTAAAACCTTGGATGGTGCAAATCATCACTGGTCACTGCGCCTTGAATGCGCATCAATATCGCTTCGGCTTTCTTGCTGATCCTGCTTGTCGTTGTGGTGATCAGTCAGAGTCCGTGGAACACTTTCTTTTCGTCTGTCCCCTTTACGATCGAGCTGGTTTCAAAACACAGTCCTTGGCTGAGCTTTCCCAGTGGCCGCCTCCACTGCATTCCATTCCTCAGAGTCCTATCTTGTGGGCTGAATTTACGCGTTTAATTTCTCGTAGCAAAAGGCTTCTTTTTAACCGTGCTCGCGTTAGGCCACTTGAGTCTTTGAGCTGATTTCAGCAACTGGAAATACAGCTTCTTTATATTTTACACGAAAGAAATTTTGCCCTCCATGTCAATAATTCCCAATGCTTTCTTTCTTTCTTCTTTCTCCTATTTTATTTACACTCCTCATTCAATGTCAGATTCCCCAGATCGGAGTGTGAGGGATTGGGGACTGGGCTGGGCTGGGCTAGGCTGGGCTAGGTCCTTTTATGCGACGGTTTATGGCCACAGCAGCCGACAGAGCATGAGATGCCCACCCGAGACCTGAATATTTGTAAAAAGAAAAAGATGGCTGAAAAGATCGAAATGTAGTTATTATTTAGTTGTACAGACCAAAGAGGTGAGTGCCACTAACTACATTTTCAAACAGTCCAATATAAGCTCGACGTCTACTTTTTCGCACAACTTTTTATTGAATGATCAGCGATTAGCCTGAAAAGAGAATAAATGAGGGGTTTAGTGGAGCTCAAGATGATTTAGTCATTTTATGTCAGATTTTAGTCATTTTACCATTACTATTTACTTTTTTTAGAAAGTATGAAGTTTAACACTACCTTATTTGTTTATTAATTGCTGATCAAGTCATCAGTTGAGCTGATCCACAAGGACTATTGATTCCAAGTGCTCCAAGCATGTCACACCTATAAGAAAAGTGCAAGCAAAAACCTATATCCAAGGTCCTGACAATGAATCTGCCCAACCAAGAATGATGCAGGCACACCTAACTAGAAAAAAAGTAAAATCCTGAGTGGTTACAAGTATCGCCAATTTGACAACTCAACCCACTATAGTAGCCTACCTCATACACAAGCCAACTGATTTCCTAGTACCAATAATGCCAGACTTCAACTAACCGAAATAAAAAAGAACAATCAGTAAATAGTTGACAATAACAGCAAAAAAAATCGCCTAACCGTGACACCAATGCATTAAATATGAAACATCAGAATATGAGTTAATTCAAGGCACTCTTTCAGCAAACGAGAACCGCCCAAAATCACTCACGCCATTGAACACCAAAAGAAAAACAGGTTTGTTGACATTTTTTAGTATTTTTACAATTAGAAAACGTGAGGGAGATGATTTGGTTTAAACTAAATAAACGAGGATCGTACACGGCTTCACGGAGTAAACGTCAGCATTTGGAATTTTCATGTCTGTTCACTGCAGACCCAAGAGTAATTAGTTATCCCAGTCATCATAAAACGGGAAGTATGGTACGTCAAGAATGTCTCGTGTCACCTGGTGAAAAATTGTCATCAACAGGTGGAAAACAGACTATAATGAAACCATTAAGAATTACCCGATGAAATTGAGGCATCAGGGGTGGATTATCTTTCAGAACTGGATTTGACTCATTGTTGACATTGACAACATTGATTTTCAAATTTTTTGAGTTTCATTTAATATAATGAATTTCAAATTGAAAATGAGATTTGTCATTTTTGCCCATTTCTCCCCTTCTATCCCACCCCGCGGTGTTGTCGCGATTTCTCCTTTGTTTCATTTTCGTAGGAAGGGTTAATATCGCCTACTAGAGCAAAGGCGAAAATTTCCCACCTCCTGGTTGTTATCCAGTTAACAAAAAAAAAACACTTTGAATACTTCCATAAGAGCCTGTGTAAAATAAGGGTGTGTTTTTCTCAATATGGCTGCCGACAGCGTTTTCGGACTACAAGAATCCTGCTATCCGCACGGTGCGAGAGGTCTATTAGTAGGGATAAAGGAAAAATTCACCAAAAAGTCCCTTCTTGCCCGTTCGCAGAGCCGCACCGGGAGTCACGAGCATTATCCTTATTGCTGTATAGGATATCGCCCTCTTTCTAATCTTAGTCTGTGCTTTAATCTACAGATACATCAAACAATCTCAGTATATCTATGTAAAGAGACTTTACCAGGGTGATCCCTATGGTAAAATCGAAAGGAGAAAACCACCTAAAGTTTCCAAAATTAAAGGACAGAAACTGATGTGTGACCATGCAACCCTAGATGGCAGCACTCGTGATGCGGGAGATACCTCGGCCTTCTCTGATCTACTGTTTAGACCTTTCCGTTTCCCTCACTCACTTGTCAGCTGGCACCACGGTGACGAACAGCTCTCTCGTACAGAGCGTGCATTCACTCCTCCACGTTTTCCGCAAATTAAGAAATTGTTCCATCTCTTGTTTTCAGTGTTCTGAAACTATTTATCAATGCCAGCTCCCGCAGCTTTTTCTCTCCTTAATTGTTCTTTTTGTACTTTCTTCTCTGAATTTTTTCTTTCTCTAATCTACACAAATTGAAAAAAAAATGAATGAACACATATTCAAATAAATGAAATAGTTTCTTTATTACCATCTTATCTTCTTTGGACCATTTCTTTCCTCTATCTTCTTTCATTGGATTGGATGCTTTATCTTCCGTACATGACTCAATACAACCGAGTTCAGAATCATCCAAGACATCTTGTAGTAATAGACTCTCGGCAGCATTTTGTTCTTCCTTATTCAATTTAGTGTTTTTTTTTGCGCCTCACGAGTCGTTCGCTGCCGAAATATTAATGGGATTGTAGGCTCTTTTGGGTTTTGTAGTCCGTGATGTGGCAACAATCTTTCCGATTTATAATAAACTTAATTAGAATTATCACGTGCCTTTTCAGTGTTCTGAAACTATTTGTCAATGCCAGCTCCCGCAGCTTTTTCTCTTCTTTTTCTCTCCTTAATTGTTCTTTTTGTACTTTCTTTTCTGAATTTTTTCTTTCTCTAACCTACACAAATTGAAAAAAAAAAATGAATAAACATATATTCAAATAAATGAAATAGTTTCTTTATTACCATCTTATCTTCTTTGGACCATTTCTTTCTTCTATCTTCTTTCATTGGAGTGGATGCTTTATCTTCCGTACATGACTCAATACAACCGAGTTCAGAATCATCCAAGACATCTTGTAGTAATTTACTCTCAGCAGTATTTTGTTCTTCCTTATTCAATTTAGTGTTTTTTTTTGCGCCTCACGAGTCGTTCGCTGCCGAACTATTAATGGGATTGTAGGCTCTTTTTGGTTTTGTAGTCCGTGATGTGGCAACAATCTTTCCGATTGATAATAAACTTAATTAGAATTATCACGTGCCTTTTCAGTGTTCTGAAACTATATATTTGTCAATGCCAGCTCCCGCAGCTTTTTCTCTTCTTTTTCTCTCCTTAATTGTTCTTTTTGTACTTTCTTCTCTGAATTTTTTCTTTAACCTACACAAATTGAAAAAAAATGAATAAACACATCACACGAATTCACATATGTCAGGACAAATCGAATGGTCGGGCTAAGCAGGTCTTCAATTAGTGTTTCAAAAATTGCCCTGGATATACTGAGAAAAGCTAAAAATCAGACAAAGTAAAAAAGAACAACCGCAAAGCAATTTACCCAGAACGGAAATCAATTCCCTCAAACAGAGAATCAATCTGAATCTGAGCTTCAGTTGATACAGAAAGAACGTGTTTAGCTCTTTGAGATGCTGATCGGAGGCGAAGTCGCGCGTGGTTGTCAATATCCTTGCGGTATTTCCTGTTGAATTTTCAAGCGAAATGATTCACTAAACGAGTATCAAAACACTCGCCTCCTAAGTGAGCGTTAACTAGCACTAGCACTAGACTTTACTTCTACTGAACCGTTTTCGATTGTCAAAACAGACACAATGAAAGTGCCGCCGCCAAGATGAAAGGTCAAAACATTGCGTAGACCACCAAACTACAGTGACATAAATATTTTTAATTAATACAATTTTTATGGTGGCAGACTAAAGAAAAGCGAAGATACCTTCCTATCCAAGCAATAGGCAATTTCAGCAGCAGTAGATTCATTGATGACACGTAAAAATTTAAAGCCAGCTAATAAACCAGCTTGTTTTCTGGCTTCACGTTGAACATCATCGAAGAAGGTAGGGACACTATAACAGCCTCATTAATGGTCTTGCCTATATGAGCTTCATTAATCTCCTTAATCTTCCGAAGAATAATAGAAGCGATGTCTTCTGGATAGTACGTTTGAGTTTTGTTCTTGTATTTCACTACAATTTTGGATCTATCTCCTTATCGCCGGTAACTTCAAAGGGCCAATTATTCTTGCCAGCTTGGACTACTGGATGGTTATATTTCCGTGCTATCAATCTTTTTCCATTAAACACGGTGTTTATTGGATTCACGGCAAGTTGACTGAGCGCAACATCTCCAATGAGACGTTCATCAGTGTCAGAAAAAGCCACGCAAGAAGGAGTCGTACGACTTCCCTGATCGTGGGTAAAAATTTCAATTTGGCGTTCTAGAATACAGCGACACATGTGTGAGTGGTACCAAAATGGATGCCAACAGCAGGAGAGCTCTGAAAAGAAAAAATGTATGTATCAGAGGGATTGCTACAGAAAATGAAACATTAACTATCAAATGCATTACCATAGATTTTCCATTCAGTAGGTAAATAAATGAAATTTGAACATGTTTTCTTGGTGGTACAATTGATTTTGAAGGGGCAGCAGAAGAATCAGGTTTAGTCTGAAAGCCAGACTCAGTTTTTTTTTCAGTTGATATCTTTCTTCTAACTCCACTGCAAACAGGTGACTTTCCCTTACTAACTTCACTAGCCTACTGCAGTTTGCTACAGATTTGAGGCAACTGGATGTGTCAACACAGTCAGAACTGCCTTCGGATTCTTCAGGAGCTAGATAGCCTACCCAATGGCTCTCATGTTTCTGCTTTCCACGGCCTGAACTGGAAATTTTATACCTTGGAAGTGCTTTCCAAGGCCAGAACCTTCAAAATATCCACTCTGATATTAAAAAGTTAAACACACAGGATTTATCGGCGGCGGAAACAAAAAAAAACTTGAACTTGAATGAAAAACTTGAAACTTGACTTGAACTTGAAAATGTTTTAAGTGTGTGCTTTGTAATAATTTTTTTCATATTTCCATAATAGTCATGGGCAGTCTATTAACCTGGAGAACACAAGACGTCGTCAGTCGTCACATGCAATTGTGCTGAGTCCAATATATTTTCTATGAAAAACAGCTTATTATACCAGTTAAATTTAATCTTTTCTATCCTTTCTAGTATATTTTTTTTAAGATCGGGACAACAGTGATGTAGCAATTTATGAATGTTGCTATATAGTTGAACAATGATGTGATAGTTCCTTGGTAATCAAACTCTTTGTTTGGATTTCATCAAGAAAATATAATTTTCATTCCGCTTACATCAGAAAGTAGAAAACATTCAGCAACACTTATTAATAACTTTTTAGTGCAGAAGGGAATAGTTTAACATAAAATGTTTTAGGTATGGAGAGATAAATGGTAGCAAATAGTAAGAAGATATGGTAACTCTGGAACTGTTTCGATGTGCAAGGGCCACCTGTTATAAGAATTAACTTTTCCATTTTCATTGACTTGTATTTTGTTATCAGAGAATGATGTAGCCCACCCGGACATCAAGTTGCCAAACACATAGAGGTATTAAATGCCTAGCCACTGCTTTGCATTTTCTTGTGATTTTCTCTTAAATTGAGATCGAAATTCCAAGTAGCGCTGCGTTAGATTCAAAACGGCGATGACGCAAACAATCGAAATTACTATTCCCAACCAGACCTGAAATGTGATGGAGTTACTGTAAATGTTGGTTTGTAATAATGACTGGGATTTTGCCTTTCCCTGTCTTGTTTTAACGTAACCACCCAGCCAGCACAAACAGTAACCAAACAACTACCAGGTAGTGACCAAGGGTAGTTCGGTAGCTACCAAAGTTTGTTGCCTGGAAGTGGTTTAGTTACTGCCTATTACCCTGCCCAGGCACTATACTTTTGGGTAGTTACCTAAATATATCATTTTGGTAGCTGCCTACATACATAGAGAAATGAACAAAGTTTTTTTCCATGTAAATATATTATGCATTTTTTTTTGTATTTTTCCCGTAATATCTTTTATGGCAGCAAAAAATGTTTACATCGAAAAGCCGTTTTTTTAATTTTGTCAATAACTCCTACAGTTATTGACAAAAACACACCAAACTTCAACCCCAATTAGATAACATGTTTTTACATGTTACACTTTAAAAATTTTGAATTAATTAATATTTTCTATTTCCCCCCTCACTGTCCCTGTTGACCCTGTGTCCCGGCATACTCCAGTCTCCCCTACCTAAGCAATCAAAACAAAAAGATAAAACAAGAGATGAAATCCCTAGAAAAGAAGTTGAAGTTTTTTTTCTTCCGTTTTTTCATGTTTCCTGTTAAACCCTATCGTTAACTGACCAATGGGATTTTTAAAATAAAATCGGATCTGTTTTACATTACACCATAGAATTGGTAAGTTACATTACTCAAATTATATTGCATTTCCTCCCCATCGATTATCAAAATGTAAATTAAAAATATGTGTGGGCTAGTTTTTAGGTTCATCACCTAGGGATTGGGATACTATCTCTTGTTATGCCAATGCAATTAACCTATTGATTGAAATGCGTAACTCGTTTCAAAGATTTAGATGGAATTGGTTTCAAAGGGGGTTGGAGTTGATGAAGCCAATGAACTGGAGATCATGTCAAGACCTGAGCTCTTTATAGTCTATACTCGACCATTCTCAAAAATAATCTGGAGTTTGTTTAAGTTTGCAGAAGAAATATTCAGCATTGCCAATTATGATTTGCCTGTATTGTAATGAAAGGGCTTTTCTACAATGTTTCAAACTATTTGAATTTTGAAACATGTAAAGATTGCAAAATTTTAATTTATCATCATTGCGATTCACTATCTGCTTAAGCATATTACATGTTTTATTTTTTTTCCGAAATGAGACTGAAATATTTACGAGGCTTTTATTTTATTGTAGTATTCGGACTTATGCTAAGGTCTTTTGACAATTTGTTTTATGGTTTCAATGGCTAAGATAGCTACGCCCACCGTAAAGGGATTACATATGTAAGCCTGGAGCAATTGGAAAGTCGAAACGCTTGAGGCTCTTCCCGAGAAAACTGGACAGAGGGGGGTGATAAAAGACATGGTTATAACTCTAATGCTATTACAAAACTATTGAAAATGAAATTCTTAAAAGTTACTTTGGTCATTAAAGTAATATAATATGTGAAAAAAAATAATGTTATCAAAATTTGGCATTTATGGGATGGAATGGACAAAACGCAGCGCTGAAAATGTAAAAAGAGGAGGGGCTTAGAAAGTTTTAAGTATTGAATCACAAATAAAAGTAAAGATGGTGTTTTTGTACAAAATTATTTTGGTTGTTTACAAAAAAAATGTTGAATATTTTTATAGCCTACTGCTCTTACAGTCCATTATTGCCCCAAAAAAGATGATCAGTATTTCCCACAGAAAAAACATTTTTCTAAATCATTGTTATTCTTAAACGATTAACCGTAACAATAAAATTTTTACACAACATGAAAACAGAATGAATAAAGTATTTTATTCAACAATAACAATTTTGTTAACCGTAGAGGTTGTTTAGTTATACAAAAAACTATGGCAATGAAGAAAAAAAAATTTTACCACCATTTTTATATTATTGCTATAACTCAAAACTATTAGCAGGATTTTACTTAAACTTATACCCTGTAGTTGTTATGAAATTTTTCATTTCACAATATTTTTTTTCCTCATCCCTACCGTCAGTTATTGAGCTTGTCCTACCTGGTACGTGTCCAGCATGACCCCACTCTCCCCTACTGTGCTTTATAGTTTGATGCGCCGTTTGTAGCAGCGAAATACATACATACGCCTCTTTTCTTCACCCCATTCATCTGCTATGCTCGTCTACTTCCATATAAAAAATATAAAGTTGGAAAAGGCTATCTCGACTGAAGCCAGTTTTCGGACAGGAGGAAGAGCTTAGTGCCAAAGGCAAGCCAATTGCAGGGCTGGTCGCACTTTCTTGGTTCAATTCTTTGGCTTGTCATTGGTTCAATTATCCCAATTGTCCACCAGGCAGCGCTGATCAGGTGCGACCACTGGCTTCAGCCGAGATAGCCTTTTCCAACCATAAGTTCCTCCACCATACTTTTACACCGGAGATTATTACGCAAATACGGAAAGCTCACTGAATTTATAAGGATCGATCTGATACCGTGACACTGAAATCTTTCTACCATTGTATTTCTGCGCCAATTATATTTTTTAGTTTATAGAGTTTTGGTTATAAAATTTTAATTGTTGAGTCCTGCCGTCCTACATTGCTCCTAATTTTACACAAGAGTGTGTTACCGTCACTCGTGTCTCTCTCTATTGATTCATTGATTTGTATAATACAAGAACCACCAAATTTTTTTTTCTTGTGTAAAATATCATCCTATTTTTAATCACTGATTTTTTCATTTATAGGCAACGTAATCTCCACGTTGAATCTTCTTGCAACGATTGTTAATAATCTATGTCATGTCGACCGTCTTCACATTTCCACGATGATTTCTTTTCACACTAAAGTGTCTTGTATAGCGTTTTAACTAGCAAGTCCCTTTAATAATTATTATGCCCATTTAATTGAACGATTACTTTTTTTGCACTTATTTGCACTGAACGAGATTAAAAAACGCTTACTGTTATTACGGTTATCTAACCTGAGAATTCAATAACAAACGTAAATATAAGAATCATAATTTCCATCATAGTTTGTGATGGGGACAGGGGACATACATTAAACATACATGATAACACTCAAATGATTCCTAAGTCGTGACCGAGAAAATTTAAGAAAAGGATTTCGGGGTGGAATAAGCATAGAACAAAGTAAAAATGTATGTACTTAATGTTAAAATGCGATAGCCGTCGCTAGATAAGTTTTATTGTACGGGGTTTTTGTTTGTTGGGTTTTTTTGTCGGACCGGCATGGCAATAGGTCTGACCACGTAGGTCCAATCCATTGTTCGAGAAGCAGACGGTTCTTGAACGAATGATTGGACCCTCGTTAAGTATCAAGCGTAATAAAAATTTTCGTTCATCTATCGGCCGCAGTGGTGCGCATCGGCGTAAACTGCGCACGACTTTTTACTCGACTATTACTTCTTGGTTGGAATAGCATCTATAGACTCCTGGTCTCTTCTCGGCTGTCTTGGCTTTCCTATCACGGCTTTAGGGTAAAAGTAGTCCGATTTTCAGAGATGAAGTGAAAACGTCAAAAAGAGCCATTTAGGCTGTACGAAGTAGCTGCACGTAGAAGCTGACACACTCACTAGAGGCGCTTTTTAAAGTTTCCAAATCGGACTACTTTTACCCTAAAACGGGATAGGGAAGCCAACACAGCACTCATAGAAATTGAGTTAAGTGGATGTTGGAGAGTGTCGGAGGAAAATATCCACGATTGGGAGAAGCAAGCTCTCCCAATCGTGGATATAGAATCTTTTGATAAATCATAGTGCAATATAGCTTTTTCTGTTCATTTTCTTTCAAAATTAACCCAACTTTCGACGTCAATAAGATACAACAAAATGGATCTTTTAAATACACCTTACTCACACCGACTCACATTGTATCAATACTTTTTTTTGGGGCGGAAATGGTGGTCGATCTTGACGAACTTTAGAACTGGTTCCAGGAAAAGAAACAGCATATAAGGGATGCTGAACCTTCCAGTTTCCTTCCTCTCAGCCATTTTTGATCCGAGCATCCTTGGCGTTCAACTTAAACTTACTCATTTTTAAAAATAATACTAAAATTACACACCAGTTGAGTAGCTTACACAATAAACAAAACAAAAAAGCAGTTGCTGAAAATCAGGTAATTCAATGTTTTTTATTATAGAAAGTTTATGCCAGCATTTGAATTATTCGTGTTAAAGATTCGTGTTAAAGAGAGAAATTCCATATTTAGGGGGGGGGGGGTTGTCACGCGTTCCGGCTACAGCCAGCTTCGTCGTGACTTCCGCCCTCATCTCTTTCATTAAAACAACAAAAAAAAGTTCCCTATAACTTGTCAACCTATTTTCCAGAGCCGGCGAGGAGGAGTCTTGCGAATAAACCCATTCGTCGAATTTTCTTTTATTGGCCAAGACTGTCTGGAACGCAGCCGTCGCATGTGTCGCACTTGACTAACAGCAACACCAGGAATAAAAAAAAGCAAAAAAAAGTTGAACATATATCTACCAGTCGATCTCCATAACTGTAAAAAACATTATTTTACCTGACCCGCGCTTCCCGGCGCATCCTCCACATTTTTTGGAAACGGCCAGTTCAAGTAGGGATTGGTAGTCTGCCCGTTGTACTTCCTCACAATCGAGCCCCAACTGCACTCGTATGGGATGGGAGCTGGGTCGGGAGACGGCAACGGTTCTTCATTATCTTCGAACTCTTCGGCCACCACAGTTTTTCGGCCGACAACTCCAGTTCTTTGGTTCTTTTTCTGAATGCCGGAAGTTTGTTAAACTTCGCCAAGATGATTCCGCAGTCGGTAAACTTTGCTATATGTCTTGCTATAGCAGGCAAACTTCGTTTCACTCTTTTTGTGCCACAATTCCTGCAATATGAGTTAAAATTGGATTTGAAAATGGAAGTGGTAAAATATGTTTTCCGAAAGTTATACACATAATGATCTTTGACTGACACTTTAACTTGGTATTCTTTTTTAAATCTACAAATGCTAAATATTACGGTTACAAACGGAAAATTGCAGCTGGGCAATCACCAACGATTTCCGAGAAGATCTACATTCCGCCACCTGCCACTGGCAGAAAAAGCAATCCAAAGATTGGCCAACAACAAGCAATGGTGTGAGGTGCGAGAATACGTTAGAAAAAACCCAAGTTTAATTGCCCGAACATAACTTTCAGTCGTTAACACTTAGCACGTGTCCCAGTCACCCAAACTCACCCGCGAAAACACACACACACATATCGACATGTGCAGAATCACACACACAGACACACACATAACTCTTTGTGCATTACTGCCAGCACGTGCCACTTACCTTAGTGATGCTGGCATGAAAAGCAATAGCAATTGGCTGACGAGACTAGTGACAAAACGAGGAATGTCAAGTTTACGTTTGAACAGTTGGAAGGACAAGTAAGCGAGACTAGGCGATGGGAGGAGTGGCTAGCCGACCAGGGTAGCGCTGGTGACATACCCCACCCAAAACGCGGTTCTGTTCTCATTAAACCGTCAACAATGTTTGACGCAATTTTTAATGGTGGCCAACGACAACAGACTAGTTTTCATTTGAAAAGCTGATGGGAAAAATGAAGAAAGACGAAGGGATGGGAGCCCTGGCCGGCCAGACGGGGCACAGCAGTTGAGGATACCCCACCCAAAACGGGTTTCCATCCTCATTCAACCGTCCGCAAAAAAAAGGGACTGGAACAACGCTGAAAGTATCAATTTTGTTCATATGCTGGGAGGGAAAATAGCTATCCACATGTTAAAGGAATCTACTTTACGAATTTAAGGCTTTTTTGCTTGTTTCAACTTTCAAGCTGTTTTTTATGGAGTTTGTCATGGGAAATTATATATGTTTGATCGCAACTACAAAGAATTTAATGAATGGACGAAAAATTTGATGCCTTTCGACCGGACTGGCAAGAGAGCCCAAACACCCGACGACCGAAGACGAGATCATCCATGTCGACGAAATGGAACGCGCAGATAACTAGTGCACGTGCCGAATTTAGAAGGTATACCTCTATGACAACGAGAGGATTTTTGCCCTTTAAAAAAAATTACAGGAGGAGATCTCTTAGACAATGCCATTGTGCAACAAGAAACACTGATAGACAATGCCATTGTGCAACACGAACCACTGATACAATTCAAATTTACACTGCACAATAATAGTTACCGTTCCCCAGTCTATGTCAATTGGCTTCACATTTACCATCTACTAATTCTCCCTACCGGAAACAACGAAATAGATATCTATAATGCCCTTAAAATTAAAGGCTACGAAATCCTCGTCGTGTACCACTTTAAAGCTGACAGAGGCGCAGAAAGGTAGCAAATCCCACCGTAGCACTTGAATTCGACAGAAAGTCTCAAAACAAAATGTTCATAAACAAAAAAGTCTTCACAGCGAGACCGTACATGCAATCCTAACTGTAGGTTTCTTGAAAAAATGAAAACAACTGGGCCACACCAGCAATACAGCATCTGTATGTATAGGGGCAAAGTGCGATGTAATAGTTTATGAAAAAAACGATGACCAGTCAAACTGCACCCCCCTCCTCACTGTATCAATTGTGGTGGAAAGCATTGGAAAGTTCGTCAGCGTGCCCATTAATTTGAAACTGATGACTTCAACGACAGAGCAAGATAGGCCAAAGCCTCAAAACTAATCAAGCTACATCCAGATCCTCTGCGCTTCAGCATCCATAAGTCCAATTAGACTCGAAACTGAAATTCTAAAGATGATAGTAGAGTCCATGCAAACTCTCTGAAATTCACCAATTAGAACAAATAGTAGAAACCCTGGATTCAAGATTCAATATAAAGTCCAGTGATAATTTATTGTTTACTTATTTCTTAATACAATTCACAAGAAATTTATTAACATCTTTCTCTCTGTCAAACAGAAGGATAATTTGTCTTGATCACTCCTGTATAAAAGACAAGTGAAATTTTGTGAACAAATCAAATTAAATATTAATCATACCTTTGACGACTGAAAAAAATGAGAACACTCAATTAATTTAGAAGTGAGAAAACCATCTTCGGCATGTTAATGCTTCCTAATTATCGTCATTTTCAAGACTTTTCTTCTGGGGCGACAATTTTTGGTAAAAATTCATTTATTACTAATTAAGTAGTAAGTAAATTTAAAGCTTCATTGATATAAATTAATAAACAAATTCAAAATTTCTTTTTTTTTCTTTATTGACATTTTAAATCTCTCAATAATGGAGGCAGCTGAATCTGTGATGTTTAACTTTACTATTCATGTCCGTGGAGAATGAGTGGCAGGCACTGACAAGCACGTATATTCTAGGCTATGGCAAAATAAAATCGAATGGAATTGACCATTTCAGAGTTTCTAGAGGTTTACATCAAAAGAATTTTAACAAGTCTTGAAAAAATTGTAATTCCCTAACAACGAATCATCGACAACATCAAGCAAAACTGTAGTCCAAGCCAACAAGTTCCTTATCCCTATAAGGTGGCGTTCATAAATTTTGAAACGCGATTTTCACGTTTTTTACCCCCTCCCCCCAATTGTAACAAATTGTTACAAAAATTTGACCCCCACTTCTAGATAACTAGGTAACAGAGTCTTTTAAAAAAATTAAAATGACAAAATATTAATAAAAAAACAGCTTTTAAAACCAAATTTCTGTGTTTAACGACAAGACGTTGAAATTTTGCCTCTATTACGTGACAAAGTCTTGTAGCACCACCCTCCTTGTCACAATCTGAAACAATTAATTCGCCCCCCCCCCCCCACTCCCTCCCCCCTATTGCGTTACATAATTTATGAACGCCTCCTTATAACTTTTTATGTGTGGTTCTCAACAGGGAAGCCAGAGTCTGATAAGGCAGAAGAAGAAGGGAGTGACAGATCCTTTTAAATTCCACCCAGTTTCTGCTAAAAGAGTGCTGAAGCTTTACATGACAATAACTCTGAAGAATCAACGTCAGAACACGAGGCAGAAGAAAGGGCTTAAATGACATCAATAGGCCTACACATGAAACAGCTACTCAAGCGGAAGAAGAGGGTGTGTTGACGCCAAAGTTGGAGAGACAAGAGAAGATTAAACAGCAACTAAAGCCCAAGCTGGAGAGAACAGTTGTGGTGTATAATGGTGACGTTATACGGTAGGTTTTCCTATAACAGATGTGGACATATTGGGTAACGACAATGTATTTATTGCTATACCTGAGTGGAAACTAATGTATGGTTTTTTTTGTTTACTGTTTTTGGTTTTGGCAATCCAACAATCAGAAAAATCAATGTAAGTAAAGGTTAACGGGGCGAAAATTCTTTTTGAGCTAAAAGTTGGAATGCAGCAGCTGAGAGAATTGTTCATGGAGATGAGAATTAAAATCACTAACAACTTGCCTACCCCAATCAATGGACCGTCATACCCAACTGACGTACGTTGCTGTTGAGTTGCCCGTGACAAGACAACAGTTTTTCCAGAAGCTTGAAGGGCAAAGGAAGAATGATGCTACCCTAAACACTCAAATAAGAAACGCTCTGACCCTGGTTGGTAACAACAAAAACTTAAAGGCCATTTTCTGAAGTGCTCAAGGGTCTGATGTCCAAAGAGCTCAGAATGATCTACGTTTCCTGTAAGGCAACTTAAGTAAAACACGTTTTTTACTGATATGAAAACTATTCCCCCCTTTGTTATGGGTAAACTTTTAAAGACATTCCTTAGTGTTTCTACCTTCTTTTATCGTTTTTTTTCTTTTAATTTAGGCATAATTTGGCGTCGTGCAGACTAGACCAGCCAAGAGTTGACAAACGACACCATTCTTAAGGAAATTGGGCCAACCGCTTTCGTTTATCGCTGGAAGAAAGAAACTTACTGCCATATATTCAAAAAGCTGCCGTATAGAAGTTTTAAATGGCAAAAGAACGGCTGGGAACCGTCGACGAAGACGTCATTGAACAAGATGAAAGAACTCGTAATTTTTAGTTGTGAGCTCATACATAGCAACATAACTGTATTGGCTATATCTCTTCTACAATAGGCAATTCAACAGCATTTCTCGGACGAATTTTAATTTTAAAGTTTTCAATAATTGGTTAGCTTTAGTTATCAAACATATAAATTGATTTAAATTGATTGACCTCATACGATTTTAGTGAAGAATTGATAAATATGTTCTGAATGGGGTCTATGCTGGAGTTAATAAGTTATCGCAGCAGTTTTCATTATTGGCACGTGGGTCTGCTTTTGTGTGACTTCTTCTTGTTCGCTATTATTGCAGCAATTAGCTTCAACAGACTTTATTTTGGCCTTTTGATTATTTTATTTTATTAATACCTTATTTGACTCTTTTTATTTCGGGTGGGAAGCGCCTATCAGGCTATCACACCTATCGTTCCGGCGTAGTACGATATAATAAAACCACGCAATTTTAAAATAGCAATTACCGTTCAAGTTTATTTTTTTACTCGGCAATTATTTTTTTTTTCTTTTCTATATATGGTACATTTAAACCTCATCAGAATTTTCCGCGCACCGCCAACTTATTGGATTTGCACGGAATGGCCATTGTTGATAATCTTTTTCATCGTCGCTAAAATCTCGCCTAGTTAGTTTTTATACAAGAGCAGAAACAACAACAAATGTGATTTATAACGCGAATACATGTAAACGCTTTGTTAAAAAGATTCTCCGAAAGAGCAGAATGTTCTGGATATGTAGCCTCCACAGTCCATCTGCCAACGATTTTTGGAAAAAAAAATAACCTAATTTAAGATTATGTACCAAAATTTAACATAAATTAACACAAATTAAAGACCATTTTCGAAAAGTCTTTTTGCGTGCTCCAACAAGGACAGCATTAACACTCTCGATGTTGTATTGCTTTTAACAATAAAAGTCCCCATAAGAGATGATTAGGTGATGAATTAGGCGGACGTTGAGTTGACCACATATAACACACTTGCGGGGATGTCCCGAAAAAAGAAGGAAATAATAAACGATTATCCATTCTAATGCTTCCCCGTACGTTATGACAAGTTATTTTATGGCCAAGATTCCAAAAAATTTCACTCAATGTCATTATTGCAAGTAAACACAAAAAGAGCACACTGAGCAAATGACACTGAAACTACCTCTGCTGTTTGTTGCCAGACTTCTAAAAAATATAAGTTATGTTTATTTTCAAAAATTCAATTTTGCTAAAAATATAAAAAATAAAAAAAAGTCTTAATTCATCCATAAGTAATTTTTTTGAATATACATTAATAACAACAGAAAAAAATTGTTTAAACTTTGGGACACATAAGTTTGGTTAATAAATGTGATCATGGCATAATTTTAGTATAACTTCATTCTCCTGCCTTTCTTACGCCCGAGAGCCTAAACTTATGCCTTAAAGTTTTCTGAAAACAAAAATTACAATCTTTACAAAATGCTGAAACTGAAGTTTCGGCATAGTTTCGGCATTGGTTTCACATTGGTCGGTAGTGGACCGTGGTCGAGGCGGGAGAGGCATTATAGACTACTTGTGGATTTGATGATTTTCGAGTTGGTGGTATTCCAGACCAGCTATACGGTCGACCCTTGGAAATATTGAAAATATACAAGTTGGTGTCGTTCATTACTCTTTTTCTACGTCTTAAAGTGTTTTTTTACCGCAGCTCCCATATAGCCTGCTATTCATTGCAAATTCATTTCTAAATAAAAAAAGGAACAAAATGTTTGGAAAAGTATATAAAATCAAAGAACAAAGCAATATACTGGTGTACTGGTGTAGCTGTAGCCAAATTTGTCGAAGATCATAGCAAAAAGGAATTCTTCTTTTTTTCTTTTTTTGGCCCTATTCGTAGCCTGATTAAAATGATTAGTCTGACTTTGAATCAAGTTATGTTTGTCTGATTAATTAAAAGATATTATAGGGGATTTCTTGTTACAAGAGACATATTCCTTTACCTAAGAGAATTGGTGGACGATAAAAGAAGGTAGTAATTTAAACCAAATATAACTGCTACTGTTTGCAATTTCCATGTATTTTTTTTTGTTTTGGGAAATATTCGATCATATTGGGTTCAACATTCAATTACGATTTTTTGCTTAAATTGCTGGAAAAGGAATTGCTCTTTTCTTACCAAACGCCATAACATCTAGTTGCAACATTGGCGAAGATTAAAACAAAAAATACACTTCAGTAACACATCTAGTTAAATAGGAATAAAGAGGAGGGGGATTTTTAAAGCATTGGCTTCTTTGCAAAATTCAAGTTGAAAAAGTCAAAAATAGATTTGCGCACGATTTCGAAAAACGTTGAATAATCGCCAACCTCTTTGAAAGCAGATTGATTTATTTTGCTCCCCTATTCATCTTGATCCTTTATTTCAAATAATGCTTTCTGGTGAAGATAAAAATTGGTCCAAAGCTCATTTAAAGTCAGTATGGTTTCAAATTATGTCAATAGCCGAAAATAGACACCCAGAATGTGACTAAGTAGCGGTTCCTGTTCTTCCAATTGAAAATATGGAAGATTATCTAGACCGCATATTTAAAAAAAAGTCTTCGTTCTAATTGAACACCAGGATTTTCTTCAAGAAACCACAGCACTCAATTTATTGAATCTTTTCATTCCATTCCATTACTTCAGAAGAATGGAAAACAATTTGAATGGTGGGAGAAAATGAAAATGGAAATGCCTGAGATTTATTTACTCGCAAAATTAGTGACCGCTCCCTGTAACACAAGTCAGCGTTGAGAGGTCCTTTCCTGGACTAAAGATGTTTTCGTCTCCTTATCGCTATAACATTGATTCTTCTCTATTAGAAGACATCCTTGTTGTTCTAGAAAATTTCTTGTTCGAGAAGTCCAAAACCGCATAGGAATTTAATAAAATTTTGGAATCTATTTTGTTCATAAATTAATTCGTCGATGAACGTTTTATTCAGAACGTTTTTACTGACTGTAAAGTTTTAGCTTAATTTCCCAGCTGGCATTGACTTTGCCGGCCCGTTTCTTGTCCGCACTCTACCTGGCAAATGGGATTCGAAGGATTATATTTACCTTTCCACATGCATCACGTCTCGTGCTATCTATCTTGAGTTATAGTAGAAGAACTCACAGTTGTTTTATATTGGCTTTCAGGAACTTAATCCCCCATCACTGCATGCCAAAAATTATATTATCAGACAACGCTATACAAACAACATTTGAGTTCGCCACTCGTAGCTTCAAGAAGCTCCTCGAAAGCCTGGAAGTCACTAAACAATAGTGCTATTATACATATAGGATGTTTATGTAAGGCACCGCTTACAGTGATTTGACAAGACGGGTTTGGAGCAGTAGACTGAATGTATTGACTTCTAGTCAACAGGAGTGGAGTACAAGAAGAGAGAGAAAACACATTTAAGATACAACTTATATAGGAGGGTTAATTGGCGGGATTGTGTGATCCCGCTTGATCGTCATGTCGATTGAGCTGGACCGGTGAGTTGGTTGAGCTGGACCGGTGTCTGGGTCAGCGTGCTTAGTCGGCGTGACGTCATGGGTGTGACGTATGCCACTGGTGTCGACGTCATGGCTGTGACGTAGACGGTGGTGGTGGCCATCTCTGAAAGGGCGGGCATTACCATCCACATAGTTTGTTTGTTTTATACTTCGATTTTAAAATGAAACCATCGCTTGATAAAATTGAGAAACAAAAATTATTTTTGTTTCTAACAGAACATTTGGGAAAATCGCACTCCCTAGAAAAAAAACTATGTGAATCTCAAAGTATATGGCATGTATTTTTTTTAATTAAGTGTAACATATCTTGTTAAAAGCTAATTTTTTTATAAATAGGAGATAATGTTACAAAAACATAACAAACAACAAACAACGCAAATTATTAATTTCATTTTTAATTTAACAAAAAAAGTACTACAAACAGTTATATAATTTTCGTTGAACTAAAGGGGATTTTCACTGCTCATCATGAGTATGCATTAATACGATTTATTATAAACATAATTGTTGCGTTGTATTATTTTTACTTTTGTATAAAAAATATTAATCATCATTTCAGGGATATGCCAACATTGAAAACACATGTTCAAGTTGTTATGTCTTTATTTGGATCTAGAGAAAATGGACTTGCCAGCTACAAGGGCATCATTTTTCCATAAAAAAGATTAAATGAGCGTGAGCACACACAAATTGCTGATAATGTACAACAAACAATCAGTGTGATTCATCCAACTTTGGATACAGTAACATTACTGACTTCCAATATACAATCAATATCCTGTAAAACGTCAAATTTGGTAACAGAATTTAAAAATTATATAACAAATTTCAATTACAATGGTAAATGTTATTTGATTTTTTATATTATAAAACTGTTGAACGATTTTGCAATATTTGTATACCAAAAACAAATTAAATTTTTCTCTACTGCTGATGCAGACGAAATGTGCAAAATTATATAATAATAATCATTTGACTATAGCAAGAAAAGTTAAAACGTTTTCGATGGATGAAACCGATGTACTCGTTCAATGAAACTCACTTTTGCTAGAATTTATTCAGCCCCAAATCAAAATCTGACTCGTTTGTTAAGTCCAGCAGTCTCGGTTTCCCCTTCGTAGCAGAAATAATCCTGTTCTGCCTCTATTCTCAAACTCATAAAATCTTGCTTTGCCTGGCGGTATGGTTCTGACGTAAGGGGTGGAGCTATTCAATGGGAAACGTATACACTATCCATGCAAAGCACAGTTACAGGAGCTCACCGAAAGGAGAACTACAAACGAATGGAAGGGGAGGGGGAAACGTCGACTGCTGGACTTTACACAGGAGTAAGACATCTGACATCTCTCTGGTTCATGACTCTGGTGAAACTATCTTGTCCAACCATTTCACTTTCTCCATTCGATATAAATGAACTTATTTTTGGACAAAAGAACTCAAGAACCCTAAAACAACGCCAGTCAGCACAGCTCGCTCGAATACGGCTTTTGCTTTAACCATGATGATTTTGACAAAATAAAATTTCTAAAATAGGTACCCAACACACTCAAAGCTTACTGTCGCACCTTCATGGAGTATTCCTCTCTTTGTCTCGTATGGAAACATTTTACAGATGGCTCTTGCTATTTTCTTTAACAACTGTTGAAGGTATAACAGCCTCCCTAGCTCTATTTCCAGTTTACAATCCTCCCTTCTCATATTCATACCACTCTTCATTAAAGGAGCTGCTTGCCTTAAGTGTCCCTAGATCTTCAATAATGGTGTTTTCACCTATTAGATTAAGAATTGATTCTTCCATCTGCCTCATGTACGAAAGACCATAAATTTGTTGGTTGGCTCATCGCAATCAAAATAATGTCGCCTGGCCTGTAGGCATTGACGATTGGATCTTGCAGTAGGTTGGGTGTCGCTACGTCCTTTTCCTGCACGGGTGTTGGATGCGTTCGCGAACTCCCCGACAACTTGTATTTCTTTGGAGTATCCGAAACGATTACAATGCCCATATCAGTAAGGATTTCTGGCAAACGAAAATAAGAAAATTTAGACAAACACAACAAATAACTGTGAAAGAAACAAAAAATACCTCTCATTCTATTTCATGGCATGCAGGAAATTGTAAAACAACTCAGGACCCAGTTTATCATTTTCACTGGTTTCCAAGAAAAAAGGAATTAGAGTACAACTAGAGTAAAAGAAGGGAACTAGAGCGAAAACATTCCGACATTGATTGAAAATATGAAACTGAAAAAAGCATATTTTTTTTTGTTGGTCGACATCTCTAGTGGTTTTTCTTCTTTTTCTCCTCTTCTTTGTGTTGATTGCCTTCGATTAATTGAAATTTCTAGAAGAGGTGGCATCAATTTCAAGATTTTTCTGATAATCTTGTCCTGATGCGTATTATATCTTTCAGAAATAGCAGAAGGTTCAGCAGAAGGTCCAGCAGCAGGCCCAGTACCAGTTGTAGTACCACCAGCAGTTCTAGCAGCACCTGTAACTCCCTTCTTTAGCTGAACAGCAGTCATGAACTGGCGAAGTGGCCTTGCCAGTTGAGCAGCAACCAAAATATCATGAACACAACATTTTTTCACCCCTTTCCACAAAGTCTTCTTTTAGTGAATAACAAAGTGTGTTATGTTATTACGTCATGTTAGACAGTTGAAATGCGACATTAACACTCGTAGCAAGTCGCGTTTTTCGAATACTCCAATTTTTACACGCGTCGATTGCACGACGCGCAAATAAGTCCATCGTTTACGAAAAACGGCACTAGTCTCACCATGCTTGTAGCGGAAAGGACTTTGGCAATACCGAGGCTTTTAGAAACTTGCCTAAAATTAAATACAGCGAAAAAGTTGTTGACGCATGTAGTGCGAAACAATTAATACCTTTCCGACTTTCAGACGGAGTGGCGTTTTCTCTCGAAGCGTGGCCCCTGGTATAGTTGCTTTTGGGAAAGCCTCGTCAGTCTAACCAAAGAATCCCCAAGTAGCTTGGCCGCACAAAACTCAAATTTATGATTTCCACACTATCGTCACCAAACTTAAGGCCAATTTCAATGACCACCCGTTAACGTATGTGAAGTCAGATTTAAATTAACCTCAAGCTCTCACACCATCTCACCTGCTGTACGAGGATCGTCTTACTCCACTCTTACATCATCCAGCTGTCGAAGAAGGGCTGCTAGATCCCACCTTCGGTGAAAAGCCTTCTCATCTTTCAACATGTTTGGCATTCACCATATAATTCTTTAATCTTTCTGGTCCCGTTGGCAAAAGGACTATTAAACCAGTCTTAAGGAACGCCAAATTTCTTGCAAGAAAGGTTTCTCCCACCATCAAGGTTGGCGACGTTGTTCTTGTTCACAACGAAAGACCTAGAAGGAACTGGAAGCTAGCCATGATTGAAAGCCTTACCGCCAGCGCGTACGAGGAAACCCGAGCAGCCCAAATTCGTACCGCGAAAAGAAAAATAAATCGTTTCGTAAAAACACTATATCCGCTGGAGGTTACAGAGACGCTCCAAGCCCCTTCAAACACTCAAACCCCTCCCAAATCGAACATTTCACATTCTACAAGATATCCGATATAAAGCACCTATCATTGCCGAACAACGGATCTAGGACTCGGTGGAAGTACAAACAATTCCGGGCTGGGAGTGTGTCGGAATTTATCACCCCCAATTTGTCAACACTGTTTTTCTCCCACCGTAGCCATCGAATTTGACGGAAAGGCTCAAGACAAAATCTTCGTCCACGAAATGGCCTTCAGACCCCGAAATCGTATATCCATGCCCACCTAGGTGCTCCAACAAATTTTAACTGCACCACAAAACCAAAAACTATAAACCCACTTGACACAAAAATGCAGTTATAACGTCATCTCTTTCGAACATGAATGATAAGTTTCCTTTGATCACACCTGTATATAAAATAAAATGTAATTTTTTTTACGTGTTAAATCAATCGTTAATAAATCATACCTGTATCATATGACTGTAAAAATGGGGAAACTCAAATTTAGAAATAGGAATAAAATCTTCAATCTAAAAATAATTTAGCAAAAAAATACGTAATAACTAATAAGATAGCCCTTTTTTAAATGTAGCCCTTGGATTTTTTCAGGAAAAAATACAAAATTTCTTTTAAATCTGGGGTAATGAAATTTTAATAATTATTCATTTTGGACTAATTTTAGAGCCATCGTACAAATTTACCAAGTACGGGAATTATTCTGCAAGTTTTAAGACCAATTGCCACATTCTAAAAATGTATTTCCACTGACAAAAAAACATAATTTTACGATGTTAAATCAATCTTTAATAATACCCGTAGTGACTGTAAAACAAATTTGGACACTCAAATTTAGAACAAGGAATCCGATCTTCGAAAGTTGGCATAATTCTCCTTAGTATCATCATGTTCAGTATCGAAGCTCAATCCGCAACGGCCCCAGATTAAATTTAAAAAATTCGTAACTAGATGGCCCCTCGGATTTTTTTTGCAGGAAAAAGTATAAATTTGTTCTTAAATCAGGAGTAATGGCTGTCCTAGAAAGCAACCGTTCTCTTCCAACTTACCTCGTTAAACGTAAAAAAATTCCTAAAAATAAAGAATCGTTTTAATTTATACACTAGCAAATTAAAAAATGGTGTGTAGATTATGCAGCGTATAACAAAATATTTAACATGATTACGTTGAATTGGATCCATACCTCATAGGAGACGAGGATTACTTGGGCGACATGGATTTTATAATACTGTTATATTTTAAATTTGCCATTTTACTCTTGTCGTGTTATGAGAGATTTAATTATGAGAATTGAAATGTTAAATTAAAGAATGAACCCATCACAGAATTATTCCTGTTGCGGTATGTTCAGCATCTCTGCCGCGACGACGTTTTTGTCAATTTTTATTGTATTTCTCTCACCTGGTTAAAAATGCCGTTTTTTAATAATTTTTTGAATAAAATAATTTCAAACCCTACCTTAAGTAATGTATTTTTTTTAATTGCAGAGGCGTTATCAATATTGATAGTTGCCTCTTTATTGTATTTCCAGGGAAAAAAGAAAACAAAGAAAATAATATTATGGCATAGAGAGTAGACTAGGGTACAGTGATGGTCATATTTGGAGTAGAACAAAGCAAAAACACAAATTTCATAACACATTAAGTAATGTATGAAGAACGATGAAAACATCAAAGATGGACCAAACCACCAGTTCCCAAGCAATTCCGATAAAAGGGAGAACACGACGTCGAAAAACTGGTCAAACAGGGGCCTCTGAGATTGTGTTTCTGGGAACCGTTTTTCACAACACCTGCA
The DNA here is from genome assembly GCF_021234035.1 of Daphnia pulicaria. Lineage (NCBI taxonomy): Eukaryota > Metazoa > Arthropoda > Branchiopoda > Diplostraca > Daphniidae > Daphnia > Daphnia pulicaria. Next base: position 10,039,407 of record NC_060914.1, read on the forward strand.
CAAATCACGTACTTGTTGACTCATGATATTTAGAAATGTTCTTTTCACGGTGTTTGTTAAATATTATGCCAACACCTGCTTTCATAATCCGATTCTTATATAAAAGATTAAATTTATTATCTTAATGTAAAATAAAATTTAAAAAAAATGAAATTACCATCAAACCGAATTAACATATGTTTTCGTCATGTAACTCCATCGAAGGGATAGGTAATTTTGGGATTGCTACCGCCGTCTTCGTGGAATTATTATCCGCTCTGCGTTCGTGTGGCTGATCAACATATTGTCACGGGAGTTTTTATTCCGACTACACAACTCGGCGAGATTGGTACACAATAGGGGAAAAGCAACTCGATGCTGGTCGAAAACACAGTCAAGGAGCCTAATCGCCACTACTGGCACAATAACCAGTAGATTAATATACGCTTTACACACTAGAAAAGAGAACTGAGTCGAACAAAAGGAGAAGCGGGTGCGCTCTTGTGAGTCTGAGACGGATCTGCCGCCCGAGAGACTCCAGCGTAAAAAGAAAGACAACCCACGAAAACAATCCCCGGAAAACAAACAACAAACAATACCAAGAAGCGATGACCAACACACAGAGCAACAGTGCCGGTCCTTATAGTATTAATCACCTCCTTGGGGAACAGTTTAAAAATTTTGATTCTAAATTCCTTTGTCTCTCTACCAAATATCCTGATCATCATTATTATATGATACAACACAATTTTTCAACTTTTAATTCTGTGAAAAAATGTTCAAAACCCTTTAGAAAAAAAACGTCTGACATAACGATATTATTTATAAATGTGTAAGTCAAAAGAACGTCTGTAATGTAGTTCCTTGATATCAATGGGATGCTAATTTAAGACAAGAGAATCATTCCTAAACATATACAGAGGATATCCTTTCAATGAAAAGATAAATGCACAATGTTTGGTGCTGATTTCGCTTTCAAGGGATTTGCAGCGGATATCACATGAGGACGAAATCAATTCCAAATCTTTTAATCCTAGTTTAAATACTCAAAACATAGGATAAGAGTCCTTTTTCCAATGAAGGCCATGGTCAAAAACACTTTGAATGTCTAAACGCTGTCTGACTAGGAAAAGACAAAGATAGGACAAGGACATATTGGATATCCATAGATATTGGATATCCATGGGGCGATAGGTGTTGTAAGAGCACTGATCAAATGAATGTTTTGGTTACAATGTCGAAGTGTCTTCAACGCCAAGCAAAGGAAAGTGACATTATGCTGCAGATCTGAGATCGGTACTAGAGAATAATTAGTTAATTACTGAAGGAAATTAAATTATTATTTAGTTTTATTGATAAAGTTGATGAACCCACCAATTCATATTTTGTGAAAGACATGTTAACGTACAATTTTGTGTCTGTATTTCTACATACCAGAAACATTTAACGAAATGTGCAGATTTTTTCAAAACTGTTATTGGTTGTGTAACAACTAGAGCTGCCTGACTAATTCACAGCAAGTCACTATACAGCCATGGTTGTCCTGTCCAGGTGGCACCCGACTATCGTTCAAATGTCGTTAATGTGTTGTGATTCAGTGATGTACCTAGAAGAAAAGTATGTCGTGTAGACATCGGAAATGACACACATGATTCCGACATAGTTCTGCTATGTCTGTGTGACCCAATCCCTTATATTTTTGTGTAAGAAATTAATATAAAAAGGAAACAAAAGTGTGTCTCCAGTACGGTTTAAATCTAAGACCTAAAGAACCCCAAGCTGGTACACAAATGAGTACAACTTCAAATGAATTATATATAGTTGTAGATTCAATATATACAGTCATACTTGAAATTTTCTTTAGCAGGCTAATGGCTATATATGTTTCAATTTTAAATTGACGGAAGTTATACTGAAAAGCACACCTTTCCCCCTTTTTGGATTTATTTTGTGCTTTTCCATTCTTTTCTTCTCCCCCTTTTTTTCTTTCAACTTTCCCACCAGAAAGAACAAAAATTAGAGGTTAAGTGATCTTCCTATGCTATACCCTCCGTCAATTGAAAATTAAAACAAATAGAGCCATTTGCCTGCTAAAGAAACTTTCAAGCATGACTGTATATTTATAGGAAAACCTGAACTTAACACTGATGTTGTATGCTACATGCTAAGTAGGCCCATATAGTGTTAATTGATCACAGCAATAGTATTATTCATCCAATATATTCTATTAATTGTCTATAATAGCAACAGTTGTGTAACCTAGTTCCCTACATACAAAATTATTATAAAAACTCATTTACTAAATCTAAAGGTTTACAAATATCTATAAGTTCCAAGCCCAGCGAAGAAAAACAATTACGAAAATCGTGCATTATTATCCTCGAAATCAAATTAGAGGTTTAAAAACTACCAATTTGTCTCTTTCGGTTACTTTTAAATTTTTAATCACCGTTTTCCAAATTTTGGTACCTATCCTTGATTTTCATTGATACCAAACTACTGATAATCGGTAACCTTTTTAACAGTGATGATGATGCCGAAATAGAATATGTAATAATTCCTTTACTTCATCAAATGTTATAATTTTTTATGATACTTGTTTTTGCTGGTTGTCTTTGTTTTTTAACTGATTGCTCAAATGTACCAGCAGAAAACATTGAATACCAACAAAACAATTTCAAATGTCATTTTGTTACCGCTACTTTGGAAGAAACGATTGAAAACGATTGAAAACCTTTTGCTAGCAGAAGCATAGGCAAACGTAAAGAAAATTAAAAAACAAGCTATATTTGCAAAGCTGAAATCAACCATTGTTATTCCCTATTTTTTCCCCTTTGTTTATTACTTCAATTTGAAACCTGGATCGCCAGTTTGAATTAAATATTTGTATTTGTTATTTAGCAAGGCCTCAATTCCCCGGTTGGTAGGTAACATCGAGATGAAATTTATGTATTTTTTATTGAGTCACAGCTTTTTATTAATATATTGTCATCGCTTCTTACGGCGGAAAGAAATTGTGTTTCGCTAGAATCCATTCTGATGATTTACGATTGCAGCCATTCTTTCAGCAATGACATCTCAGTTTTCAAATTGCCATCAGGTAAGGGCGTGCTACTTTTATCACTGACAAGAAAACATAAGTCAGATTTTTTAAATATTTATAAATGTTATCATTAAAAAAAACATTAAATGCTTTACACATAATATGAGCCATAATTTTTTTCGGTTAAATATTTTTAGGTCTTAAAATCCTTGGGGAAATAATAATAGAAGACCTTGCGTTCGAAGCAGATGCTGTGGACGCCATTGACTTTTCTTTTCATACGTGCAAAGATTTTGGTTCGACCAAATTGGACCTTATCGATTTCGAAATCAAAATGATCATAGACTAACCAACAATCATCTGGAATTATACAACCGAAAATTGAATCAAAGAATGCATGGATGTCGCTTGAATTGATTCTGGATTTTTTCCTGTAAGTAAATACATTTTTAGCGTCGTCAATCAAAATTAATAAACAAATTAGAAACACTGTATTTTATTTCTACATTGAAATAAAAACTCTACAAAAAATTGAGGCAGCTTAACCTGTGAATTTTAACCATGCTACCCGTGGAGATGTGAGCGGTGTCCGATAACAAGCACGCATCTTCTAGGATACGGCAAAAAGAAATCGGATGAATTAATTCCAGAATTTCTAGAGGTTTCCTTCAAAAGAATTTGAATCAGACTTAACAAATGACAGAATCCAGGTATAAGGGCTTTTGAATAGAAAATAAATATTTTAAAGTGGGCACACATTTTATGGTTCTCTTTTTCAGGACCATCAACTACAAATACAACTCAATGCCATGTTTCAACGAGCTTTAGACCAAGAAGGTTACGCACCACCTTTACTCGTTGTTGATTAGCCTGCATATTTGTCGAAATCAACCATAACATATCAGAAGGCGTGGAAGAAAAAGTTTAAACACCTACAGTTTTACCAACAGTTCAAGAACACTTTCGGTATACTGCATACGGAAAATTTGCATAAATTAGCAAGTGAGCTTTATTATCTGTGCTAATCTCAAAATTTTTACTCGTCGAAAGAACCTAATGACATCGCCGGGGGCAACCTATTATTCAAGAAGAACTCCACAACTTTCGCGAAAGACAGGATATCGGAAATTCACCCCTTGATGAAGTTGTTACGGAAGAACAAAATCCAATTCAAGAGCTTCCAAATCAAAAAGTTTAACAAGATATAGTGTTGTCGCAACTAGATCCAATTTCTAGTACAGCGCTTACATCCCCCCCAACGTATAGAAAACAGGCCAGTTTCCCTCAGATTTAATTAAGTGTCTTGGAGCCATACCGAGCGGTTGGTTTAGAGTAGTAGCTTTTATTCGACCAAGAATTATGATTGTGATTTCTTCTGTCTAGAGCCGATAATCTAGTACTGACTGCTTGGAGGCTCCAATCTCGTACCGATGATCCTGTACCGTTACCAAGGTATGAGATCACCAATATTTACATTGCGTAATATGTCATCATATAGATCACCTCGTGTATTGCAGTAACTCTTTCTGTTTAGAATGCCTCACTACACTTCGATTTCAAAATCAGGGAATCCCTCTGTTTGTCCAAGAGGTAGAGTTCCTTTCAATGATTTTTTTTTATTAACTGGACGCCATTTTTGTTCCTTTTGATTTATTTCTACTTATACCTGAGTTACGGCCTGCCTAAATGTATACTTAAGTAAATTAGTTCGATTTTTTTCCTAAATCCTAATTTCTGGTGTGGAAGTGATAATGGCGATGATCGGGACGATGATGAAACGAACCTTATTTTATTTTAGAAAATTACGAGGATCGTGACTGGGCGGATTGTGGGTTTGGAACTCGGACAGGTGATGATAAAATTTGGGAACGAGTCGGAATATGATTCGAAAGACTACTAATTGGGACGATGATATGAACGATGAAGACGAAGGTGACGATGAAGATAAAATCATTTTAAGGATGACGGGGGTAATGGGGCAAAAGGGAAAAAATGAAGTAGAATATGGAGTTGATAAAGTCAATAAAGAGAAAGTAGAAAGTGAGGTAAAAAGAGGAGGATTCAATTCAATGTATGGCAACGTTCGCTCCATTTGTTTACAAAATAGCCATTGTGTCTGCTGCTAGTTGTTTCTACTGCAAACATGGATATCCCAAACAACTTTATCGGTGAATTTGTTGACGATTAAGCTAATATTTCGGACAAAGTTCAGTGTCAAGTAATGAAGAAATAATAAAAATTTTGCCATTGATTTCTTTGCGTTGATCTTGCCAATCATTAATTATATTTGCACACGCACTGCGAACAAAAAAGACAATAATGAGAATCGAATGCGGATTAAAGATAATGTCTTTCAGGTCTTTTTGGATTCCGGCAGCAGTCATTGGATTTTTCTACTTATCACGCACCTCCATGGCAGCAGAGAGTAATCGCAAGCGTGTCTCCAACATGCGGGCATGGCCAGCCGTCTCACTTTTAGAACAAAGCTTGAATTAAGTAGTGTTCTTGGTCTCCCTGAGGGTTTTGAAATTGCGTTTCGGAATGTTATTCAAAATAGAATGAATAAGGGACGAATTCGTCGCAGGGGTCGTTTGGCCACTGGAATAAACGGAAATGGCGCAAGATGAACGCATTAGCGTATTCTTTTTGGCCCATAAATCGAAAGACTCTTCCGGCGTAGTGTTAGCTAGAGCGTTGTTGATAGTTGGACGAAATTATTCTTCTTCATCAGAAAATCTTGGCCCATCTCCATCGTTACTCTTATCAGCCACCATATGGCTAAAAAATGAATCAATGGATGTATAAATCATGTTTTAAAATCATTTCTGAATGATAATATATACTAAAAATCCTCCGACTACTCATAAACCATTTGAATAAGGTCAGTTTTATCATTTTCATCTGGCTGCCTGCCCAACATGTTCTCAAACACTTCCTTCTCTGGATCATTGAGCAATTCATCAGCTGCTTCGGTGTCCATTGCGCCCTGTTATACAATGTTTTATTATATTAGTCAATATTTATTATCTTCGATTGAGGAATTGAATCATTCCAATTAATTGACAATGGGATTCTAATTCGCGGAATTGAATCAGGGATACAATCCAGTGGTTGCTGCGACACAAGGATTGTCCATGCCCAAATATTGCTCCTAATACTTTTGGTGCAAAGGATTCAGTGGGACAGTTTATGGGCCACCACTTGTTGATATCAAAATGAAACAAATGGCTATAAAATAGCTACGATATTTAGATTGTTATGGGTGAAATGGAGAGGCTACCTTTCTCGCTCAATGCAGCCCTATGACTGTGAATTATGTAACAGGCTTCTTGCTCAAAATTGCCAAACTTCTTCTTTACAGCATCAGGAAATTTTGGTGGACAATCCGGATGCTCCGACACAGTGAACTCTGCAATTTCCACCAAATCTTGTTTGCGAGTTTATTTCGTGACAACCGGACAGAAAGCTCCGGAAGTGGTATCCTATAATATAAATCTCTGCTTAGTTTGAATTTATACACACAAATAAACCAGATTTTTACCTTGTCAAGTGTTATTTTCAAAGTCAAGTGAGAAGTTCAGAATTCGACCGATTCAAGCGTAAAGAAACTACCAAAAGATACCGCAAAGTTGAGTCATATCCATCCGATTCATTGACGGGGTCTCAACTGAAAGTGACCTTTTCTATACCTAAGGTGACTGCAGAAGTGTACGGGACGTCAACACCCAAAATTCTCAAAAATCCGAAGGTGACTGAAGTTCAGGGCATGGAGAAAAATGTCAGAACTCTAACAAACAACCAGAATATCTCTAGAAGATTTGCAGTGCCCGTAGGAACAAGGAAGTAACAGACACAATTGAGTTTTCACTCAGGCGAAGCTTAGTCTTACTTTACGGGGAAGATAAGTTTCACTGGATTGGATTTTTAGGTTGTATGAGCTTGGATTGGCGTCGTGGATAACTTATCGGAGACTTGGATTTGGAGAAGGATTGGCTGTTAGAGTTTTGGTTTGCAAAATTTGCATTTTTTTCCTTTCTTTTTAAAAGCGTCAAAGGGCATGACTGTACATAAAATGAAATTCATCAAAATCAAATCATCATACTTGTAATTCATTGCCGTTATATCTTCTCTAGCTTCAGCAGCGATAACCGCTGAGTTCGCACAGTTATTCGCCATCTATTTCTCCACTGTTGCTATAGTCTATTACAAATATAGCCATTGGTAAAGAAACACCAATCAACTCTGAAATAAAAAGTGGAAAAATTGTAAAAAACCAAACGAACTTCGGATAGCCACAGAACTATTTGAAATTGACAAAGTTTTCGTGTAAAAACACGATATGTCTATTTGAAATCCTCATTGGTCTAAGGGGCGTAGTTCCTGAGGGCCTGAGATGACTGCCATTGCTACCATTGCTACACTGCTTTGAATCAGATGTAGGTCAACACCTATATGGATCCAGATCTCGCCACTTGAACGGCAATCACAATAACCCTTCTGTCGCTAGTTAGCGACCTCGAGTAATGAGATAATTGCCTACAAGTGGCTCGACCTGGATTCATATAGGTGACTTTACAGCATACAGAAATGATGGTCTAACGACCCATATGCAAAGCGCTTGCTACCGATACACACGCAGTCGAGCAATGGTAAAAACCTGTAAATGTGGGTTCCCATTTCCAGCTGATAAGATGCTGATAAGATAGCGTCCGTTGGCAAACCCCGATTTCCCGAAAGCAAGATTCTATCGTTAGGACCCAAGGAGATTATATAATTTATAACTATAAGTTTACATCCCAAAAACCTGCATACTTTGGGGCGGCGGCTTTTTGTTGTAGGCTCCTTTTATTAATTTAACCACGAGAGGGTGTTTACCTATGTCAATGCCGTCGATCTTACCCAAAGTAGAGAAAGCAAAGAGTGGGAGACGTTAACCGTCCTATAGGCTTTCCCCTCGCCCACCAGCCATGACAAAAATTCCAGTGCCTTAAATAAAAGTGGAGAAATGGGATCCACTCCTTGTCGAATATACCAACTATACCAACCTCTCCAAGCGGATTGGTAAGCAGCTGATGTGGAGTTGCGTACTCCGCCCAGGATAAGTTTGACCACTTGGTCGCAAAGGCCGCTGCTTTCCATTTGATTCATGACAACCGCCAGGCGATTAGCAGGATCGATTACGCAAGCGGATGTTGTTGGCCCTGAACCCCAACACAAACACAAACGAACACCTGAAGCCCAACAGAAGCTTCTCCCTCGGAAGAATCAACGCTAGTTCGCACGTCAGCTCCAGTGGCGACACTGAACATGACTGTGCCGACCAATAAGGGGTCACCAGCGACAGCTCTGCCTGCTCCCTCCATATCTTGGTCAGACATTTCTGAATCAAACAAAATGGCGGGAATGCGTATGTCTACTGATAACGCGTACGGATGACAGTTAACGGATCGGTCCATCTGTCTGTTCCATAACGAGGCAAACAGGTCCACCTTGAGGCTCAAACGAGTTCTTAGGTGTTCTAATACGGCTGGACTCATCATCCAGTTGCTGAGTCCGGCGGGGCTCTTGACAGGCAATCTGCATGTATATTTTAGGAACCGGGAAGATAAACGACATTAATAGCAATCGACTGCGATTCACTCCACGAAACGATCTCTGCGCTAATCCGGTACAGGGCCTTCGACCTTGATCCGCCTGACTTGTTCACGGGCTGCAAGCAGCTCCAACTTATTGATGTGGCGATATCGATCCCGGCCAGTTCAAGGCCCTTTTTCCAACGCGTCATTTAGGGACGCGCTCCATCCTGAGAGGGAGGCGTCGGAAAAAAATTATGAGATCCGGCTTTTAAGTAGAAAGAGGCGTACCATTCGCCGATTCAACATTGGATGCCCACCAATCCAAATAAAAATTAGATTCTCTGTCTAGAAAAATAAGGGCCGACAGATCCCTATCAGCACGAGCCGATTCCCTAAAAAAATGCCGCTGTATGCACTGATAATGGCCATGTGGGAAGGGAATCGCTTGAATCACCTGGGCCAGATTACCCAAAATTGTCGACACTTCTCTTAGAGAAACCGCTTTCGCAACCCATGCCTTGCGACAAATTTCAATAATCTGTAAAAGTCGGTCTTGTGGGGCAAAAGGGAGAGCGATAAGAATGTCGTATTTAACTCGAGCGGCAAACGTACACTGGTCATCAGTAAGGGGAGATTCATCTCGTCCACCCAGAAAAGGGGGAGGGGGAGGGAGAAGACGGGAGGAATAGGGTGAATGGCAGCATTGCCCAACCGTTTCACAAAATTCGGCCCTTCCTGACAAAACAAGATCTTCTGATTTTAACAGATTGTCTAGATTTTGGGACAGGTAATCACAACAAACTGCACATGAGGAGAGCCAATTAAATGGGGAAAGCGACACACACAGAACTGAATTTTTGAATGAGATCACGTAACGATTAAACGGAGACGGACGATCAGGAAGGTTTCGACAATAAAGTAGAAAAAGACATTCAAACGAACAAGTTGATACGAGTAGCTATTAATAATAAATGAAGTTATGGTTGCTGGTTTTCGGTCGTACAGCTTTTCCGGCCAGCGAGAAAAAAGGAACGGGTAATTGTTTTGGTTCGAACTGATGACTATTGGACGACTCGAACTGCAGATTTTCAGATGACTCGACTTGTTTACTTTTAGTATCATCTTCTTCAGGTAACCGTACATTGAAGCGACACCAAATTCTTCTTCTATATGCGTGGAGGTCTTCCACTTTTTAACAAGTTTTCGAGACTTGTTTTAACACTTGGTACGGTCTTAAATGATCCACCACTACCATCTCAAAAACTTCTTTAGGAGGACGAATTGGGCACAACGATCCAGCTGGGTATCCGAAGCGAGATTTTAAAGGTTGACAGAATTCACAGGACTTCACATAACACTTCACACTTTTCTTCATATTTTCCACCAATATCGCTGTTATAGTTTCGCGAGTGTCTTTTCGATTCCGTGGTGACCACCATTAGGTGAGTCATGGCACTCGTAGAGAAGATCTCGGCGGTGGGTGATAGACTTTGCGTTCTTCTTAAACAGTGCTCCTTCGTGGAAAATGAAGTGCGCCACAACTGGATTGTTTTTTCGGTGCTATAACCTAGCATTGGTAAGACGATCAGCCGGATATCTTCATCGGCTTGTTGAAATTGAGCCAGTTGTCTAGCAGAATACTCTCCTGCTCGGACACTACATAAAAATTTATCAGTTGAATCTGTCAGTTCTTCAGCTCCTACCTGAGTAACGGTTTCAACAAAATGGACTCTCGACGCGAGAATTCCTCTCACCCCTTTTAACCGAACACACGTTTTATGTTCTCTTTTCGGAGCAATCACTTCGTCTTCTACCATAACACCCATTAAAATTAATTGATCGGCGGCTTTTTCAAATGAGTTGTTGGTTTCTACATAGACGACTTCTGCTTTTTCCTCATCATCGACGAATTCTTGTTCAGTTCTACCCTATGAAGCATCATCACCACCTAATTTCTCTTTTTCTCGATTTACACTCGGCGACCGCGTTTTTTCTTTGCAATTCTTCGAAACGTTCACTACCGGCTTCTCATCTTTGACGTAGATGACGGCTCCCGCTTTTCCAATCCAATCCTTCCCCAATACAACTAGGTAAGCCGTGTTTTCCATCACAAGCACGTGTTTTAAATCTATTGTTTCACCATTATATCTTACAATCAAATTAGTCTCTCCTACCACAGCTAAAACGTTACTATCTTATGATCTCCAGTTTTTTAGAGGGATCTGAATATTGAAAGATGACCGCTCTCGAACTAAATTAGCAAAAATAACACTTTTTCTTGATCCTGTATCAACTATAGCTCTTTGCGTGCCCACTCTGAAGATGTCCACTTCGATTATTGGGCTTCCATTCGGCGAGGTTGTGGGGGATTGAACTGTGTTCATGGCCAACTCTGCCCCGAGGGGTCGGCTGACTCGTTTTCCGGTCTCGGTCTGTTCCAGCGGAGGTTTGGACGAGGACAATCGCGCGAGGAGTGGCCAAAATCGTTACAGTTGTATCACTGAATTTCGTCTCTGGACTGAGACAAAACACAGTTTCTGTCCTTTAATTTTGGAAACTTTATGTGGTTTTCTCCTTTCGATTTTACCATAGGGACCATCATATAAAGTCTCTTGTCTATACTCTTGTCTATACTGAGATTTTTTATGTATCTGTAGATTAAAGCAAAGACTAAGATTAGAAAGACTGATATCTCCTATACAGCCATCAGGATAATGCTCATGACTCCCGATGTGACGCTTCGAACAGTCCAGAGGGAACTTTTGGGTGAATTTTTCCTTTATCCCTACTGATAGACCTCTCGCACCGTGCGGATAGCAGGATTTTTGCAGTCCAAAAAAGTCGGCAGCCATATTGAGAAAAACACACCCTTTTATTACACGGGCTCTTATGGAAGTATTTTTTCAAAGTGTTTTTTCTCTTAACTGGATAACAACTTCGACCAAAGAAAAAATTGAAAAATACTAAATCATTCAGATAATCCGTAGCATGTAAGTTTTCCACTATTGAAGTAGTAGAAGTCATAATAATAAAATGTTTTGTACAGGGCATATGGTCATTTTTTATAAATGTAGGACCCACACATGTATAGTTTACTTATAATGTTCAACAGTTTCCCACTGAAACACTTGGTAATTGATTTTTCCGAATTATTTAGATTGTCATGTGTGACGAGGAATTGGTGTAAAATGCTGTAATCCAATTGTTCGACCTCTCAAGAAGAACTGGTGGTGTTTTGCGAGAAGACGCTGCTCACCGTCGTCCGCTTATTGTGAGTAACAGTAGTTGTGTTAAGTTGTTAAGTATATGCAGGGTGAAATTCTACAGATTGACATGGTAAACAGTGAGAAAAATTTGGAGGGCAATGTGAGGGAGCAGGAATCGAATCAGGGCCTTTTTTCAAGTTTACATTTGAAATTAAATGTGTTGAGCTAGAAGTAAAGCCTCAGAAGTTTTATGAGCACAATACATTTTTTCACGTACAGTAACCATGAAGGTGTTCAGTGCCATTTTTTATTTGTAGAAGAATCTTGAAAGCTTGGAAGATTTGGAAACCAATGGTTTCAAACCATACTGTCCACCACGTCCAGAAGCTGAGAAACATTTCACATGTAAATAAAATGTTTTTAATTGCAAAATCTTTGATTAAACAGATGAAGATTTTCCACATAAACTTCACTTCAGCTATCCTTTCTAGCACTTACGTCAAATTTCGCAGGCCTTTGCTGTTAACATCAATAACATGCACTAATTGAAGGTTAGCAAAGTGACTATCTAATTAAGGTTAACAAAAAATTAAATGTTTTGATTTGGGAGTCAAACTAAAGGCGTTTTAAGGAAAAAATCTTGGCTTCCATTGATTAGTTTTAATATTTTGGAATTTTGTTGAGTCATCAACATTGAATAAAGTTCAAATTCAAATGTGAATTTGTATTTAAATCTTTAATGAGATCATCTTTGATGAGATCATCTAAATTTCTGTTTCAACAAAAGATATCAGATAATGTTGCCATGGAATATTTGGGTTAACCATGTGAAACACCATAGCATTATTTTCATTGATGCTAAAATTAATTTGATTTCATTTTTTTTGTAGTTCCATGTTCCCATTGTTGCTGCCCAATGTAGCGTGTTATCATCAGAGATAAGGAGATGGGCCACTCTGTGTTAAGTCCAGCAGTCGACTTTTTCCCCCCTCCTCCTTCTTTTCGACTGCCCTGCTCCTTTCGGCGAGCTCCGGAAGCTTTACCTTACTTGGCGGTAGGGGAGGTTCTGAAGGGAGAGAACTACTGGGAAATGCTTCCGGAGCTCGCCGAAAGGAGCAAGGCGCGAGGTGGAGGTTCGTTGGCGCGAAAGAAAACAAAAGGATGGGAGCAGAAAAAAGGGGAATTCTACTTTTTCGTTTTTCAACTTAAAATTTAACTTAGATAATATAAATGAAAAAAATTGAAAATCAGACCTGATATAAAGCTAACGCAGACCGATTTTTAGAAAAAAGTCGAGTTTCCCTAGCCCAAGCCGTTCAACTGCAAAAAAAAGGTCAAAGTGGCCTAATTTGCATAAGGTCCTCTCGGCATTCCAAAGACTTTTAGAACCGGCTAAAATTACTTCAGTGAATGTAAACAAAAATCTGAAAAAAAAATCAGAGGTGTTCTCACTACCTCTAGCAACTAGCTCTAGCTAAAAAACACGATAAATTATTGCAAAATTTTTCACCCGAATTATTGATCTTGTCCAAGTTTGTTTGAGTAAAAAAAATTTTAAACACATCAGTGTGTAAAACTGTTTGTCCTTTACAATTGTGTGTAAGAAAATTATTTTTAGGTGCTTTGGTGTACCTACAATTAATTAATTTGCGGGGGGCATGATTTTGAGGCCATTTTGGACAGTGGACAATGGGTAATATATTGATTTCAGCGCCACCTACATTTTTTCCCTATCTCGCCCCATATAAAAGTTGTAATTCTTTCACTTTAAGAAAGTTTTTTCAGTTTTAAAGATATAATTTCCAAAATTTGTTTGGGGTTAAACTACATTACCATCTACATTTCCTGATTTTTTCATAATTTTTAATTCATACTATCCCTCTTTTAATACCCTGTCTAACTTGGTACAGGCCCCTGTCTAATTTCACCCCGGATCGGTAAAAAAACCACGAAAAATGGAAATCAATGTAAATTCTTAAATTTTAAAGTTACACATTTTAAAAAAATCAAGGGGGTGGGGGCAAGGCTAAAGAATGACCTTAGCCAAAAAAAACTCTTTTGCCCAAGGGGATCGGGATATATGCGGGAAAAACCGCGACTGTCCAAGATGGGTCCAGTCTCCCCTACTGTCGTCTGCTTTCGATTTGTTTTGTTTCAATCGCCAAGCAGACGACAGACACGACACACACACACAAAAAAAAGACAACACCAAGAGGGACCTGCCGCCACACCGGCACCTCCTGGTATCTTCTTCTACTAGATGGCACCACAATGCGTAAAATCAGCGTTAGAAAATGAAAACAGCAACTAAAATCTTGCATTAACATGCACTTCCATGAAAATTGAAGGCTAAAAAATTGTCATTTAAGTTTACCTGATAGTTGTATTTTTAAAAAATTACTTTTTAGTTTTTACCCGTGACTTGGAAATCACAAATCAGTCTGGCAATGTATAGGGGCCAGCAGCCAGCAGCTGCTAACATGCTGAAATTTCAAATAAATCTTGATTGCAAATTTGCCATAATGTTTTCGACCTCTATAGCTATAGTGTTGCACGATGTGCGGGCACACCTGTGGGTGTGTAAGCGCATGGACCCCCTCCTCAATGATCGGATGTTATATAAGGTTTGTAAAAATAAAAATTATCTCAATTGTGTGTTCGTTAGCGTGTTACGCCGTACCACTTGTGCGTTGGGCGTAATTTATTTCTTGTTGGCTCAAGTTAAGCGAAATAGAGTTTAGTTTTTCAAGTTTTGTTACGGCATTATTAAACAAAAAAATGCTCTGTGGTAGAAGAATGCATAAATGATTGAATTCCCATGTTTTTGCTATGCTACACATAATTTCTATAGTGGTATGGAATTTGACCTTATTTAGCAACTCCTATTGATTTCATTTCAAATAGGGTTCCTGTTATTGAGGCACATAGCTAATCGAGGTCCGTTAGTTTAGCCTATAGATAGCCTATAGGCTATCTCGATAGTCGATACTAGTGAGGAATTTGATTCGCTAATGGAGCTCCAATTATCTAAATAAAAACATTATTACTATTATCTACAAAAAGAGCCTCATTTAGGACCCTCGATTAACTCTTGTAACTAAAAACACTATCCCTTTTGAACTAATTGTCATGTGTGTTGTACTGTATGTTGAATTTATTTCTCGTTCAAGGTACCCGTCATATTTGGAATTATTGCCATAGTTGGGTTCTTCGGTAATGCCCTAGTTGTAACGGTGGTCGTTGCCAATTCGCGAATGCGTAGCACAACCAACCTGCTCATCGTCAATTTAGCACTTGCCGATCTTTTATTTATTGTATTTTGCGTTCCGTTCACTGCCTCGGATTACGCTCTACTCTTTTGGCCGTTTGGTGAGGTCTGGTGTAAAATTGTCCATTATCTAGTTATCGTGACAGCTAATGCCAGTATTTACACCTTAGTTCTAATGTCACTTGATCGCTATTTAATTGTTGTCCATCCGCTCAGTTCCATCTCTATTCGAACAAAAACAAAGACGTATTGCGGTATTGGGCAATCGCCGTTACTTGGGTATTTCTTTCTCATGAAGTACTAACCTTTTCAATTTCTCCGATTTCTCCATACTTACAGCGTAGATTTTCACGTTCCATTTAGGTTGTTATTTTCTCGGCCTGTGTCCCATTACTGATGGCCCACGGACACGTTGTGTACCAATTTGCTGGCGAAGAGTATACCGGTTGTCGGTTTCTCCACAAGGTTATTGAATTCTTTCAAACATTACGAAAACGGCAGTTAACTCTCCTTATTAATTGAAAAAAAATTTTCTCTTAAAAAAAAACCAACAATTTCGTTTAGGAAGGATGGAGCTACTTCAGATCGCATTTTTTGCAACTTCTTATGCAAGTTCTTATGTCGTCCCACTTTTGCTAATTTGCGGATTATACATAGGCATGCTCACGCATTTGTGGAGACGGACAACGCACGGAGGACGTGTTTCCGTTAGGCGTCAGCGCGGTAAAAAGATGCGTGTTACTCGCATGGTGTGCATCGTTGTTTGCACTTTTGCCATATGTTGGCTCCCCATTCAGCTGTATTTGCTTTTGAAAAGTCTGGCCTTGTTTAACACCTCACCCGTTACCGTTGTGATACAAATAACGTCGCACATACTAGCTTACATGAATTCCTGCATGAACCCCTTTCTGTACGCATTCATTTCGGATAACTTTCGAAAATCATTCCGAAAAATCATTCACTGCCCGAGGTAAAATGTCGCTCTGTTGTCAGTTACAGCAGTACTAAAGTAATAATAAATACAAATGTTACAAAAAAAATATGCACGACTTTTACTTCCGTTTTCTAAAATTCACGCTGCATCAATTCGTTCAAATGTGTCAAAACTCTTAATAGGTCTCGATATGTCAGCCAAACCTAGATATATTTGAATTTGCATTCCTGTTAAAATTCTGGTGGACCAGCTTTAGAAAAACCTTCCATAGAAACTGAAATTTTGAAATTTTCATTTACCTGTTATCAATGTGAAATGACAAACTTATTTTTATCCATGGCGCCGTCCTCATTATCGCTCGTGAGTTGCTGTTACATATTCAACATCACGACTGTTGTTATGCAAGTTAGTATCGCTTATTACGTGATTTGACTATGTAATGTAGCAAAGGTTATCGCCAAGGTCAATACAAAAAGCACTACTTACACTGAGCATTTAGTTTAAATCAGCCAGGATTAACTAGGTTTTAGTATTATTCAGTACATACGCAAATTTTCTTTAATGTCTTTCCTTAAATCTGGGAACCGGTATCTATTTTTGAAATGGTCGATTACAGACACCAAGTAATTTAACTGTTAAACCTTAAAACTATTCGCAAAATAGATTTACCCAAGAGACGTTGACTTAATGAAAAGTGGACCCTTGATAAAATGCTAATGAAAATCCATCAAGAAGGAAAATCGCAAAAAATAAGTAAAATAACAAGACGCATAGTCATATATCTTGAAAAAACCTGACACTGCTGTTCACCTTGAGTGAAGCACATTTGATTTAATCTGACTCAGAAAATAAATTTTCTTCAAAATGACAACAACCTTTTTTATGTAAAATAACTAGTAGTTTGAAAAGGTTCACAAAACAAAAAGCTGTCGGTCATGACACAAAAAGTAGAAAATTCACATGAAACCCATGAATTGTTTAAATATCCCCGCAAATTTATGCTCGTGCTGACTTACGTTTTTTAGTCACTGATAGTCTCCATCATTCTGTATGCATCTTTCGACAATTAAAATTGCTACTAGTTACCGGTGAGTCCTTAACACTTTTAAAGAATGACGAGATTATCCGCTCCGGGTTTCCAAATTTTTTGTTTTTGTTTTTACCTTTGTGTCTCAAAAGTCAGCCGAAACGGAACGGGCAAGTATTCGGATGGGAGGATAAAGAAACGCGTGAAAAAGTACAGTAAGTAAGTCATCAAAAATATCACACGAAATAGCGCAAAATTTCGCGAATCATACAATGAAGGGGAAAAGGATATTATTATTTTTTTTGCTTGCTTTTCATTTCCAATTGTCACGACTAGAGCCGGAATAACAATCTCTAAAAAAAAATAATAATAAATGCGGATATCCGATTTAGGCCTTTTCCCTGTCAACATTTTAATCAATCAACTATCAATCTAGAAAAATACAACAAATGTCCCTTTTTCTTCAAAAAGAAAAGTACAAAAAAAAAGTAAGGGTCATTGGAATTTTTCGTTTCCTCTGTACAGATTCTTATTCTTTTTTTATGATTCTGCGCTCCTTTCTTTTAAAAGCTACTTCGCATTCCACTCGTTTGGTAGTTTTCTTTAATAAATTGGGCTGCAAGGATTTTAGCTCGAGAGTGCCATTCCCAATTGTCAGATTTGAGGCGAATTTTTGGGGGGTGTATAGTTGACCTGGCATCTTTCGAGTGGTAGATGGATGCTTTGTCGTTGGGGAGGACATTATTAAGACTTTGTTTCCTTTTCTTCTGCTGTTTCTTGCTACCACTCTTGCTCGATTTGCCCCTAGCTCTGTTACCATCAACTGGACTTGGATCGCGACTCGTTGTTGTACAATTTGAATTTGGGAAACTGAAAGCTGACTCGCATCCGGAGCTCGAGCTGTCGGCAAGACTGGGTGTTGGACTAACCTGAGTTTTCGTCTTGTATGGCTGCAAGGCCTTTTCTGACATATTCAGGGACACGGGCAAAGTTGTTTTGACCATCTCGACTTCTTCAACCTTCTGACCGACCTCGAGCCGGAAATCTAATGGAGCTGGCTGGTGCTCTTTTTGTCGGTGAGTCGGAGAATGACGAGGATCGGGTGGCTGATTAAATTGTGGCCGCGTAAAATTACGTAGAAGGAAGACGACCAACACTGCTATGACAATCACCTCAACCACCATAAGAAACAAGTGCTGTTCAATTGTCTAAATAAAATACAAAAAAAAAAAACATCTTTAGTCAGCTAACAAAATCCAAAAAAGGAAATCGTTTGGAAAAATGGGTCACCTGAGCTCGAAGGACCAGATTCTCCTCTGCCAGTTTGTACGCCGAGGTTTTTAATTCGGCCATATCAAAATGGAGCTGACTTAGTACGACTTGATAACGCTCTTCTTGCGTGCTCATTCGCTGCAACGTGTCGTTCAAAGTCTAAACGGGAAAATAAATTTCTCTGATGACATTGATGTATTTTATTTTTTAAATAGAATTTGACGGAAACGAACCTGTAGAGTGCAATTTAACGATTTCTGCATATTGTCTACTTGGCGTTTGTACCGACGGCTAAGCTCTTCCAAATATTGGCTGTGTCTGCTGCTGACGATGTTGTTGTTGCTGTATCTGTTGCTCCTGGGGCTGCTGTTGATCATACTGTTGATGTTGCTCTTGTTGTTGCTGTTGTACACCAATGGGCTTCGAAGGCTCAATTAAGAAGCCATCATTTGGGATAATGGTCTCCATTCCGATTGGTAGGTCATCCGACGACGTTGCTACTGTTCCCATTTCTTCAGAAAATAACTGCTCCAAATTTTCGAGTTCATTCTGTTCAGCACTGGGCTGCTCAGCAGCGATGGATTCCACTTCACCGACCTGTTGAGCTTCAGTACACGGATTTACATTCTCAGGCACATCCAACTCCACAATTGGGGGTGAGACTGATTCCAATGAAGCTGGAATGTGCGGGTCTTCTGGCAAGATCCAGTGGCAAAGAGCTTGAATAGTCGACCGAGTCCATATGGATTCAGCGAAAGCCAATTCTACCGAAGAAAATGTTTGATCAAACGACTCTTTCTGACATTGGAGGAGCAACGAAGAGTGAAGCCAAGGCAGTGAGGCAAGAAATTTCAATTCTTTCCATTCGCAGCTGAGAGATCCGTTGATAGCTCGTGACACATTGACCGGCTCGACTGCTGTGTAGCAAACAGTTGGGTGTATCGCTTCTTTATTATCTGTTTCGTTAACGGTCACCATCACACTTTGCGGAGCAGGACTCTTGGTAAGGACTTCGGCTGCTTTCTTCACTATGTTTATGACAGCATCTTTGGCACTCCCAAATAAATTTTTTCCTTCCACGACGACATCGGTGTTGCTGTTATTTTTTTTCAAATCAAAAGCATTTCTTCCTCTGTTGAATCCTCTTCTTGACGGTGTGAAATTTATCCCGTCCGGGAATCTTCTTCATTGTCTAGCACCTCGTATTCGCTGTTACCGTAGACGTGAAAAAGTGAGATGGGACAAAAATGTTCCTTGCTATAGTGACTGACCAATTCCACCTATCAAATTCCAACAATTATTTTTAAAAATGAAGGAAAAAATTCTCCATTTAGTTATCTCACCTTAACGAACTTGCCAAGGAGCTGCCTTTCCAGTGTGAAAGCCCAATCCCGAGTTGGATAACGGTCGCTAATGTAAACGCGGAAATCCTTCGGCGAGGATGAAAATAACTCGAAATTGGCAATGCCCACCTACAAATTAGCAAGAGGAAGTGATAAAACCTCAGAAAAGAAAAATCCAAGCTAATCGCCTTACCCTTTGAGCTTGAATGGCTTCACATAATTCAATCACGAACCAAATTTTCGCCGAGCAGATACTTAAAAAATATTCATCTCTAGACGGGTCCAAAATGGCAGAAGTGAGGTTCAGCTTCGCTGTTGGCATCCAATATTTTCGCTCCGCAATCTGGCGAGGCATAGTTTTTTTGTCGCAATTTTGGGGTGGCAGACAATTTAGCAGGGGTTTGCACACCAGTACTTCCGTTTGCACCTACACAATTTGTGAATGTTTAAACGATCAGTAAACTTTCTCGATTTTAAACAAACAAAATTTACCTGATTTCTCTTCCTCCGCCAACACCTTTAACGTCCATTCACTGAATGATGGGATGTCATCTTCACTAGATCCACTCTCGTTGTTACGGGTCACATTGTTGGTCACATTAAGCACATTATTTGTAGTTAGAACATTTTCCAGTTTGACATTGGGCTCAGCATCAGCAGAGATAACCTCACTGGCAGAAATATCGGGATAAGCAGATTCTTCTAGAATTTCGGTAGAAGATAAAACTTCAATACTCGGTACCGATAGATCCGCATCTAGATTATCCACAGGCACTGTCACTTCACTTGATGTCAGGTTGCTGTTGAAATAATAATAAAAAATAAATAAATATGATGAAATAGATTTAACAGATGGATTGGATAATCACTAAATACATAGACGTGAAAAATACCCATTCAGTTGATGTGGTAATAAAGAAAAGAAATAAAATTCCGAAGGAGACTTCAAAGAAAATTTGACATAATTTAGTCTTCTTTATCTATGCTGGTGTGTACAATTTTAAAAGACCCACGTCACCTGAATGATCATAATCCAACCTCCAACTAGCTCGATTATAACAATGGTTACATCAGTGAATTTCTAAATAGTGGCGTTTCTAGAAGATAACCTTGAAATTCTTGCTTCCTACTAATGTTCAGAGACAAAAAGGAAATTTTTCGGTTGAATTAATAACCGTGTTTATCAATCACTTTAATCAATAATTCAGATAAAACCAAAATCAATCAAAGGAAACGAAAATGCCACCACATTCTTTCAGAAGCCACGCTTCAACCATGCTTCAAGTGACAACAAAACAAGAAGAAGGAGGGGCTTGACGAACCCACCCACCTAGCCCTCGTCAATTACCACCCACCCACCCAACTTCGAATGTCGGGTGTTGGACGACGACGACGACGTTTGGACAACGTCCAAGACCATTCCTCTCAGCCCCACCCCCGTTCATACTTCATAGTCTACAGTCTATACAGACATACAGTCTACACCTCTTAGTCTGTGCCTCTGTGGTCTGGTCTTAAACGTTAATCTTGCTTTTATTCTACTGGAAAAAAGGATATAGTAGCATAAAATGAAATACGCTAACCCTGAAATATCTTGGCACAATCGTGAACCAGTATTAAGTATCGACTTTCAGCCCAAATCTAGTGATGGCCTTCTCAGATTAGCAACGGGAGGGACTGATTCTCACGTTGTGGCAAGTTTCTCGTTGGTTCTTGCTTTCATTTCAGAATTGAATTCCAATTTTATTTTATTTTATTCTTATTAGATGTGGAGTGTAATTGTTGGAAAAAATGGAGCAGGTTCTGTGGAATTCCTTTCTGATTTAGATAAACATAGTAAACCTGTCAATGCAGTCCGATTCTCACCAAATGGAGAAATGTTAGCTTCTGGTGATGATGGTATTGTTAATCTTTCAAAAGAAGCTCTGAATATTTCCTGAATTAAATGTTGAATGTCTGAAATTCATAGAAGGTATCATTTTGCTTTGGATGCTGCAACTGAATGAAGATGCTGCTAAGAATGAAGAAAAATGGACTGTTCGAAAAATTCTTAGGGGACATATGGAAGATGTCTGTGACGTGTGCTGGTCTCCTGATTGCATGAAGATTTTGTCAGGGTCTGTGGATAACACAGCCATTTTATGGGATGTCAGCAAAGGTATGAATAATTAATCTATTTAGTGATATTAAAACTAATCAAAACACTTTTAATTGCTATTTTTTAAAGGGAAATCAATCAAACTACCAGAACACAAGGGATTTGTTCAAGGAGTAACTTGGGATCCCAAGAACAAATTTGTTG
Organism: Daphnia pulicaria; assembly: GCF_021234035.1. Taxonomy (NCBI): domain Eukaryota; kingdom Metazoa; phylum Arthropoda; class Branchiopoda; order Diplostraca; family Daphniidae; genus Daphnia; species Daphnia pulicaria. Next base: position 10,061,357 of record NC_060914.1, read on the forward strand.
CAACATTAAGCAGTGACAGGAGTTGTAGAGTTTACTCACTTCTGACCAAAAAAGTGGAAACTCTAAATTCGGTATTTCATTTTATTCTTCAACTCATTCCATTTTGAAAAAGCTAAATTGTGTAACTGGAATTAAATTATTCTTACAGGTGCAAATAAAAAATGCCGATGGTGAAGAAAGGCCTCACCAAATTTTTCACGATGATACACTCAAGACATTCTGTCGTCGCTTGAACTTTTCGCCGGACGGTAGGATTCTCTTTGCCCCTTGTGGCCTTTTGGAACTTGATGAGGTTACCACTACCGATGACAGCGAACCCACCAAGAAAAAAATCTACACCACTTACGCATTCGTTCGCTATGATAATTTCTCGAAGCCGGCTGCATATTATCCATCAGACGATGGCTATTCGGTTGCTGTTCGCTGTTGTCCGATCCTGTTCGAATTGCAACCAGGCCAGCCATCTTGTTACGACATTCCTTACAGGATGATATTCGCTGTCGCAACAGAGAAATCTATTCTGCTCTATGACACGCAGGAGATGGCACCTTTTGCACGAATTAGTCGTATACATTACACCCGCCTTACTGACGTGGCCTGGTATTTAGTATATATCGACGTTGTTCCTGCATCAGATTTATAGTTTCCACGTTTCTCTTTCAGGTCTAGCAATGGACGGATCCTAGTCGTTTCATCTATGGATGGCTACTGCTCGATTGTAACGTTCAGTGATGGCGAGCTTGGAAAACCTTATGAGACCATGAAATGTGTGGAGGAAGCAGTCTCGCCAAATTTACCTTCCAGTTTCCAACCATTACTACAGGGGGAAATATTCCACGAAAATGTTCAGCCGATAATCGATGACGAAGATTTCCACCTGGCCAACGAAGTCACCGAAATGACCCTAGACACTCCTGCTGCACCTTGTCCTCCTACCCAAAGCAAGTTGAATTCCAAATGCACCGCCCAGGAAAGTCCGAAATGCGTCAACGTTCGCAACAGTCCGAAACGTGTTAAATTAGTGACGCTTCCCAGTCCCAAGAAGTAACCCTGTAGCTGTAGAAGTTTTATTTCGTATGTAAAAAACGAACCCCTTCTTACTTAAAATTGATCCTTATGTTTTTGTTCAAGTTCGAATATAATTTACATTTAAAATATATTATACGCTGATGGCTGTCGCTTCTGGTTTGGAATGTGGAAATAGATTCCAATTTTGGTGGTTATCAGGTCAATGGCGAGCTTGAAGAACAACCAAACGTTTGGTTGGTAAGAATCCTTGAACATTTTTCATTTCATATTAATTTTAATACTGGTGGTTGAAACTTAATCAGCATTGACTGCCCTGATGATGTTGCTAGATAGTATATGAAGTTCTTGTAAAGTAATTCTATACCTGGATGTTAAATGAGATTCTAATATTTGGTTTTAGATTTGCCGTTTTATTAGGCTGGAGATGTTGCCTGCTTCTATTATATCAAATTGGGTCGTCGTCGTGTGGAACATCACGACCATGCTATTGTACAAGTATAACTCTGCCCCGATTTACATCACCAAAGAGGCTGAGTACTACACCTAGGTTTTGAAGTACTACACCATCAAGGCACCGGAGTACTGCACGACTACGTATGCTGCCCCAACAGAGGCTCCGGTTTATTTCACCACTTAGGCCCCGAGTATTACACTACAACCTACGCTGCCCCCAGCTACTACACTGAAGCTCCAAAGTATTACTCTGCCCCGAGTTACTACACCACTAAAGCATTTGGATATTACACCACCACCTACGCTTCTTCAGTTTACTAGAGAAAGTCTCCTAAATACTAGCCAAATTTCAGTTTTATTTAATTGTATTCAGAGTTTTCGGTCATATCATAGTTAGGCTACTAGTCACTGGTATTGTTGTTCTTAAATGAGAAAAATAGATTTTTTTATGAAGGTAATCATCTTGTATAAGACTTCTCTTAACACCTCCAAGCCATTGCGATGGGTCCTAATTTCGTATGTTGGAAGTGATTATTGCTCTAATCGCTCTGCATTCGGAAATTTTCTGGTGTTTGGAAAACACCATTTCAGGGTAACTTACGAAAGACTGTTAAGGGTTTACTCTAAATTTGTGAAGTTTGTATTTTCAACTCATTAACAATTACTTAAAGTAAATGTAAAACTTCAAATTTTTAAGAAAAATATTGATAAGAATTGCTTTATTGTCCCACCTCCACCCAAAATTCCACCACACATTTTACAATCACATACATACATACATACACTTAATTAACCCGTTGGCTGCCACGCCATACAACCCGTAGGTTGTACTCTCTACTACTCTACGCGCCATGTCCTAAGGATCCATGACCAAGGTGGGACTTGCTATTGATGACAAGTCCGGGCTGACACGGTGACAGGAGAAGATGGAATGCACAACCTCTAGAATCCATCACCGTATCGACAAGGGGGAAGGGGGATGGTGCATTGCCTAACTGGCGCCTTGCGGCGAATTTTGGGCTGGTGCGACTTTCCGACCCCGCGGCATGAAAACCACGAGACCGAACAGCGCACGCGGCCCGTGCTAAGGAGCTAGGGGAGAACAAAGGCGTGGCAGACAACGGGTTAACTAACACAAACGCAATAATACCAACAATACGATGATCCACGTTGATGAGGAGTCTCGGTGCCGGTCGCGATTGTCCATTTCCGTTTTCCAGTGATGGTCCCTTTCCATCGATTATCCTTTTCCAATGCCAGAAGTATTTTGTTGGCGAATTCTAAATCAGATTTTAAAAAATTTGATGGGATTAAAATACAATACAGACAACCTAAATGTGAATAACTAGTAAATGATGAACTTACATCCATGCACTCCACCGAGTTTCGTTCGCACCAGGAGCAGGGGCAACATCCGACGGAGACCGGTGACGATTTTTAAAGATGAGAAAATCCATCTTCTCGACGTCTCCTCTTCATTACCTGAATAAAGACAAAAAAATTCTTATTAAGTGACATGTCAACAAAAGTTAAATAATAGTCACATAATACATATAGGTACATGGATCTGGTTTTTTTGCTCAAAACTTTAAAGGCACGCTTTAATATGCTTAAAATCTACCTGACAATATTGAGAACTGAACACCTAACAAAAATCACTTGCTAGTCTTAAAACAAAATTCCTGAACTTAAGTTCAGGATAATTCTCGAAACCGGAAGTACGCGTACGTAAAAAAACAACAACATGAACTTTACCACAAATTTTACGAGGATCACGAATATGTGGTTCTTTTGCTCCTCGAATGAATATTTACTGAACTACTGTCTGAATTGAGCAAACCGGAAGTGGAAAAAAAATTACACATTGCAAAAATCTAACAAGTGAACTTTGTTGGTGGAATAGTTATCGTCAGTTTGGACTAAAAAATTTCCGCACAATAAATCTGCCAATGAATGTTTTAAGAGATTTGCAAAGTAACTGAAACTGACTGTAAAGCCATCTAGCGTTAGAAAAAAGAAACGTCTTTAAGTAACAATTTGTTTTCGCGTAAGAAGGGCCCGATTTAGGAATTATAATTACACAGACAAAAAGCTTAAAGCAAGTAGAATATTAGTAGATAATCTACGAAAATAAGTTAATTGTGTGCTACCTGGACATAATCCCGTGGTGAGTAACTGCAGGTGTGTAGCAGCGAAGCTAGATGATGAACATACGTCGGGAAGATAACGTGAATGGAAGTCACTCGTCCGTCCTGGACAAAGGGCAGGATTGGCTTATGGATCTCTAGCGTGCTCTGCAAAATTAATGTAATACATTAAATGAAAATAAATAACAGTTAATAAAGCATATCAATCTTTACCTTTAGTTCTTAACTAAGAAGCACAATGAAATTTTCATGATAAAAAAACCGTAAAAATGGAAATCACAGCAACAAACAGTCCTCATGTTGAGATTTCCTGATGTTAAAGAAAGTGTCATGAAGTGTTGCAGTAGCATGGTGAAAGGTGGTATCAATGCTTACCTTTATCATACAAGTGATGAATTTAGTAAGGCATTGTCAAGCAGAACTGGAACATGTATGTACACACATGGCATTATTCACGTCACACTCTTCATGTCACTGAAACTTTCATTAGCAATTGGACAAGGAAATTCTTTACGTTATTTACAAATTTACACAAATTTACGCATGAGAAATAAAACTCTACCTACCCCTCAGCTTGGTTGCCTTCTAAACATAAGTAGAAACAGCCATAACAGCAAACATGCTGTTGCAGGTTACACCAACAAAATTGTGAGATTCAGAAAATATCCTATGGTTCATGAACAAGAATACCTATGTTACATGAAAATCTGAATTGTAATGGTCTGGTAGCAGCAATGGGGAATACCTTATCTCGGCACATTTGTATTCCACTATATGTGTACTTCAAACATGAGTTTTATGCTTTTGACAGCATGAGGGTCTGATCTCTGATGGATGGAAAGTGACTGCAAAGTCAACTTGTTGGAATGACTGACAGCATGCATCTAAAATTTGAAGAAATAAGTTGGTACAGTATAAAAATAAGGAAATCAGGTCAAGATAAACCTACATAAGATACGAAGTTAAATCAGTTGTATGAAATCCCAGGAATAAAAAGTTTAAATTAGCAACAATTTGTTTCGCCCATTCCGCCTCGTTTCACGATGCGAAACAACAAGGGCGACACTGGCGACATCTAGTAACGAGTTTTGAATCTTAAGTTAGTTGCACAGTCCATAGCCTACTAAATGTCTAAATGTGACTTGTCAAAGCCTGCTCCATGGCTATCTCGCCCGTGCATTGGTTTTGACCGATGTCCTGCCTCCTTTTTTTCTAGGTCGAATGGACTGTGGCGCAATCTACTGGAGACGAAGAACAACTTTTTGAAAAATATACACATGTTTCTATATTTTTAAATTTCCGCCAAATATTACTTGGTTTGATCGCTTAGTTCCATTATAGTGAATCTTTCAAAATTATATATGAAAATACAGAAAAATAATTCAGATTCTATTTCTTTTAAGATTTATGAAGAAAGAAACCAGCGATTTTTGATTTTGCGTTCCGTTTAGCCTAATTATAGGCTTTATAACCGAAGGGCTTCATTATTATTTTATAACCTAAGGGCTTCATTATGACTTAATGCGCCTTTTTATTCAATTATCGAAACAACACATATGCAGGAAGATTTCACAAATTTCTTAACTCCTTTTTTAATGAAATGTGACACAATGAGTTGTGGGGATAAGTCACCTAAACACAATGAAAAGATGATTAGATGGATACTGGCTAAGTTTTTACGTCCAGCATTTACTAATTTTGGCAACGAGAAAACAGATAAAGAAATGCCAAAGATAAATTTCAAATCAAAGCCTTTGAACCAAAAATACAGAGCCTTTTCATAAGGCAAAGTTTAAGAAAACCATGACACATTATACATTTCTTAATGTAATGATTTTTGTTTACTTATGCTACTTACCATGAAACTAAACAGAAGGCTTGCAATAGAGAATTTTTCAAACCATTCAATCATTGTCAACGTCTTTAATGTCCAACACTTTCAAAAGAGTAAATGTCTAACAAACAAAACAAAACTGTTTACAAAACAAAAACCCAATGAAGTTCCAAAACTCTTTGGTGGAGTCGCTAGTGTCCATTCTGGAATAAGCTCCTCCCATAGCCTGAGGCGTCGGTCACTTTTAGAGCCCAATGGAACAGGCTTGAACTAGGTCATTTAGTAGGCTATGCACAGTCACAGCTCAAATTTTTGGAGTTCTTGATTTGATGTCCCTCTTCAGTGCCCCAGACTCTTGGTCAGTTTTGGCGTTTTGTGATTTGTGATGATTAAATCTATTGCCTAGATTAAAAATGAGCAAAAATCATTCAGATCTCTTTAAGGAAGCCATGGCCCGGATGAATGCCTTTGGATCAGGGACCTTTACATTTTCAAATAAAACATTGTTTTTAAAAACAGTTAATTTTTAGATCTAGTGGTGAAAGGGATCATAGTAGGTCTACCCTCTTTTGGACTGATAAAGGGGCTGCAAAACCAAAGAAGGAATTCAAACCGAACATCTCATTATCAGTTCGGCAGCGAACGACTCGTGAGGCACCAAAACAGAACATCAAAGTGAATAAGGCTGCTGAGAGTCAATTAGCACGAGAAGATGTCTTGGATGATTCTGAACTGGATGATGGTTTTGACAATAACATGGTAACACAGTCCGTCCAACCACACAAATCAAGTTTAGGTATGCAGAACTGGATAGCAGTAAAGAGATGGGAAATTAAATGTGGTTGTTTTTGTTTTTATAATTACATAGATGCAAATAATGTAAAGGAAGAATGTGACAAAAGTGATATGAAATCGGAGAGCAATCCAGCCATTACAGCAGAAGGAGGGGTCACCGCTGCAATCAAACAGAAGACCAAAGTGAACATCCACAATAACGAAACTATTTCATTTATTTGAATATTTGTTCATTCATTTTTTTTCAATTTGTTTAGGCTAGAGAAATAAAAATTGCAGAGGAGAAAGTACTTAAGGAACAATTGAGGAGAGAAAAAGAAGAAGAAAAGAAAAAGAGAGCAGAAGAAAGAGTAGCCGAGATGAAAAACAAAGAAGAAGAAAAGAAGAACAAGGAAGCAGAAAAGAAAAAGAATTACGACGCGCGTATCGATTTTCTCGAACGTTCGTTTTTGGTTCAAAAAGGTATTCAAACCTACTATTTCTCAGTTTGGCAGCGAACGACTCGGGAGGCACCAAATATTGGTAAAGTTGAAGAATCATTCAGCAAGGGGACAGAAGGTGGGGGCTCTTCTGTAGGGTTAGCAAAACCACAATTGAACTCTCAGGTAAGAACACCCAACAATAGAAAAAATAACAAGTACACTAATTCATCTTTCAGTTTTTCTGGTTCTAAACTTACTTCATTCTGTGAAAAATGTTAACCTTCAAAATATGAAAAAGGTTAGTATTCATGAGAAACTTGTGTGAAGTCCTAGAGGAAAATCACAAGACACTAGATCTGTGTACATTGATGACACTTGTCAAAATCTAGTCATTCAGTGGGCCCAAGACGTCCTTTCGGCAAAGAGGTATGTATTATTTGAAAGAAAACATGAATAAAGCAATAAATGTACGCCATCTTTTCTACAGAATATATTCGATTACGATGTCGATTCTGATGACGAATGGGAAGTTGAACCAGACAAACCTTCGACCGATTCGGAAAGTGAAGGCGGAGAAAATGAGCCATACGATGACTATGAGGTTGTTTTGTTGGAATGAGAATGTAAAAAATCCTTCACTGACAACTAACAATCATCTTTTTGTAGGTGGACAATGTGTTCGTTGTACCTGGTGGGTACTTGAGCGGTGATGAACTTCGCTTTACTTCCTAACCCCCCAAATTCGGCCTATAAACCAAATCCAGTTCCCCGCAATATGGATAGGTGGCTTTTTGAAAAAAACAAATTGTCGTTCGGATTCTTTTGAAGGATACTGCACATTGGGCAATGGAAAAAGAAAGATAATTTTTCGTGAACGGACGTTTTTGCCAAATGCTCAGTATGCCCAAATGCTGAAACTAACACACAACATTATGGCAAGTCGGTATTAAACAAGCCACCTTCTTTAACCTAACCTAACTGTAAGACGTGACCGGACGTAACGTTTCGATTTCTGATTTGTTTACTGCAGACGAACTTCCGCTGGAAAGTAATGCTGCTATTTTCAAGATCGATGCCAAATCGATTATATCTCCTTCTACTAGATGGCACCACAATGCGTGAAAACAGCAAAAAGTTGGGTTGAGGTTTATTTATATTAGATAACTAAAAACTTGCCATAATAAACTGCACTTACACGAAAATTGAAGGCTAAAAAATTGTCATTTAAGTTTACCTGATAGTTGTATTTTTAAAATTACTTTTTAGTTTTTACCCGTGAGGCCGTGACTTGGAAATCACAAATCAGTCTGGCAATGTATAGGGGCCAGCAGCCAGCCAGCAGCTGCTAACATGCTGAAATTTCAAATAAATGTTGATTGCCAATTTGCCATAATGTTTTGGACCCCTATAGTGTTGTTGCACGATGTGCGGGCACATCGCACATCGTGTGTGTGTAAGCGCATGGACCCCCTCCTCAATAATCGGATGTTATATAAGGTTTGTAAAAATAAAAATCTCAATTGTGTGTTCGTTAGCGTGTTACGCCGTACCACTTGCGCGTTGGGCGTAATTTATTTCCTGTTGGCTCAAGTTAAGCGAAATCAGAGTTTAGTTTTTCAAGTTTTGTTACGACATTATTAAACAAAAAAATGCTCTGTGGTAGAAGAATGCATAAATGATTGAATTTCCATGTTTTTGCTATGCTACACATAATTTCTATAGTGGTATGGAATTTGACCTTATTTAGCAACTCCAATTGATTTCATTTCAAATAGGGTTCCTGTTATTTGGGTACATAGCTAATCGAGGTCCGTTAGTTTAACTAGACTATCTCGATAGTCGATACTTGCCTTGTGAGGTATTTGATTCGCTAATGGAGCTCCAATTATCTAGATAAAAACATTATTACTATTATCTACAAAAAATTACCTCATTTAGGATCCTCGATTAACTCATGTAACTAAAAACACTATCCCTTTTGAACTAATTGTCATGTGTGTTGTACTGTATGTTGAATTTATTTCTCGTTCAAGGTACCCGTCATATTTGGAATTATTGCCATAGTTGGGTTCTTCGGTAATGCCCTAGTTGTAACGGTGGTCGTTGCCAATTCGCGAATGCGTAGCACAACCAACCTGCTCATCGTCAATTTAGCACTTGCCGATCTTTTATTTATTGTATTTTGCGTTCCGTTCACTGCCTCGGATTACGCTCTACTCTTTTGGCCGTTTGGTGAGGTCTGGTGTAAAATTGTCCAATATCTAGTTATCGTGACAGCTAATGCCAGTATTTACACCTTAGTTCTAATGTCACTTGATCGCTATTTAATTGTTGTCCATCCGCTCAGTTCCATCTCTATTCGAACAAAAACAAAGACGTATTGGGCAATCGCCGTTACTTGGGTATTTCTTTCTCATGAAGTACTAACCTTTTCAATTTCTCCGATTTCTCCATACTTACAGCGCAGATTTTCACGTTCCATTTAGGTTGTTATTTTCTCGGCCTGTGTCCCATTACTGATGGCCCACGGACACGTTGTGTACCAATTTGCTGGCGAAGAGTATACCGGTTGTCGGTTTCTCCACAAGGTTATTGAATTCTTTCAAACATTACGAAAATGACAGTAAACAGTAAACTCTCCTTATTAATTGAAAAAATTGTTTAAATCACGCAATTTTTTCTATTAAAAAACAAACAAACAAACTATTTCGTTTAGGAAGGATGGAGCTACTATGCCTTTCAGATCGCATTTTTTGCAACTTCTTATGTCGTCCCACTTTTGCTAATTTGCGGATTACACGTAGGCATGCTCACGCATTTGTGGAGACGGACAACGCCCGGAGGGCGTGTTTCCGTTAGGCGTCAGCGCGGTAAAAAGATGCGTGTTACTCGCCTGGTGTGCATCGTTGTTTTCACTTTCGCCATATGTTGGCTCCCCATTCAGCTGTATTTGCTTTTGAAAAGTCTGGCCTTGTTTAACACCTCACCCGTTACCGTTGTGATACAAATAACGTCGCACATACTAGCTTACATGAATTCCTGCATGAACCCCTTTCTGTACGCATTCATTTCGGATAACTTTCGAAAATCATTCCGAAAAATCATTCACTGCCCGAGGTAAAATGTCGCTCTGTTGTCGCCACGAACAGTTGCAGCAGTACTACAGTAATAATAAATACAAATGATACAAAAAAAAATATGCACGACTTTTACTTTCGTTATCTAAAATTCACGCTGCATCAATTCGTTAAAATGTATCAGAACTATTAATAGGTCTCGACATGTCAGCCAAACCTACATATATTCGAATTTGCATTCCTGTTGAAATTTCGGTGGACCAGCTTTAGAAAAACCTTCCATAGGAACTGAAATTTTTGAAATTTGTATTTACCTGTTATCAATGTGAAATGACAAACTTATTTTTATCCATGGCGCCGTCCTCATTATCGCTCGTGAGTTGCTGTTACATATTCAACATCACGACTGTTGTTATGCAAGTTAGTATCGCTTATTACGTGATTTGACTATGTAATGTAGCAAAGGTTATCGCCAAGGTCAATACAAAAAGCACTACTTACACTGAGCATTTAGTTTAAATCAGCCAGGATTAACTAGGTTTTAGTATTATTCAGTACATACGCAAATTTTCTTTAATGTCTTTCCTTAAATCTGGGAACCGGTATCTATTTTTGAAATGGTCGATTACAGACACCAAGTAATTTAACTGTTAAACCTTAAAACTATTCGCAAAATAGATTTACCCAAGAGACGTTGACTTAATGAAAAGTGGACCCTTGATAAAATGCTAATGAAAATCCATCAAGAAGGAAAATCGCAAAAAATAAGTAAAATAACAAGACGCATAGTCATATATCTTGAAAAAACCCTCACTGCTGTTCACCTTGAGTGAAGCACATTTGATTTAATCTGACTTAGAAAATGAATTTTCTTCAAAATGACAACAACCTTTTTTATGTAAAATAACTAGTAGTTTGAAAAGGGTCGGTTACCCGCAAAAACATGTCAAATGGAATATGGAACACACCTTTCCCTTCCGGCAATAAGAAAACCTGTTCTTGTTCCTAACTATCGCCCGCTGTTCATTGCGCTCTATTTCCTAGAAGAAAAGAGTCACTATCACATAGTTGAATATGTTAACAAATCACTGGTTAAAACAAATCGGAGACTTAAAAAGATGATTTCAAAGTTGCGTTTATGGGATTGTAAAACGAGCTAATTGTATTGAAACAGCAAGCGAGTATATACCGTTAAAAAATCGAACACACAAAACAAAAAGCTGTCGGTCATGACACAAAAAGTAGAAAATTCACATGAAACCCAAGAATTGTTTAAATATCACCGCAAATTTATGCTCGTGCTGACTTACGTTTAGTCACTGATAGTCTCCATCATTCTGTATGCATCTTTCGACAATTAAAATTGCTACTAGTTACCGGTGGGTCCTTAACACTTTTAAAGAATGACGAGGTTATCCGCTCCGGGTTTCCAAATTTTTTTTTGTTTCTACCTTTGTGTCTCAAAAGTCAGCCGAAACGGAACGGGCAAGTATTCAGATGGGAGGATAAAGAAACGCGTGAAAAAGTACAGTAAGTAAGTCATCAAAAATATCACACGAAATAGCCTAATTTCGCAAATCATAAAATGAAGGGGAAAAGGATATTATTTTTTTTTTTGCTTGCTTTTCATTTCCAATTGTCACGACTAGAGCCGGAATAACAATCTCTAAAAAAAAATAATAATAAATGCGGATATCCGATTTAGGCCTTTTCCCTGTCAACATTTTAATCAATCAACTATCAATCTAGAAAAATACAACAAATGTCCCTTTTTCTTCAATAAGAATGTACAAAAAAAAGTAAGGGTCATAGGAATTTTTCGTTTCCGTCTGTACAGATTCTTATTCTTTTTTTATGATTCTGCGCTCCTTTTTTTTAAAAGCTACTTCGCATTCCACTCGTTTGGTAGTTTTCTTTAATAAATTGGGCTGCAAGGATTTTAGCTCGAGAGTGCCATTCCCAATTGTCAGATTTGAGGCGAATTTTTGGGGGGTGTATAGTTGACCTGGCATCTTTCGAGTGGTAGATGGATGCTTTGTCGTTGGGGAGGACATTATTAAGACTTTGTTTCCTTTTCTTCTGCTGTTTCTTGCTACCACTCTTGCTCGATTTGCCCCTAGCTCTGTTACCATCAACTGGACTTGGATCGCGACTCGTTGTTGTACAATTTGAATTTGGGAAACTGAAAGCTGACTCGCATCCGGAGCTCGAGCTGTCGGCAAGACTGGGTGTTGGACTAACCTGAGTTTTCGTCTTGTATGGCTGCAAGGCCTTTTCTGACATGTTCAGGGACACGGGCGAATTATTTTTGACCATCTCGACTTCTTCAACCTTCTGACCGACCTCGAGCCGGAAATCTAATGAAGCTGGCTGGTGCTCTTTTTGTCGGTGAGTCGGAGAATGACGAGGACAAGGATCGGGTGGCTGATTAAATTGTGGCCGCGTAAAATTACGTAGAAGAAAGACGACCAATACTGCTATGACAATCACCTCAACCACCATAAGAAACAAGTGCTGTTCAATTGTCTAAATAAAATAAAAAAAAAAAAAAAAAAACATCTTTAGTCAGCTAACAAAATCCAAAAAAGGAAATCGTTTGGAAAAATGGGTCACCTGAGCTCGAAGGACCAGATTCTCCTCTGCCAGTTTGTACGCCGAGGTTTTTAATTCGGCCATATCCCCATGAAGTTGACTAAGTACGACTTGATAACGCTCTTCTTGCGTGCTCATTCGCTGCAACGTGTCGTTCAAAGTCTAAACGGGAAAACAAATTTCTCAGATGACATTGATGTATTATATTTTTTAAATAGAAATTGACGGAAACGAACCTGTAGCGTACGATTTAACGATTTCTGCATATCGTCTACTTGGCGTTTGTACCGACGGCTAAGCTCTTCCAAATATTGGCCGGATAACGACATGTTGCGCTCCAGCACTTTAATCCTGTTTTGTAAGTAATTAAGATTTATTAAACGTAATTATTTAGTATTGGTCTACTTCACTCTACCTGTTGGAAAGCCGGACAAACACCGATTCCTTCTGTGTCTGCTGCTGACGATGTTGTTGTTGCTGTATCTGTTGCTCCTGGGGCTGCTGTTGATCATACTGTTGATGTTGCTCTTGTTGTTGCTGTTGTACACCAATGGGCTTTGAAGGCTCAATTAAGAAGCCATCATTTGGGATAATGGTCTCCATTCCAATTGGTAGGTCATCCGACGACGTTGCTACTGTTCCCATTTCTTCAGAAAATAACTGTTCCAAATTTTCGAGTTCAGTCTGTTCAGCACTGGGCTGCTCAGCAGCGATGGATTCCACTTCACCGACCTGTTGAGCTTCAGTACACGGATTTACATTTTCAGGCACATCCAACTCCACAATTGAGGGTGAGACTGATTCTAATGAAGCTGGAATGTGCGGGTCTTCTGGCAAGATCCAGTGGCAAAGAGCTTGAATAGTCAACCGAGTCCATATAGATTCAGCGAAAGCCAATTCTACCGAAGAAAATGTTTGATCAAACGACTCTTTCTGACATTGGAGGAGCAACGAAGAGTGAAGCCAAGGCAGTGAGGCAAGAAATTTCAATTCTTTCCATTCGCAGCTGAGAGATCCGTTGATAGCTCGTGACACATTGACCGGCTCGACTGCTGTGTAGCAAACAGTCGGGTGTATCGCTTCTTTATTATCTGTTTCGTTAACGGTCACCATCACACTTTGTGGAGCAGGACTCTTGGTAAGGACTTCGGCCGCTTTCTTCACTATGTTGATGACAGCATCTTTGGCACTCCCAAATAAATTTCTTCCTTCCACGACGACATCGGTGTTGCTGTTATTTTTTTGCAAATCAAAAAGCATTTCTTCCTCTGTTGAATCCTCTTCTTGGCGGTGTGAAATTGATCCCGTCCGGGAATCTTCTTCATTGTCTAGCACCTCGTATTCGCTGTTACCGTAGACGTGAAAAAGTGATATGGGACAAAAATGTTCCTTGCCATAGTGACTGACCAATTCCACCTATCAAATTCCAACAATTATTTTTAAAAATGAAGTAAAAAATTCTCCATTTAGTTATCTCACCTTAACGAACTTGCCAAAGAGCTGTCTTTCCAGTGTGAAACTTTGAATGGACCTCTCATCAGCGGCGGTGAACAGACCAATCAAAGCCCAATCCCGAGTTGGATAACGGTCGCTAATGTAAACGCGGAAATCCTTCGGCGAGGATGAAAATAACTCGAAATTGGCAATGCCCACCTACAAATTAGCAAGAGGAAGTGATAAAACCTCAGAAAAGACAAATCCAAACTAATCGCCTTACCCTTTGAGCTTGAATGGCTTCACATAATTCAATCACAAACCAAATTTTCGCCGAGCAGATACTTAAAAAATATTCATCTCTAGACGGGTCCAAAATGGCAGACGTGTGTTCAGCTTCGCTGTTGGCATCCAATATTTTCGCTCCGCAATCTGGCGAGGCATAGTTTTTTTGTCGCAATTTTGGGGTGGCAGACAATTTAGCAGGGGTTTGCACACCAGTACTTCCGTTTGCACCTAAACAATTTGTGAATGTTAAAACGATCAGTAAACTTTCTCGATTTTAAACAAACAAAATTTACCTGATTTCTCTTCCTCCGCCAACACCTTTAACGTCCATTCACTGAATGATGGGATGTCATCTTCACTAGATCCACTCTCGTTGTTACGGGTCACATTGTTGGTCACATTAAGCACATTATTTGTAGTTAGAACATTTTCCAGTTGGACATTGGGCTCAACATCAGCAGAGATAACCTCACTGGCAGAAATCTCGGGATAAGCAGATTCTTCTAGAATTTCGGTAGAAGATAAAACTTCAATACTCGGTACCGATAGATCCGCGTCTAGATTATCCACAGGCACTGTCACTTCACTTGATGTCAGGTTGCTGTTGAAATAATAATAAAAAATAAATAAATATGATGAAATAGATTTAACAGATGGATTGGATTATCACTAAATATATAGACGTGTAAAATACCCATTCAGTTGATGTGGTATAATGAAAAGAAATAAAATTCCAAAGGTGATTTCAAACAAAATAAGAAAGTTTGACATAATTCAGTCAACGGGAGACATTATGGAGAAAAGACCGACTAGTTGCTCGGACGAGTGACGCAGCTGAAATGAGCGCTGGTGTGTACAATTTTAAAAGACCCACGTCACCTGAATGATCATAATCCAACTAGCTCGATATAACAATGATCGATAACTAAGGTATCGATCGCTTACATCAGTGAATTTCTAACTAGTGGTGTTTCTAGAAGATAACCTTGAAATTCTTGCTTTATACTCATGTTCAGAGACAAAAATGAAATTTTTACCAAGGTCTTAGAACCAGAATAAGGAAGGAGGAAGTACAGTCAGACAGAAAACCCCTCTAGCACAGTAAATGAAACTGGAAAATGCACTCACTCATCCAAAATTGCTGGAGATTCAGTGGTTAGAAGAATTCCATCGTGGGGTGGTTGCCCAGCAACAACTGGAGAAATTTCTAGAGAATTTGTTATAAGCTTGGGATATTCTTTAACATCCACTTCCTCATCTTTGGGATAAATAATTGCTTCTTCAACAGGCTGATATTCATTTTCAATAGAATGTGTGTTCACACTGTCAGTTTGGTTGAACGAAAAAGATAATGACACCAAGCTATAAATTAAAAAAAAAACAGGATCAAATTAGTATATTAAACCATAGATGTATAAGTTTTTTTCAATCATCTTACCAATAGATAAGGCACCACACAGTGGGTCTCGGACTAATACGAGATCTCATTTGACAAGAACCGAAGAATCTGTTCGGTATCAGCTTCACTTCCAGATGTGTAACGACAATTTCCTTCTCAATTCATTATTCGGTTCAGAGCTCGAACGTACGTCTCCTGAATAACGGTCAAACTAACTCTACTAATAGTACTAAATTGTGCAATTTCACTTGGTCCGATATTTGACAGCAGAGGCCAGTTATCGGGTTTATTTGTATGAACGACAAGTAAATTTTAACGGTTTTGGGGCTCGTCTTGGCCCTCTAGCGGAAAAACGAAAACACAGAAATACAAGTGGTCCTACTGCAGTTATATTGAGCTGTATTGACTCGTTCGTATCATATGATATAACACGCACCACGCAAGTTCGGCACGTAACAACGAATCAATCCATTTTTGGACCTGGCTAGCATAGCAACTAAAACAATAAATGGCAAAGGACTTAATAATAGGGCTTGAAGCGATAAAAAAAGAAGAGTGTTATGTTCCGTTTGTCCTTGACGAATAGATCTGATAATATGAAAAAGTACGTACTTCTTGCGTAGAACATTGTGTGAAAGAGAATGTTTGGTCCAGTCAATTTTGCGAAAAAAGCTCGTCAGGAATGGCGCATCTGGTTAAGTAAAGGGCAAAGCCAAGGTCGAGTGCTACAAACCAAAAGGAAGCAATGTTTATTGTAATATAAAACATGCGGTAATCTAACCACAAAACAAAGTTCGTTTCTCAGCCTTTTTATGGGACAAATGTTTTTCACCGATAAAATCGCTGAATTGCAATTTAAGAAATAAGAATGGAATTTTGCGGTAATTTAAAAATAAGGCTTTTTAGTGGGCATGATAATTCTTCAGCATCACGCGAGTAAGATGAGATGGGTTATAGTTTGATACATTCTCGTTCTCAAATTTCTGTTTGAGTTGACGTCAGTTGACGTAAACATTAGCGTTCACAGTTTGCAACGCGCGTATACAATATAATGTCGCCTCTCACAGCAACCACAAAATTATTGAATAACAAAATTTGTTGTATTTGTGTGCGCCTGTCTTATCGTGTGCATCCGTTCAAACATGCAAATAGACCAGGACATCCGTTTCAATTAGGACTATCAATGAAATTTGGTTTTTGTTAACCAACTGCTAATTAAATAAATTCATACGTGATTAGATAGAACCGCTTTTTTCGATTTCGAAGCTTACAGCTAGAGAAATTCAAATGCAGATGTTTGTTTACATGTTAACACCTTGGCCCTGTTTTCTATTTATCTGGATACAAAATGAACCTCGTCCTCTCTATGTATGGGCCTGAACGGTTTCGAGGTCGGTTGTTTTCCCGCTAAAGGGGTTACGGTTGCCACCGGATCACTCGTCGTATTTCGAGAGTAAAAAAAAGCTGGTAAGTCAATGTATGCCTTAAAACACGGCTGTGAATGGAACTCAAACGTCCAAAACCACTATATTGACCATTACGGATATCTTTTCAAGGATTTTGTGGTTTAGTTTCTCCAAGATTTTCTCAAATAAAATAAGCTTACAGCAATGCGTAAATTTGTAACCTTCGGCAAACGATCAAACGCAGGTTGACAAAACTTTGTCATAGTCGCACCGCTCCAGTGGCCCACTAAAGTTGAGAGCTATAAAAGGACCGACAGTTTTCGACTATGTTTTGCCAACAAACTGGCAAACATCACGACAACTTGTATGGACATTTGGACAACCATTGAAATGCATTTTTGCAAGCCTTTTTAAAACAAAATAGAATAATCGATCATTGACTTGTGGTTTCATAGATGGCGTGAAGAACTGATTTTGTGGGAAGGAAGTTTTATGTGGTTGGTATGGTTACGGTTATAAATGACGTCTGAGGCAGACGAAAAAACTCGTTGGGGTTGTTAACTACTCCTCCCGTTGTCGTCTTCGTACAGATTTTTTTTTTTCTGATTTTTTCCCTTCGGAAACAAGATTCTTCCGGGTCGAGTCATTTGAGATCTGTTTACTTTCATTCGTGATTGAGACTTTGAGTATATAGCGTGCAACTTTTCCCCTGCATTGACAGGGGACTGGCGGGCTTTTTCATCCTGCTAGTGGCGTGATATTCCTTTCTATCGTGGTTCGACGCTTCTGTCTTATCGACAATTTCCGCACATTATCAGGAAAATGTTCTTCAGTTGGGATGTACTTTTGGTTTCCTTAGTGGTTCTAGCCATCACTTATGAAACACAGTCATGGTTCAGATACTACTTTCGATTCACCCTCTACATTTCCATAGTCATGCTAACTGCTGTGTTCCTAATCCCTATTGCCATGTTCAGGCCTGGCAATGTTCATAACACAGTGTAAAACGCTTTTTTAAATATTTCAATTAAAAAAGATGGCACCTAACATCATTTTCATTTTACAGACTTGTTGCTTATTTCCTTGGACCCCTCTTAAATGCTCTTCTTGGAATGAAAGTGCACCTACGGAACCCAGAAAATTTTGTGAATGATGGTTCAATTATTTGTGCAAACCATCAAAGTTGCCTTGATTTCCTTGGTAATATAGTTATTTTAATTATATATTGCTTTTACTCCAATGAATTCATTCTCAACATCAGGGATGATAACTCATTGGCCCACTATGGAACGTTGTGCAGCTATTGCAAAGAAGGAGGTAAATTACATTGGTCCATTTGGCTATGTAGCAGGTCTTTGTGGAACCATTTTCATAAAAAGAAACAAAGCACACGATTCTCACGCTACGATGAATGAGGCAGCTGAACAAGTGAAGCAGAAAAAAGTAAGTTTCTTCTGATTTTAATTCTTTAATCTGAGTAGCATTTCAATAATTTGTTTGCGCTTTATTTAGTTGAAGTTATGGATCTTTCCAGAAGGAACGCGTAATAGCGGTAAAAGAGACATGCTCCCATTTAAAAAAGGTGCTTTCTACATTGCCATCAATGCGCAGCTGCCTATCAGTCCTGTCGTTTACTCGTACTACTACTTTCTTGATCACAAACAAAAGCGGTTTGACCCAGGTGAAATTGTAATGACCGTATTACCACCAGTGTCTACTAAAGGCATGACAATGGAAGATTTACCTGAGTTAATGGAGCGAGTGCGCAACATGATGTTGGAAGTGTATCAATCCTCTTCTGACGAAATATCTAATGCTAATAATGCTCAACCTTCTAGTTAAAAGCTCTGACATAGACTAAATCCGCTGGTCTGGACTAATGTTGCACCGCTTCAAAAGTGAGAAATTTAAAGTGTAACAATTGATAATTTTTTTTCTGTCAAGGCGAAAAAATGTGCTGTCTAGTCCCCGTGTAGACCTGAATTCCTAAATTTTTTTGTCCCATTTCCAATGTTCGGTTTGGCAATTTTTTTAACTACTTTTTGTGTGTTAACTTCGCTGTTGTTGCGTATGTTCAATGGCCATCAAGTTTATCTGCGACCGGGCAGGTACAACGATGCACAAAATCGTTTTTTCTATTGGAAATCTCCCTTTTTGTACTCCTCCATGTTATTAACAGTGCAAGTTTAACTGTTTGAGACTCAGCAGCTTCATTACGAATCGAAATAAAAAATTAAAGCAATGAAAATGTCAATTTGTTGATGATGAAATTTTATTATTCATTTATTATACTGTACGGATGGACTGTTTAAGCGCGAACTGCAGCCTGAGGGTTGGCGGCAACTTGGGCTTGAACTTTCAAATCCATCACTTCAGCAACAGCTGCAGTAAAAAATTCATTATTACATAGAGAAAATTAAAAATAATATTAAAGTAAATTACCATCTCTGACTTGACTCTTTTCAATGCCAAGCATCTGTACTTTCTCCATTTGTTCAGTAACAAACTTTACTTTACGTCTGAAATAACTCTTAGCTTGTTCAATTGTCTGAATATTAAATAATAAAACTTAGTAACCATTTAAATCTTTTGACAAGATTATCAACACTTACATTCTCAGCATAGTAACCGGTTCCAATATCAATCAAAGGTTGTTCTGGTTTACTGATTTTTCCAGGCACATACATCTATCAAATATAAGGTCTTATACCAAGAAATTGTATGCACATTGACTTTAATCTAGCTTACAGATCCTGTGAGTGGAACAAGTATAGGTGCACCTTCCTGGGTAGATTCTAGTTTCTCAGCACTTTCAGCTGATTCTTGAAATTTCGTCTGTGCAATTTTCAAAGTCTGAAGAGAATCTTGGTACAGGCTTAAATCCTATACAGTCAAAAATGAAAGAAAGCAGTTATAAATAATTCTATAAAATAAAATAATGAAATACTGACTTGTTCAAGTTGCTGCTTTAACTGAGACAGCTGTGGAAGTGTCAAAGTGGTCAAGTCTATCTTCTGCATATTATCTCCTCCTTGGGCTTTATCTTTTTGTGCATTACCAGCCATTTTCACAGGTGTGTTACTTGATTGGAATCTATCAACTTAACGAGAAATACAAATATATAGAACCGCAAAAATTCGAGTATTTTGGGTGTACCTTTAAAAGGAAATGTCCACCACCACCAGTGTAAAAGAGCAGACGACGTAATTTAAAGGTTTGGGCGTTTAGCATTTCTAAACAGCATCTGTTCTTATAAGATGGTTTCAGAGAAAAACACCTGAAAATGAAGTCACAATTATTTATAGAAATATTTCTAAGGTCTTCAGTCATTGAGAATTCACGGAGAATTTTTTAAAATATTGCATCTTGTTTCTAATTTGAGACTTGAATTCTTTTTTCAAGTTGCAAAAAAATAGGAATAAGTATAGACGGATTGGATTCCTTGTTGTTGTGATTGCGAAATATTCAGCGTTGAAGGAGCCAGAGGAAAAAAAAACGGCCTCTCGGCGACAGTCTCTACTTCATCGGTATCAAGATCAGGAGCGATCAGGAGTATGAAAAGGGCAGACAGTGGTGCGTTTTACGACCTTCCGTCATGAGTTGACGATTTCTTCACAATCAGTCAGACGACAGATACCGGGTGACACGACACGTGCCGCAACGTAAGACCGCTATATATTTCCAATCGTCTACAATCATCTTGTGAGACACACAGAGAATAGTCTGAACTCTTATGGCCTATTGGCTACTGGAAAGGCAGAAATCCTTCAGAACAGCAAAGATCAATGTACTGGGGGTCACCGAGCATCAAAATCTGCTGGCCAGTCCAGGATGTAACTCCTAACTCCCTTTTATCACTTTCGATATCTCGATATACAGAGGTTCTTGATATACAGATATTGTGTGGGCGGACTGGAATCTGACTAGACACCAGACAGAGCTCTCTTTTACTGTTACACTGAGACTAAATAACATTTTTTAAATTTGACAGCCAATAAGGACACTATAAGCTGCAACTTAACTAAGCGATAAGAAAACGTTGCTTTTTAACGAACAGGACTCGATAGTCTATGCACAATGCACTGGCACAATTATGCTTACCATTCACACAATGAATACTTTCAGAATCAATTACTAGGATGCACAAGTCTAATCAATAACTTTTAATGAGGAACTCAGGATGAATTGAATATGTAATGTATAGCATTTTTTAAAGTATTTTTGTGTATCGTGTCAAATATTTTACATGAAGAAACAAGCGAAAAATTTAGACTAAATGCATTAAACGATATTATGTTTTTCTGACTTCTTTGACTATATTAAAAAGGGGTTGGTTATCCATGGAATGCTGATCTAGAACAATATTTTAAAAAGTAATTACCAATAAAGAAACAAATTATTTTCCAATATTCAAATTACCTGAATTAATTGTATCGGACGGATCTCATCAAAGAAGAACAAAATACAATTATTTAAAAAAAAAGTGACTTAACCGATATTCGGCCGGCACTTTCCTGTCTGCGTTCGGCGGCTACCGGGACCACAAGGACGCATTCCGGCTACAGCGACGGATCTACCAGATGGGGATCTACTTTCGGCTTCCTTATCTTCCGGATTCCGTTCATCAATTTCGTTGCCCCCGTGATGAGGTCTTCTACCAATCTTAAATGCTCTTAATTGACATCCGACGGTATTTGTGGCGTAACGCTCTAGCGTTTCATTTTCGGAACAAGGGCCTTGGCTCCCCAACAGCCAACATTGTTTTTCACTTGCTTCACTCGATCCTTCATAATCGGGGCTCCAAAATACGTAGTGGCCGTCGGCCAGGCATCCGTCTGGAAGCGGTTCGCACGACAGTATTCCGTCGGTTAACGTAAACCATTCTCCATCTTTACACGGTCCCTAATCACAGACAAATTAAATTTTTAAAATTGTTTACGCACTTTTTTAAATAATAATTTTAAAAAACCTGGGAGTTTTGCTGATAGCATTCGCCGGTTTCAGCGGAATAGATGAACAGACTGTTTTCGCAATCACAGATGCCGCTGTCGTCCGAGTCCAGATAAAATAGCTGATTAGGTTCTTCGAGGTCGAACAAAAACATAATATAATATATAGCTATAAATTTAAATTGTAATTATTTTATTTAATAATGTTTAGTAAAAATTTACTGCAGGGTCCTTGCGTCATCAGCTGGAAACACGATAACTGATCATCAATTATGTAAAACCTTTCATTTGGCGAAAGGCAGTCGAATCTATTTCAAATCACAGTCGGTCATTTTTTCAAGTAAATGGCTTTAAAAGTCAACTAACTTACGCTGATGATAGATTGCTGACGACAGCTAATGGAGACTGAGTTGACAAGTCGATGAAGCTGTTTTCCGCAATGAATCCTTCATGGGTTGCGTTGGTGTGGGATAAATCCTGATTGCTGGTCCAAGAAAAGATAAACACGATTAGTTGTAGGAGGTTAGCCATGAAGAGAGTTAGTAAAGATTCGGCCATAATACGAACACGCACCAATTTAAACTGGTCTAATGTTTTCACTTGAGAGGGGAGGAATGCGTAGTAGGCGTATTCAGACGATTTACATCATTCCGCTCGCTGGATTTCCTGCAATATTGTCCGACCTTTGACACCGAAACATGAACCCCCTTAAAAAGCTGAACTTCAGTCCGAATCGAATAGCATAAGCAAGCTCATGTGGCGCAACTCTCAAAATTGATAAGCAGTGCAGTATGCGTGTTGTATTCATTTATATGACTACAGAATATTACAGTCTAATCTAAATTAATAAATCAACAGCAATGTCATCAGTTGTATTTAAAAGGGGAAACTAACAAATAATCAAGTTTGTTAAAAAGAAGAACCAATTGACCAACCGTAGCCCGATCGATATTGCTGGCCAGATTACCTTTTTGTTCCCGTTCTACCAATTGTTTCATAATTCCCTCAACCGTTTCTTTTAATAGGGAAACTACTTTTTTCTCAATAAAACCTTGTTTCTTTTCCAATTCGTAGAAAATATGTATTGTGCCGTGAACCACGGCTTCGAGCTCTTTCATTCCCCGAGCAAAGTTGATGACGTTTTCTATTGGAATGCGAAATTCGTCTTGGAGAGCAATCGTGATAAGTATTATCGTATTGTTTAGCGACTCTATTTTTTCAAACTCTTCCAAAGCTTCTTTGATATCACCGGATTTCAAACTTGCAATTACGACTTTTGCTTGGGCTCTCCTGTATAAGTTGTCAACGGATTCTAATTTCTCCAAAGTGTCGCGCATGTTCTTTTCCAGCTTTTGAAAATCTTGATTCAATTGTTCAATCTTGGTTTTGTACTTCTGCTCGATTTGGAGGTCTTTGTTGTCCAGTTTCTCCCTCAGTTGGGCAACCTCGGTCTCGTAAGCTGCTTTCTTCTCATTGAAACGAGGATCCAACTCCTCGGTATTTGACAGATCACAGTAGGCGCTCCTGACACTGCTTGTGCTTAACTGGATTGATTCAATAAGCTTATTGCATCCTCCTCCCGATTTTGTTGGCAGTGACCGTTTTCTTCTGGTTAACAAAGGTGCAGTCGAGTTAGTGGCGGCTGTTTCGGTCGAATTTTTATTCGGATTAACTATCGGTTTCGTTGAATTACGTGCTGTGGATTTCGTGGAACTTACGGCCAATTGGACCACATTAGCCGCCGATTTAATGGAACTGATTTTTGGTTTTGTTGAGTTAGTCGCTGACTTTGTCGGACTGACCACCCCAGTTGATTTAACGCCGGTCTTTGGACTAGCGGCCACTTTTGTCGAATTTACGGTTGACTTGGACGCGCTGCTGATCAATTTCGAATTGCTTGTCGGGTTACTTATTGTCTTCGTCGAATTAGTGGATGTCGGACGACTAGCCACCGTTTTTGACGAACTCGCTGGTGATTTCACGGTTGTTTTTACCGGATTAACAACGGGTGTAACCTTACTATCGGTTGATTTCGAAGGAGCTGCGTCTGTCGTCGCAGGTCCAATTTGTTTTGGGCGTTCAACATTTTGCACGTTGCAAAAATTCTTGTCCACTTTTGTGAACTTTTGAAAGAGACCAAGAATCTGATCGAGTTCGGTTTCCGATAGCGTGCAACTTTCGGGAGCTTCAAACGGAAATGATTCGCTATCACTGTTGCGTCGCTTCCTGTGATTATTCAATAAAGCTGTATCCTTATCTGGCACTATGGCCAAATTGTTGATCCCTTCCAAAAGACTCGCCATGGTATTGATGTAAATTATTTCAAAATTTGTGATAATCTTTGGAGAGTCATTAATAAGGATATTCGTCTCAACATCTGCAAAATATAGTAATGTTGTCTTTTAATCAACAATAAAATAAATAATTCGTTAATATTATTCATTCTACTAACCCGAATGTTGGAGATCGGTGGGTACGGAGCAAACAAATGTTTCCATCGTTAAGAGAAGAACACTGATTACTAGCGCTAGACAAAAAATGCATTGTTGTGGTTTTTGAGATTGCCAACTGGTGTTTAAACGAGCCATTCCAGCTGAATCGCGTTGGACACTGTCCGCTCATCAGTGAAAGAGGCAAAATGTTGTTGCAACAAATAGTTGAACCGAGACACTTCATATCGTTTGATTTATCTTGGAATAAATATGGGAGATAATACGGGTAGACTGCGTCAAAACTCAGAGGTCAGTTTTGATGTCAAAAAGTCATTCCGGTCGTGTTTCCCCAAACCGTGATAGTTCCAGCATCCAACTTGAAATATAATACTTATCTGGGTTGATTTTCTAAAAAAACCGTACTGAATTGAGCTGTGCACTGCTCTCGAAAATAAAAGAGACAAAAAAAAATATTATGCATAGACGATAAGCCAGCATGATTCCATAAATTAACTGGGAGATTTTCAGTTATATCTTATAGCAAATAGCGCAGTTATAGCTATACATATGAAGTGGACAGAACTGTCTAGACTAAACTTTTAGTCTCAACGCAGATTGATGTGCACATAATATTTAAAGTTGCATAGATTACCAACGTATTTAGTGTCATATATTCAAATAATTTTGAGAAAAATATGATTTCCCCGCAGCGTTCCAGCAGCATGGCCATCAGATACAGAAGAGTTGTATTGCTCAAGGGATGTATACCGTTGAGTAGGAGTTGCCTTGTAAATAATTATCTGATGCTACAATATTTGTATCTAGTAAATGAAAATTGTGATTCAGGTGAAAATACCAGCGTTCAGAAAAAACGACATCCCGGGGGGACAGTTGGATCAAACCTTAATCGATGGCCGAATTTGCTGTTAATCCAGTAACTGGTTTCAGACGTTTTTTTTTCCCTCGCCATCATGCCATTATAATGAACGACTATACAGAATACAACAGAGATTAAAACACGCTACATGTAATCACGCGCCCGATATACAGCAACGCATAATATAGACGTAAGTCATTCATCTCACGACTCTCAAAATACTGACCTTGTTTTGTTACCCCGCAACTTGTTACACGTCATTTGGCCTTTCGCGATGCCTTAAGAGATGCCTTGATTCATCAACGGAAGGGCATTGACATCGTTGCATAACGGGGCATTCTGAATTAAGCTGAGAAATTGATTGAATTAAACATTTGGGTTGCAGATCCAACGCGATCTAGAGCTATGTCTGGAACACGACGATTGCTTCAAAAATCCAAACTTGATTTTCCAGTTTTCCACCACTCATGCACATTTGGCTTGTCTTTTTTTTTCAACTTCAAATTTAGTTACCATTTTCAAAAGGCCGCATGTTTCTCTGATAAATTTGGCAATTTGCGCACCGACACCAGGTTGAGCGGACGACGCTAGAAAATCTTGTTGGTTGGTAATCGCAGTCGCTAGATGTCGTGGTTGGTAATCAACTAATCACCATGAATTACAGAAGGAATCGTATGCCGAACTTGGAAAATTAAAAAATCTGTTATATAAATACACTATCAGTTCTTTATGCTCCAAAAATCTGTAATTTTCATCGCTTATTTATCGGAACGGGTACTCATATCTTAGAGTAAAAACAGTTTCTGTTACAGGTCCGTGTATGGGAGTTGGATAAGGCGTCGGATTATTATTCCTTATTGGCCATGAGTTCGACTCTCCGTTCACGCACTACTTATAATCAAGCAATATGAATGTTTATGGGAAATTAATATCATTATGTGATGGATTGTCGGTTGTTTCGCGTATTTGATTAAATCATATTCCGAAACTGTACGAATATGTAATGGTTTATAAAGAATTGTTGCGTATGAATCATAGTATAGTACAAGATGTAATACTAGGTCCGGTACGGCCATCTACACGGTTCACAGTTAATTCATGGTTAAACTGTTCTACGTCTCAACTGAGATGGGCACTGTACACACATTGTGATTTCTCATAAAATATTCTATGAGAATTGCTAATTGCTATGATCGATACGATTAAAATGAAAAATTGGGCTTCCAATGGGTAGCTCAATTTTTAAAAATCCATAGTAGACTACCACATAAACATATTATCTGTAAAACTTCAAATTTTTATTAATTGTTTTTGGAACCAATGAAAAATGAATGAAATGGAATGAATGAGAAAAATAAATCAATAGATGAGATAAAATGCGATGAATGAAGTATCGAATGTAATCAGTCTTCGGGCACAGATAAAGACCACGAAGACATAGACATTCCTCTCACGACTCTCAAAATACTGACCGTTTACAGTTTTCAAATTGAGAAGTTTCAGGTCTTTTTTTATTCTTGAATGAAGAACATAAGAACATTTTTTTAACTTTTTGGGGTATTTTTACGTATGCCCATCAGCCTATGGGTAATTGGACACGGGTAGATAAGATGAGGGCCTCTGCCGCAGAATAAATATTCAAACACATCAGCACAGTCTCCACCAAATTGTTTTGCTATTCAAAATGGGTTAGGAGATCAAGTAAATTTGGAAATTGCGGAGATAACGGAGATGTGGTACAGGATGAAGGCTAATTTGAAAACTCCGCCGGCCCAGTTACTACGTTACTGATTGGCTTTTGGAAAATAAAAATTATCGTTGGAATTGTAAATTATGCTGAAATAATTTGCACAGACTAGGGCATGGATATATGTAAATATTTTTAAATTACAAATCTAAAACATAATTTTATAGTTAAATAGCTTTTCTCTATAAAGTTAACTACTTAACGTACATTCGAAGTTTCGAACTTTATTTCACAGTAACATTTTTAAAATTGGAGCCTGGGGAATGCCTACTTCTCATTGGTCGAGAGCCAGACAGACGACAGATCGCAAATTAACAACAACAAACTTGTCACTGTTTTTTTCTGACGACATCAAAGATGGCCACTGGTTTTCAAAGAAACTCTTTTCCTAGTAAACAAAAATATTTCAAAAATCATTTTGAAGAAAAACCAAAACCACAGTTAAATTTCAAAGAAAAGATTACAAATGATTCGAAACCATTTCGTCACAAACTCAAAGAGAAGCCTCATTGTTTAAATCCGCTGTCAATGCAACAGCGAGACAGACATCCATACGAATTTGAATTGAAGAAATTTTCTCCAGATTCAAAATTTTTAAAAATCAAACATGAAGTGCCAAATTTCGAACCTGTTTCTTCGACTCCTTTAATCATGGTTGATACAACAGAAGCTTTCGAATACCTTTTGCAAGATTTGCTATCACAGACGGTGATAGGTGTTGATCTTGAGGTAATAATATCACTGTGATTTTTAACAATGACATGTTAGACCATTGGGTCTTTTTTTCTAGCATCATAGTGACAGATCATATCGAGGTATTACTTGCTTGATGCAAATTTCAACAAACAAGACCGACTACATTATTGACACACTTAAATTGTGGGACCACTTACAGCCACTGAATAAAGTATTCTGTGATCCACACATTGTTAAGGTACCGTCTTTCAAAAAATTGTGTTAACACAAATGTAACTATTTACTTAACTTTGCTTAGATATTCCAAGGAGCTGACAGTGATGTCATCTGGCTTCAACGGGATTTTGGGATTTATGTTGTCAATCTTTTTGACACGTTGCAAGCTGCATCCCTCCTTGGATTTGAAAAGAAGGGCTTGTCTTTTCTTCTTCAGCACTACTGCCAAGTCCATGTCAACAAAAAATACCAACTCGCAGACTGGCGAATTCGTCCCTTGCCTCAGGAAATGGTGAAGTACGCCCGAGAAGACACGCACTACCTGATCTATATCTACGAAAGGATGAAACAAGATCTCTATTCACGTCATTGCCTTGGGGATGTGAAAATAACACCCGAAATGAAGAAAGGAGCGCCCGAAGAGTCAAAAGACAGGAAGCCCAAGAGCAAATCAAGTCAAATCACACCGGTAAACGAAAAGGGCGTCAACCAGATCTTACAAGTGTGGAACAATAGCCGATCTGTCTGCCTGAAACAATACAGGATTCAAACATTGGAGGAAATGTACTCGAAATTTTACGGCAGCTTGAATAAAGAAGGAAAAAAGTTCAACAATCAGCAGTCGTACGCCCTTCAAGAAATCTTTTCCTGGAGAGATCGAGTGGCCCGCGAACTGGATGAGAGTCCCCATTATGTAATGACGAAGTTTAATATGCTGAATATTATCAGTCAGCTTCACAACCAGCCGGAAAACATCCTGCAACCCATTTCTCGTCACCGTTTCGTCCATCAGCATTTACCGCAACTGCACGAGGTTATCGTGAAAGCAAAAGCTATTGCTATTCAATCCAGTCCAATATCTAAGAAGAAAACGAAGAAAAGAGGTGCAGCTTCCGCCACTGCCGTCCCTCCTGTTTCTCAACCTCCCATGAAGAAGCGCAAGATTGACAATGTTGCATCATCAACAGTAACAAAAGCACGTCTAGTCCAACAAAAGATTTCCGAGGTAGAAATGATTGATTTGAGTTGTGAGCCCAATCAGATGAAAGAACGACGCCCGGCTAAGAAGATAAATATGTGCGAAGTTGTATTCACCGATTTGGTCCGCAAGACTGACGCTGCTGTGGCGAAATCACCATCAGCAAGAAATGAACCCGCCTGGCCAGCCAAGAAGTCACGCAAGATGGAACTGATCGATTTGACATAATCTTGCTCAAGGTGATACGTTCCCCATTTTGGTTTTAGTTAATGTACTATCAATGGCTACAGATTGGGAGGAAACCGTTACGTTTTCTTGGAATATAAATCGACTAATTTTTTATGTAACATGACTAAAACCATGCTGAAAACTGCCTCCTGTAAAAGCATTTCAAATGTCAATACAAAGAATGTTTGAGTGTTTAATATATCCGAATAATTTTTAAATTAAATTCAGAATTATGCTTTAAGGGCTAATTGAATTGCCTTGACAGAGTGTATTAAATGTTTTGATGTTGATAGTTTGTTACACGCTATGCTTGAATGCTTGATGGTATTCAAAAAGAATTAACAGGTATTTTTTATTTGGATAAGAATAACTAAAATCAACCCTTTCTGTGGGAATGAAATAAATACTACAAATCGCCACAACAAGAAATGTACAGTCTAGTAGATACACTGACACATTAATGGTGATTCTTGGCATTGAACGGAACCCATAGAATACATAGCTTTTAAGGGAATGTAGATGTGAAATGATGGAAACTGTTCCAGTGACAAGTCACTCTTGCGTCAGCGGCTGTGCTAGTGACAACGAGTTGCATGAATCCGATTTCAGTTCTGGGTGTATCCGTTACCAAATTGATTCTGCCACTTTGCTATATGATTCCGTGGAGAAAATGAGAGATTGTTTTATCATTCAAAAACTATTTGCGCATTGCAACAAATCAATTTCTTACCGTAAAGATTGCAGCAGTGGTGATCCTAGTGCAGATCAGTCGGATTCTAGTATTCACTGGCGAACCGGCCGTGATCGCAATGACTGCTGATTGCGCTGCGGCTGGCATTGTGATATCGATCCTTCCCTGATTGGCTTGCGATGCTCGTTTGCAGGGACCAAGACCTTCGGTAGCCGTATTAACATTCAGACACTCTGAATTTCACGAGAATAAAAAATTCAAATCAAATGCACGTGCAAAACAAAACGTACAAATTCCACATTCAACAAAACCAAATGTTACCTGTTGCTACTGGATTGATGATAATTGTAGCTTCTCTATTCAAATTCTTTTTCCACAATTTCAGACTACCCAAGTTATCACCTCCCTCGAAAAGCCTCAAAGCGGCAAGGGTTTCCTCTTCTTCCTCTTCGCGATCGTTTTTAAGTTCTAGTTGCGCAAGGGAAGTTTTATAAAAAAATTGGTCGTTATTCATATTGAGACTTAAATTGTTTTTAATGGGCATTGAGATATCGATTGATTATACCCGGAGATGACAAGAGTGGATAAGTGTATGGCCAGTTCGATGCTGCTAGTTGTTGCTTCCGGACCGGGAATCTCCTTAAAAGAGGTGACTGCTTGGGCCTCATTAATGGAAGCTCGTATGGGCTGCCCTCGAGATAACTTTCTGGATAGGTGCTATCAGGTGATAGCTGAGGCACAAGGTAAATCTGCTTAGATTGGCGGTTGCCAGTCGCAGCCTCTTCTACTGATGGTACTTCCTCTTCGGCTGAAATCATCACCAGACAGCTACTCGCAACGATCTATATAATTTCAGAATGAATTAAATAAAAGATACAAGTTGATGACATCAAGATCTCAAGCGTATTTATACAAGATTATACATTTATTAATAAGTTCCCAAAATAATTCATTACCAATAGGAGCGAAATAGATTTGGAGTGAGCGAAGGCCATTTTTTAACAGCACTTGTTATTTGATTTTTATCTTCGTAGAATTCCTGGGTCTGAATCTTGGACGAGAGATGCAAGTGGACTGACGACTAAGAGCGGAACGACCGGTGCTTATATAGGTATCGAGGGCTCGCCTGGGAGATGTACTGTTGACGGCCAAGTCTTGAGCATTTGAACGCATATATGTGTGGATCTGTGTGTGCCAGTTGTCTTATTTTTGTTTAATTTTGTGGGGTCATCGTATTAATTGGGCGATTGGGATGTAACACTCCGACTAATAATATGCACAAGTTGCTCATGACGAAATGCGTTCCGTTGGTTGTTGAAAATAACCTGACTGAGGCATGGAAAAATAAGATGGCGTTATTTCTTTTAGCTTTCCTTATTACCTTACTTTAATTCCCTCAAACTGATGTTTCATTACGTAAGTTCGATTTATTTCATCGACCAAATTCTGCCAAATTCGCCCTTGAGGTTGAAATTATAATTTAAAGTTCACCACGTCTAACCTAGCAAACAGGTTTATGTCAAATATATAGTCTATTTCCCTTAAGAAATTATACTGTTAAGGTTTCGTTAACCCGACGTAATAAAATTGCGTAAAATTGTAATCCATATCCAGGCGCTCTGTATATTCCAAGACGCTATATAGACTTTTGATTTAAATTTTTGAATAAACTTTTATTCGGGAAATAGTAAACTTTTTGTTTAAATAAAACTGCGCGTTTAATGCGAATTTTATTTTTTAAAATTCGAATATGATTAAAAATAGCAATATGATTATATGAATTCGGCTGACAGTGTCAGAGTGTATTAAATGTTTAGATGTTGGCATACATTGTTTTACACGTTACATAGTGTTTGAAAAGAGTTCGTAAGTAAAAGAGTCGGAGTAGCAGGTAATATTTTTTATTTTGATAAGAATAACTAAAATCAACCCTTTCTGTGGGAATGAAATAAATACTACTAATCGCCAAAACAAGAAAGGTACAGTCTAGAAGATACACTGACACATTAATGGCGATTCTATCGGCGTTGAGCGGAAAAGCAATAGAATAATTTGGCTGCAATGGAGAGCACTGCTGCCCGTCGTAAACAATCCTTAAAACGTAGCTGTGTGATGGCGGTAAGATATCCAGGAACATCTCACCACTCCGTTGGCCGCTGTACTACTGATTACCAGGTGCATGAATCCGATCTCAGTTCTAGGTGTATCCGCAACTGTAGAAATCTTGCCAGTTTGCTATAATTCCGGAGATAAAAAAAGTAAAAATCGATTGTCAATTCAATTTTTAAAAAAATCCATTTGGAAAACAAATTAAAATTTCTTGCCGTAAAAATTCCCACAGAGGTGAGATCAGTGCAAATCAGTCGGATTCTGGTATTCACTGGCGAAAGAGCCGTGATCGCGATAACTGCTGTTTGGCCAATAGCAGGAAATGTGACATGGATAGTTCCGTGAGAAGCTTGGCTTGCGCGTTTGCAGGGACCAAGGCCATCGGCACCAATATTAGCAGTCACACACTCTAATTTAAGGAGAAAAAAACAGTCCAATTTTATTAGCCAAGTTGCAATAATTCCCAATTAACAAAAACCAAATGTTATATTACCTGTTGCTGCTGGATTGATGGTAATTACTGCCTGTCTGTTGAAACGTTTTTTCCACCATTTCAAATGGCCAAAGTCGTCAATTCCGTCTTGAATCCTCCAAGCGGCCGGAGTTTCCTCATCTTCTTCTACTTCGCGATCGTCTTTAAGTTCTTTGAATTGAGTTACGTAATTGAATTAATTTCTTTTTGAATATTTTTTTTACAAGTATTGAGAGATCGATTGATTATACCCGGAGATGACAAGAGCGGATGATGAGTGTATGGCCAGTTTGATGATGAAAGTTGTTGCTTCCGGACCGGGTACCTCCGGATAAAAGGTGACTGCTTGGGCATCATCAACGGAAGCTCGTATGGGCTGCTGCCCTCGAGATAACTTTCTGGATAGGTGCTGGCAGGTGACAGTTGAGGCACAAGGTAATAAATCTGCTTAGATTGGCGGTTGCCAGTCGCAATGTCTTCTACAGATGGCACTTCCTCTTCGGCTGAAATCATCATCAGACAGCTGATCGCTACGATCTGTAAATTCGAATAGAATTAAATGAATTAAAGATTGATAATTATCTAACGCCCCATTAATTATTAAAATGATTGAATTATAATTGAAATAATGAATTACCAGCAACAGCGAAATAGATTTAGAGCTAGCGGATGCCATTTTAAAATAGCACTTAATTTTTTTTATTTTTTAAAATCCCTGTATAGAATTCCTGGGATATGAATCTTGGACTAAAGACGGTAGCAGACTGAAAACTAAAAGAAGAACGCCCGGTATTTATATAGGTATCGGGGGCTCGCCTCGGAGAAATACTACATTTATTATACACTCAGCAGCTATATAAGTCTTACCATTTCTATACGTCTTACGTTTTTTATCTGTATATGGTTCTGTATATGTACGACAATTCCTACTTTATCTGCTAATTATCAATGAAATCACCTGACTTGGGTATAATTTTCGTCTGAGAATGTGACTCAACATTCTGATTAGTGATTACTGAATCTGATTATTTACGTAAATTAACAGAGTGTTGCATGGCGACATATATTCCGCTATTAGACGAATATGTTTTGATTGAGGCAACAAAAATAAGATTATTATTATTTTTTTTTTTTGGCTTATCTGTCTTGGTAACTATTATTTAGTTCCATTATTAGTGTCCAGACCTATAGATTTCTTTACTTCATTCCTGTTTGTATCTTCATCGACAATGTTCGCCCTTGAGGTTGAAGTTACACAGTTCCTCTGAGATTATCAGGTCTAGCCTAAGAAACAGGTTTCTATCAAATAGTTCGACGTCCTCTCGTGTCCTGTTTTGCGTGCTTGTACCAGAAAGAATTAAAAACAAAAAATTTTCATTGAAACGCAATCCGAAAATAAGACCCCACCGGACCCCACCAAAAAATTTAAAAAAATTATAATAATTATATTTTCAACGGCTTTCAGTCCGTCGCTGATTAAATCAGACTTCCATCAGATAATCAACTAAACATGAGATTTCTCGTACAATTGATTGGTTTCAATTAACTTAAACAGTCCCCGAGCTACATATGTCTTGTACATTTTCATGAAAAATTATTTGCCATGGTTATCCGCTTTTGAATTAGGTTGATCTGATTTGAAGACAAGCTGTCGACACATTTTCAGACTTCAGTTACATATATACCGTCGCTTCCTGTTCCTGTTAGATTTCAAGATACCAAATTATATTTCTAACTCAATCTATCATGTAATTTCCGTCTTGTAAAATCTGAAGAAATTGGATGTGTCCGGATGTGTCCTGTGTGAGAGACTTATATTATATTAATTGGGTTAAAATCACCGAGAAGGAATTTTTTACGAGTTTCCATTACGTAACATAAACTTTATGGTCACGGTGCTCATACAGGTTTCTATTCTAACATTTACACACTATGTCGCAATAAGCCGCAGCCGCTATAGGCCTACAGCTACACATGTCAAAAGTTGCGTGAGACGATCAAACTAACCGAACTGAATAAGCTGCTGGACGTGACCCCGTGATTATGCATGCAGTTAAAGGAATTTGCCTGATGAAATAAGATACAACAGGTTTGAAGATTTTGATTTAATGACGTCTGTGATGCCTTGTTATAGTTGCCGCAGCACAGACCTTCAATCCCCTGGAGAAGAAGGTCAACACACAGGTGTCAGTTTCAGTCACGATATTACACCCGGCCGCCAAAATCAAGGCCAAAATCGTCTAAGTTATGTCAAATAGTTTTGAAAGAAATAAATCAACACCAGTCTATTGGCACTTTAAACCAAAACAAATCCAATACAGCGCTTTATTACTGATTATTTTTAAATTTTGAGTTGCTTCAGTTTGATTTTTGTTCTTTTATACTAGTTAAGCAGATGCAGCAGATGGCACGACAATAAAAAGTGGATGGCAGGACGAACAAAACACAGTCAGTCAGTTGGTAAAATTTGGACAATAATAGATTCCTTTTAGAGCGCCGCTCATCCATCACCCATGAACAGAGGTCGAATAATTATAAGTTCAGTGACTATAACCGCGGCTATGCTGGAGTGTAACCACCACCGTGATCATTCACATATATTAGTTTGAGATTTGGGTGGGTATATTGTAGACGATCTGGCTCATTCTGATTGCATATTCGTGTAGACTAACACACGTTTTCTTTTGTTTTAGAAGGCAACAAAGTCAAAGAAATAAGAAAAAACAAATGAAATCCATTCTTTTTCTTGTAGGGTGTGGTTATATGCATTGAATCACAAGAAAATCCCGCCGGTTCATTGCCCTCAATTGTATCGTGGTGTCTGAATGAAAATAAGTCATGGTCACTTCTCATACGCGATTCCGTCTACCATTTTTGTCTGTTATTAGAAATAAAAGTCAGACATTATAGCATTAATTTTTGGGGGGTTTTGGGGTTTTAGGAGAGGGAGTGGATAGCAACTATTTTACGTGGGGGTAGAGTGATCTAAGAAGTTGGAGGTCAAAACAAAAAATAAAATATTGAAATAAATGGGGAAATTCTCAAAATTTAATATGCAAAGGGGAAGGGTCCGAAAAAAGGACATTATCGTTTTGGATCAATACTTTTTGTGACGAAGAGGGGAAAGGGTGTGAAAATTCACCCAAAATTTATGGGCAAGTCCGTACCTGTGAATTGTTATTTTAATATAGGAGTAATAGAAATGATCTTTGGGCTATACGGCTGTGCCGCTGTGGCCTGACTCGCCTGAGGAAACCAATTGCTCTTGAATAAAAAAATTCATGAATAACGGTAGCAAATCATCTGCTCGATTCAGGACAAAGTATACAAGTAAAGGTCAAACTAAAAACTACGTATACGGTAAATTTTTTTTTTAAATTATTATTCTTCAGAGCTTATAACAAATTCAAGAATTTGGCCAGAGTTAATTGAGTTGGCAAATGTTGCAATCAAAAATGGCAACTTGACAAAGAATCCCGGAAACGTTGTATTTACCCATAAGGTATATTATTATTAATACAGGATTATTAATTTATTATTTATATTATTATTATTACAGGATTATTTGGAATTCCGTTACGCCTTCTGTGAGTAGTTGTAGCCAAACCCTGAGGACAGTTGGCTACCAACGTTGGATCTTTTCCTACTTAGATCTTGATTGCTAAACTATAGACTATACTAAATACTAAAGGTACTTTTATTTCTGGTGCAGTCTGCTGTTAATTATAGATATTCATCCGCACCGTTTTTTCGACAGTGTGCTAATCAAACGTTATCCGAATTTCAGGTGTGCCGAATTTTCCCATTTTATTCTCACGCAAGATTCAATAATACACTCAGCATCTTCTCAAATATCTATAAGCATTTAGGATGTCGAGAATTAATTTTTGTTTTACTCTTTTTTCAGTATTATTATATGCTGTTTATTGTGATTTTCTACAGTATTGCGTAATGTAATTAAAAATATCTGGGGCTTGGGCTTGTCTGAAATTGGTGAGGGCGTGTTCATCACGGTACGTTGTTAACCCCTAGCCCTAGGAAAGCTCAGACCGTTAAAAGTGATGATGGATTGACTTCAAAACGTTATTTCGTGTTGGTGAAAAGTCAACTTGTAAACCTTGATCTGACCCATGAATGTGCAAGAGAACATTGAATAACATTAAAAAAATCAAACTAGGTTGATTATCGACTTTTTGCGTGATTTTCTCCAAGGGTTCCGGGTTATATATAGTGCGCTACTACAGCACTACCATACATTTGATTGATTATCTTTGGACTTGCGGCTTAGGTGTCTTCATTTTTTAAATCCCAACGGCGTATCAATAAAAAACTAGATTGAAGCGCAATACGGAAATTCGTGCACATCAAACAATAAAAGTGCAGCAATGACAGCAGACTGGTGCGGACCAACAGGTTTATACCGAACTTGAAGAAGCTTTGCCTCATTTTGAATTCCTCCCGCCCTCGCAGGATGGCCAGCCAATCAGCCTTCGGCTCAGTTAACCCACACACTATATAGGAAATGTATCTGTAGCCTCTAGCTGTGGAAACTGGCTATTATTATACATTCAATTCAGTCAGGATTTTTTAAAAATTTGACGTTATGGTGATAAGCTTGACGTATGTATTCATTTCCCGTGACGTTTACGTTTGATATTTTTTATTTTATTTTTCATTTTTGGCGTTCCCTTCGCTTCTGATCAGAGGCTTTAGAGTCTGGTCAAAATTCTCAACTTGATATGATACTATATCAATCAAAAACTGAAATATCCTGAAACTGTGTTGGCATTTTTCCAACGTAGTAGCTATACCTGTAACGTTCAATCATTCGTTTTCTCAACAGTTGAGGTTGATGAACTCATGTGATGAGTGAAGGGAATAACGTCATTCTGTGACAAGTCAAACTTGTGCAGCTGCAGTTAAACCCGAGTCCATCAAATATTACACATTGCGATGTTGAAATCTATTTTTTCCATGGGTCATGATTATAACCCTGAAGGGTTTTTTTCTTCTTTCTGAAAACAGGATCGGAGTTAAAATAGAACATACTCATCTCAATAAAAAATACTCATCTCTTGAGGGTCAATTTTTAGCGCAATAAGAACTATTTCGGACTTTGTGATGTCGTTGACATTTTGACGAGAAATTGGAAAACTCGTCGGGATAGCGGAAAGGTCAAGAAATCAGGGCGATAGAAAAGGTTTTAAAAAAATTAATGTATTTATAGCTGAAGACATTAACTCGCCTGTTTTGAACTCGTGGACAACAAAGAAAGCGAGTGACCCTATATTTCTGCAGAAATATAGGGTCACTCAAGAATTCATGAATTCTTTTTGTGAACTCTACTGACCTTTTGCCAAAACAAAAGAAAGTTTTTCGATGAGGTTGTTGGTCTTAAACATTGTTGGCGACCTATGCGGAAACCAAAGTTGTTCTCCATCACGACCTATATAAAAAGCAATTGCCATTTCAAATCAATCAGTCGAAAAAATGAAGAGCTACAGCACCTTGTCCCTGGTTTTTCTCGCCGGTTTTCTATTTGTTGCAATTTCAGGTAAGATACTTTTGAATAATAACTGCTCTAGTATAATTTCTAGATTAATTAAAAATCATTTTCTTGTTTTCCCAGGTAACAAGACAACAGGCAATGAAGACACCCCGCAGCTTTTGTCGTCTACCATTGACGTCAGCAATGCTTCAGAGACCCGGCCAGCATCAGCACCGGTAGCCGCTACTGCCAGCGAAGAGGACAAGAAATTGCTGCTACCTTTACTGGCTATGAAGCCGCTGGTTATCGCTGGCGGTTTGCTGGCCGGTGGAAAGTTAAACCAGAAGAAACCTTCGATGCCGAGCCCGGCAGTCGCAGCCGCTAGACCCACATCAGCAGTCAACAATAACGTCTTGGTGGTGATCGATGACAACATCCAGCAGCAGCAGCTCGTGGAAAAGACGAACGCAGGTGATGATGACGAGCCCAGGAAATTGCTGATACCGATGATGGCCATGAAACCGCTGTTACTCGTCAGTGTGTTGACCGGCGCAAAGTTAGTTAAATTACCCGCCATATCGCCACCGAAAATCGGCATCACAATTACTAGACATGAATATCCAAAACAATTTGCTGACGGTGACACAATGCCGTAACGCATTATCAGCCAATTAACTCCCTCCAACGCTAAAATCTTTTATTTATATTACAATCGTGCATATGTACTGTGTTTTCGGCAATAAAAATGCAAGAAAAATATTGTCAGGAATCCTAAATTTACTCATACCTAAAATTTATGAATTTATAAGTTAATTGGAGACCAAAATAGATCTTTAATTTTTACAAGGTTTGGAGAGAGGTCATTGATCTCCGTATCTGCGTGACCTCTTTCGACCTACCTTAACCTAAATGGAGGTCGTTGAAATGTAGTCAAAATTATTTTTAATTATAGGCATGTGGGCATGTGGTGGTGTATATCGTCAAACACAGATATAGTTTAGTATAAAAAGTGGCGTACGGAGCTTTGGATGACATAGTATAGCGAAACATGTCGAAGCGCAGCATCTTGTTCTCAGTTTTAGTCTGTGTGGGTCTTGTTTTGGCTACTGGTAGGCAGTATTATCAATTCTTTTAAAATTTAATTGGTTTAAAATTAACAGTGCGCTGGTATTGTAGGTATTCATGGTGAGTCGGTTGGCGAAGTAGACAACAAATTCTTATTTGGAGGCATTTCAATTTCAATCGACAAACCTGGGGTAAATCCTCCATCAACTCCGACGCCAACTCCGCCAACTCCGCCAACTCCGCCAACGCCAACTCCGCCAACTCCGACGCCTCCCAATCCGAACGGTATAGTACTATTAGATTCTAGAAATTGAACAATTTCATTTTTCGCATGAAATATTATTAGTCAACTTGTATCCGTGTAGAATGTGTCAGTTTCACCGGTGGCTTCAAATGTTACAAGCTGCCGACAGGTTGTGTTTGCCCAGTCAACACTCAGGTAAGAATTAAAACAAAAAATGATCAGGCAATTTAAAAATTGCAGCTGTGGTTATTAAACTATGTATTTTGTTCCAAAGAAACCGTGGGTGGATGCCTTTGATTTCTGTAAGGCCAACGGTCGGTCTCTCATAAGCTTCAAAACGGCGGAAAAACAAGCCGAATTCGAAACATATTTACCTGCCATAATAGCAAAATGTAAGTTTGCTAATTATTTTTATGTGTTCGAATGGTTCATTATGTCTCAATTGATTTGTTTACAGCGGATAACCTTTTCACGACAATCGGATTTTGGACATCGGGAACTTTTTGCTTGGAGACGTCGGCTGCAAATGTTTACTGCCCCTCGAAAAACACTTGGGCGTGGGCGGCCACTCGCCAGAATTTCGGTTACGTCAACTGGGAGACGGGTCAGCCCGATATGACCATGTTGCCAAGGACTGCGTGCGCTCGTGCCGTACCCACCAACAAATACAAATGGGACGACATTGACTGTGGCCAGTTCCTACCATTCATCTGTGAATAGAGAAAGTGATGCCACTATTTTGTCGGGATAAAATGAGAAAAATTCAGCGTCTTTTTTCCATGTCGTATAATTTATCATTCTGTAACAATCCAATCAATCGCAATAAATTTTAGAAGGACTATTTGAAATCCACCGTGCAGAAAATCCGAGGTCCTTTGCCTTTGGTCGTTTAGAATTGTTCTGTTTTGTTCTTACCATAGGTAGGAATTGCATTCATATTGAGTCCTACTCTTGGAATTGTTTGCTTATTTTCATCCATCTCAGGTTTTCCTATATTTTTTTTAGAAAAAGAAATAAATTTCGAATTCAATTTGGCTGTTGAATTTTAATTATTTGAATATTACTTGTCTTGGTGGGACTGACGAGCAGCTTCTCCAAATTTAACAGCGGAACTTCCACGGTAAGGGAAATGGCGAATGCCATGAAAAAGACCATCAACAGGACTCCAAAGTAGTGCTCAACGTGAGTGAATTTGGTGTAGTAATACGGCTTCCGGATGTAAGCGTGATAGACCGTTAGGTAATTTAAATGAACCAAATAGACGACGTAGGTTAGACGGGCTAATGGAATAAAAGCCTTCCATGACAGAAATCGATTGATGAAACCTATAAAATCAAACATAAAAAATTGTCTAAATCAATTTGAAGGGGAATTTCATACAGGTTAAATGATGATGTCTTGGATGATGTAATACCTCCGTAACCATGGATACAGGCAAATACAATCCAAGCGACAACAGTCGCCCATGCAAATCGATGGAGCGATCCGTAAGAAACGCGAGTGACGTCGTTCATCTCTGGTACCTCGAGCTCGTTCAAATAGGGGACCATACCATAAACGACGGCCAAGCCGATTAACGTCGCAAAGAACCAACCAGCTGCAACAACTCCCTATTGAAAAACACAAAATACAGATTAAAAAGGCTATTTGATAAATAAAGACAAATAAAATGGGCATCCTATAAAACCTTGTTCATCTTGATTCTGGAATTTTTAGTTTTGTGAAGAATCCAACCGAGTAGAATTCCGAGGATGTAAGGCGGGAAACGGGTCCATGTTTGGACATAATAGCCGTAGTAATAGTGCGGATTGCTTGTGTCATTCCTATTAAAGAAAAATAATTCGTGAAATGGACTGAGTTTTCTATTAGGAAGTTGGGGTCTTACGGTCTGGTAAAGAAACCCATAGCTGGAAGATCCCAGACAATGAAGATGGCGATAGTTCCAGCAATGAGCCCCAATATGTTGAAGATGGCCCAGCTCAAACCAATTTTTCTCCATCGCCAAAGAGGATAGATGAATAGCGGACTCAGTATAAACATTTGCATATCACACGCTAAATACCAGGTTTCACCCATACACTGAAGTCATAATTCTAAAAATGTTAGTGATACTTTACGCTACAATTTAATTATCCTAATTATACACTAAAAAAACTATAGCTTACGTCCATTTCGAATGTTCGAACATAATTATTGATGTAAAGAAGATTGGTCCACCAGTTCCAACGACAGGCCAGACTCAAGATCCGGACATTTTGCCAATTGGGTCCTGATCCGAGATAGGCCAACAGAGTTGCTATGAAGCCCAGTATCACGGCGTAAACTGGCGTCAATCTAGACTCAAAATAAAAACCGATTATTATTATACGGACCGCATTAAAAATAACTCCGGACGATCCACCTAAGGAAACGATGGAGATAAAAGAGGGCGACATTGAAACGTCCTTTGTTTCGGTCCAGTTCCCGCATCAAGGAATAAGTTACTAGCAGGCCACTCATCAGGAAAAATGTGTCGACTGCAATTGTGCCATTGAGAACACCGTGCAACTGCCACTCTAATGCATCCTTAAAAAATAATTGTATAGTATGTATGCTTTAATTTAATTTCCTTGCTAATAGTATACCTTTAATAATCCTAAAGGGTTGTACATGGGATTGATAATGGCTTCATAGTACGTATGGTAAAGAACGATCCAGGTAGTGGACAGGACTCGCATTCCGTTTAAACAGGACAGATTGTCAACAGCAGCTGATTTGGTCGACAATAATTTCTTGCCGTTTGTTAGCATGGAGAAACACCGCAGGGCTTTCACAGGCAGGCCAACTTTTTTCGGCTGATCGGGTTGAATTTGGTAATAACTGAACCACAAATCGTGAACTGTAGCACAAAGAATTACTAACCCAAGGAGACTTAATGTGACACTGTAAAATAGGAGAAAATTAAAAATTGTTTAAGTTAAATTAATACAAATTATTCGATAGGAATGACATGTGGTAAATTACATCACAGCTACGTCGGGTCCGTCAAAATTGGGAGTGGCTTTGATCTGCTCGGCGGTGTAGCAATAATTATCGTCGTTGACGGCCACCATGGAAGTGTAGTAATTGGTGTCGTTGTAAGTCGTGTTATCTATCGCCCTACTTCCGATCAGTTGCGCAATGGACAAGCGGAAGTCTGCAGCGGTGCAGGAAGAAGGGATGCAATAATCAAGGGCTCCCAGGAATCTTGAGTTAAAATCGGTGTCTCTCACTTTGGGCTCTTTCAATTTCGGACCGTTGTAGAGCCATTCCAACACCTGTATGATTCCCACCCA
Organism: Daphnia pulicaria; assembly: GCF_021234035.1. NCBI lineage: Eukaryota > Metazoa > Arthropoda > Branchiopoda > Diplostraca > Daphniidae > Daphnia > Daphnia pulicaria. The sequence continues at coordinate 10,103,740 of NC_060914.1, forward strand.
ATTTGTCCGCTGCTGCATTTCGTCTCCAACGGGATTCTCCTCTTCCAACTCCTCTGGCATTACCAGGTCCGAATCAAAGAACACCGTGCAGTACTTGCCCTGGAAGGATGTGTTGGTCCAATCGGCCTGGACGGATAAGCATTCGTCGAAAAGTCCTAGCCCGTGAAAGTTACCACTGTAGTAAAACGCTTCCGGGAATTTACCCGTCGATTCATACACTGAAATACGTGTACAAAATTTTAATTAAATTAAATACAATTAGAAATAATTTTTTTTTAAATATTTACACACTTTTCTTGGCCCAGTCGACTCGAAGAAGGTAGGCTTGGTGGTAAGCGATGCTGTCGTTTAAACATTGCTCGCTGATGTTGGTGGCCACAAGCGTTGGGAAATTTGATCTCTTTGAAAGATTGTGACGTTCACGCGCAAAGAAGGCGACGATGGCATTAGTAACGATGTTACTAACGATTGACTTGTCGTCATTTTGTTGATTTAAATAAAGGCTTGGATCAATTTCTGACAAATCTAAATTTTCGAGCTCCTCTGGGGAGATACCTAATTCGATTAAATCAAATTGACTAAGTTGATCTAGATTGCTCGTTAAAGAAATCACTTGGCCGGCCCCGGCAAGAACTAAAATAAAAAATAAAAACATGGCGTTGAGCTCACGCCTATAAGAACCTGTATTAGAGCGCTATAGGTACTAATTATAGTGTTCTAGTATACAAGGTTCACGCTCAACTGTTCGATAATGGACAATAATAATCAGTTTTATATGCTGTTGCGTCAACGAACTTCCTGATAAGGCACACACTATTACGTTTGTGATTATTGTGACCGGATGAAAGTTTCGTCATTGACACCGTTCGAGGTTATAGAGCAAAGAGTTGCCGCTCTTTTGGCGTTTTAAATTTTGAAATGAAATTGTCACGCCTTATCCAAACAATTGAACGCTATCGACAAGGATAAAAAATTAATTTGACATGTGCGGACAAATAGTTTTATCTGTATTTGATGGTGCAATAACGATTTGAAATCACATATGGACATCAAAGACGAAGGCTGCTTATTTACATATACTGTACATGTTACTTGAGACAATAAAAAAAACGACCTTTCGCCATCATAAGCTCTAATAATGACCGTTATCCACTAAATGCACTTATAACAAAGGTCACATTACTTATCATTATTCAAATCTTTCGTCTTGTCTTTTTAATTAACCAATGATTATCTGGAGACGTGATCACGTGAACGAAGCGTGACAATCAAAATCTAGTTAATACAATGTGAAAGGTGCAATATTCATTAATGCGCACTAATGATAGGAGGCGTTTTCCCTTATTACGTAATGGACAGAATAATCAAAGTTCGTCTACAGCTTGAAAAGAAAAATTTTTTACACTTATGTTTATGATTTATGCAGGCATTACCGATTCTATCGGTATTATACTATATGTTATAATAACTTTATCTCTATTGGAATAGCGTGACGCAAGAATCAACATTACATTACATGCTTTTGCAATCATTCATGTATACGTGTGTGTGTTCCATTAAAAGCAATATTTCAACTAGCGGGTGATTTAAAAGACGAATGATGTGGAGATTTAACTCGAGCATCTTCAATAATCTTTCAGGGAAATCACATGTCCATTCGAACAGTTTCCGTCTCTTCTCCATTCGGCCTCTTTGGCTCAATTTCAATATCGACTGCCGCAGGTTTTTCTGTTTTTCATTGTCAAAAGGGAAAACAGATGAAAAAAATGAACTTTGAAAAGGTAAAGTCAAATGACATACTTGTCCTGGTGGGATTGACGAGCAGCTTCTCCAAATTCAAAAGCGGAACCTCCACGACGAGGCAGATGGCGAATGCCATGAAAAAGACCATCAACAGGACTCCAAAGTAGTGCTCGGCGTGAGTGAATTTGGTGTAGTAATACGGCTTTCGGATGTAAGCGTGATAGACCAGCAAATAGTTTTGATGAATTAGGTAGACGACATACGTCAACCGGCCCAACGGAATAAATATCTTCCACGACAGAAAGCGGTTGACGTATCCTTTTTCACGTTGGATAATTTTAAGTGTTATTTTAAAAGACTGTATAAAAATTTATGAATACCTCCATAACCGTGAATGCAAGCGAAAATAATCCAAGCGACGCAGGAGGCCCAGGCGATGCGGTGAAGTGATCCGTACGAGACGCGGACGAAATCGTTCATTTCCGGAACCTCGTACTCGTTCAAATAAGGCACCATACCGTAAATAACGGCCAATCCTATAACGATGGTGAGGGTCCAGCCAACAGCCACCACAACCTAATTTTGAAAAATTAAAAAAGGTTTTATAAAAAAATTTTATATGGTTAAAAATTCACGCTAAAAAAGTTACCTTCTTAAGTTTAATCTGCGTGTTCTTTGTCAAGTGAAGTATCCATCCGAGCAAAATTCCAAGAATGTATGGGGGAAAACGAGTCCACAGTGAAGCATAATAGCCATAGAAATAATACGGATTGTTCATGTCATTCCTATAATGATTAAGTAAATTGATTAGGTAAAATCATCAGCCTAAAAATACAAAAGAAAGTAAAAATAACATACTCTCTTGTGAAAAAACTCATAGCTGGAAGATCCCAAACAATGAAGATGGCGATAGTTCCACACAGAATTCCTACTATATTGAAAATGGCCCAGCTCAAGCCAATTTTCCTCCATCGCCAAAGAGGATAGATGAATAGCGGACTCAGAATAAACATTTGCATATCACATGCCAAGTACCAGGTTTCACCCATACACTGTAGGAAAAAAACTGATGAGGTAATATCAAAGTTTTTCATTCAGGCCAAATTGAAAATTAGTGTTACTCCATTATTACATCAGCTCCCAAAAAGTTATTGATGTAAAGAAGATTGGTCCACCATCTCGAGCGACAAACAAGGCTATGATTCCGCACATTTTGCCAATTGGGTCCTGATCCGAGATAAGCCAACAGTGTGGCTATGAAGCCCAATATCACGGCGTAAACCGGCGTCAGTCTGTGTCAAATAGGAAAATCAATTAGTCCAGGATAAAACAGACCAAACAGTGAAATGTAGAAACCTGAGATATCGATGGAGATAAAAGAAACCAACGTTGAAACGGCCTTTGTTTCGGTCCAGCTGGCGCATCAAGGAATAAGTGACGAGCAGGCCGCTCATCAGGAAAAACGTGTCGACTGAAACGGTGGCGTTCAGAACGCTGTGAAGTTGCCATGTCAGTGCATCCTAAGAAATAACACTTTAATTATAAGTATAATACGGACGGAATTCATTTATTACCTCAATTAATGTAAAAACGTTGTACATGGGATTGATAATGGCTTGATAGTACGTGTGATAGAGAACGATCCAGGTGGTTGACAGGACTCTGATTCCATTCAAACAGGCCAAGTTGTCGACGGCGGCCGATTTGGTGGACAGCAATTTCTTGCCGTTGGTTAGCATGGAGAAACAATGCAATGCTTTCACGGCCATTTTCTTCGGCTGGACAGGACGATTTTGATAATGCAGCCATAATTCGTGCGATGTGGCCAAAAGAACAACCAATCCAAGTAAACTCAGTACGACACTTAATTTCAATTAGAGAGATATTACATCAATGAATGATTGAAAATTAATTGAAAATATACTATGACTTACACAACAGTAATATCGGCTCCGTTATACTTGGGTGGGGCGTGGATCTTCTCTGTGGTGTAGCAATAATTCTCGTCGTTGATGGTGACCATGGAAGTATAGTAGAAATTCCCATCGTACGTCGTGTTCCCTATGACTCTGCTGCCCACCAATTGGGCGACAGACGAGCGGAAGTCTTGAGCGGAGCACGAAGAAGGTATGCAATAATCCAGGGCCATTAAATTTTTCGAATTGGGATCGCTGTTCCTCACTTTGGGCTCTTTCAATCTCGGGCCGTTGTAGAGCAACTCCAAGCCTTGCAGAATCCCCACCCAATTGTTTCGCTGCATCTCATTATTCTCTGAATTACTTTTCTTTGGGCTAGGCTCTTCCAGCTCCCATGGCATTACTAACACTGAATCGAAGAACACCGTACAATACTGACCGTGGAATGGCATTTCCGCCCAGTGTCCTACCGATAAACACTCGTCGAAAAGTCCTAGACCGTGCAAATTGCCACTGCCGTGCCAGGCTTCCGGGAGTTTGCCAGTAGATTCAAACACTGCACATAACATTTTAAGGTTTTTAAGCATTTCGCGGGTGAATGTTGAATTGATTTGAATAAATTACTTTTCTTAGCCCAGTCGACTCTAAGGAGATAGGCTTGGTGATAGGTGCCACTGTCCTTGTGGCACTGCTCGCTGATATTGGTGGCCACAAGTGTCGGGAAGTTGGACGACTTGGTGATGTTGTGTTGCTCACGCGCGAGTAACGCGATGATGGCTTGAGTGATGATGTTGGTGGCCATCGACTTTCCATCACGTTGTTGGTTCTTATTAATTTCTTCCTGTGGAATTCCGTCTGACGAGACTGAAGAATTGTGATGTAATTCTCGGTTGTCAGTGAAGGAATTGGTTTTTCCAAAACCGACTAATAACACTAAAAAGATTGGGAAGAGCATTGCCGTAATCGATTTGAACGGCCCGCTCAACCTTTTTGGATTACCAACGCTTGACCGCTGTCTACTGACTGAGTTGAAACCAAAATAAGCTTTTGTTTATGTATCGAAACGCAGACGCTGATAAACATTTGTTTCCGGTTGATCTTCGGTGTCTCGTAATCACTTCCTTTGTGGTTACTAGCTAGCTGTTGCTTGCAGAGTTTTGTGCAACGAACGAATCAGTTTGCTAAGAATTAGATGAAAGGTGCTGAAACTTTTTTCCAACTTTTTATCGGCGGTCAAACGTTTGTTCCGTTGATTGCGTCGAGTCTCGTTAGTAAATAAACACACACATTAGCAAGTTAAGTTAAGATAAGGAAATATCTAGAGTAGGTATGGAAATCAATATAGAGATGAACATTTAACACTATTTCCCAATTTCCAAGGTATACCACGAACCGCAAGTATAAAATAACAAGTGCTCCAGTGTAACTTGAGAGTGACTATGTTATACACCCAGCTGGAGCTTTGGGTTTTCTATACATAGTATTATAGGTAAGCAAACAGAAAAAGAAAACATGTCAGCTGTGATGACGGCCATGAGGAAGCAAATAATGAATACATTCGTTTTCGTGACAGCGCTGCAAGCGCGTTCTTTTTTTGTAGCTTGTTACATCACTTAGTATGCACGGAAATTCATAATAACCAGCAAAAGAGGGAGTGACGCAACCGGTCTCTAACGGGTAATGGTGTAAATAAATAATTGATTGATGTATTGATTAATTTCCCATATTTTATTTTGTGGCCGAGTGTCTCAAACTTTTTACTGTAATCTAAAGACTAAAGGGCGAGTATTTTCCACTGGATTTTAAAATCTACTTATTAATCTTACTAATTATTTTATCTTCCACGATCTTCTACAAGTTATCTGGATACAGTTTGTATTGAGCATTGACATTTGAATTTTCTCAAAGATTTGAACCGGGCAACCGCCACCGGCGGTCCGCGAGGCTGCGGGAAAGAACTGGCTTCTTTAAAGGTTGGCCCATCTTCTTTTCCTCTCCTTTCAAAATTTCTTGGTCACGCCTATTGCACTCCGGAGTCCGGAGCGCTCTAGTGTCAAAAGTGGCTATTGCACTCCGGAGTCCGGAGTCCTCTAGCGTCAAAAGTGGCTATTGCACTCCGGAGTCCGGAGTCCTCTAGCGTCAAAAGTGGCTATTGCACTCCGGAAAGGAAATATGAAGTCATTTATGGCGACGAATGGCAAATAACGACTGATTCTGTGTTTTGACTGGTTTTGAATTCATTAAAAATTCAATTAAGGGTAAGAAATAAATTTGCAATATATTTAAGATAGAAAAGCAAGCTTATCAGCTCGCCGCGAAGGGATAGTCGTAAGCCAGTTGAAAACTGTCTTAAATGACAAATTCAGGGCCTATTGTTTAGTTGAACATATTCACAATTCACACTTTTCTTCACAGACTTTTTTGTCTTTAAACGGGATTTTTCTGTCCCAGTTCAATATTTATCCTTTCAAGTTATTTTCGTTTAATTTTCTCAACTCATATTTTCCTATTTTTACACATAAAGTTCAATAATTGAATTTAAAAATAAACATCTTTTAGTCAAATAACTACAAAACATAAATGCAAATCTAGTTGTTGCGTCATGGTTGGGACATCAAAGATTGCGTCATCACGGCGATGCTATGGACATCTAGTCGCCACCGCAAGATGTCACCAGTCATTAAGTAAAAAAATTGTAGTCGCAACCGCCAGATGTCACTAGTCGTTAAAAAATTATTTTAGCAGTTTTTCATTAATTACAGGAGAACTAATTAAGTAAATGAAATAATTTTTGTTCTGGTCGCACCGCATATTTTTTCTCTAATTTTTAAGACCAAAAAGTCTTAAATCTGTCGTGAAACACCCGAGTTATGGAGCGTTACATACAGACAGACAGACAGACAGACAAAGTGACATGGCTTTTATTTTTCTGCGTATGCGATTATTAGCTTCGCCCTTCGGGCTCGCAATAACAATCAAATATATTTGAATTTCATTAATAAACACAAATAGCCATTAGCCAATATAAAAGATGGGACTTAGTTAGTATTGTTAACTTAGCTAGAGTCGGAGAGTCCACCATTGAATCAGTACCTTAGATTCAAATTGCAAATAAACAGGAATAAAGTAGAATTTATAAACATATCAATTCAGGGTGATGTTTCTTGATAAACATTTCAACTTCTTGCTCTATTCTTCTCGGCGTTTGAACCCAAAGCAACCCATCATCAAAGGACAAGGCGCTTCCATATTCCGCTCTTAAAGGATCTTTGATTGACGCCGCCATATGTGGCAATTCTTTCCTCTCTTAAATCAATTACTTTTTCATTGTCAGTTCATTCATGTGATGACAAAGCACCGAGTGAAACTGAACACGAAAATACCAAGTATTTTTTCGCACTCACAATTCGGTTAAAATGTCTTTTGATATTCTCACTATAATAAAGGAAACTACATGTTAACTTAGTTATGTATTGTTTTGTTTCAAGATATGAAAGACGTGTCTAGCTGTTAGTTTATTGGAATAAGGGACACGGACATTGAATGGTTTATAGCGTGAAATCAGCTGAATCACACGTTACGTGTCAATCAGCAGAAATAGTGAGTTGCTGGTCAATGCGTTTCAAGGTCACAAACAACCCCTCGAACTCGAAGCCCCGTTCTGAGAACTCCGGCTCGACCTTCAGGCAAGCAAGGGGGCGACAGAGGGTGACTCACTATGGCGTGTGTTTATAGCGTGTTTAACAACCTAAATTTATACTTTGAATAGAATGATCTCTGTGTAATATAGCTGAATCACACGTTACGTGTGAATCAATCAGCAGAAATAGTGAGTTGCTGGTCAATGCGTTTAGAGGTCACAAAGAACCCCTCGAAGCCCCGTTCTGAGAATTCCGGCTCGACCTTCAGGCAAGTAAGGGGGTGTCAGAGGGTGACTCACTATGTCGTGTGTTTATAGCGTGTTTAACAACCTGTCTAAATCCTTACTTTGAATATAATGATCTCTGTGTAATATAAACTGCAATGAATCCTTTTGGTGATATTGATATCGAGGCTTATGAAGAATTTTGTGTGAGTAGGAATTGTGGTAACACCTTAGCAAATAGAGCAAGAAGTTTAAATTGTTAACAAGAAATATCACCCTGAATTGATATGTTTTATAAATTCTCCTTTATTCCTGTTGCGAGACACTTAACTATATTTACAATTTGAATTTTAAGGTACTGATTCAATGTTGGACATAGTACTTTAGCTAAGTTAACAATAACTAAATATAAATTCCATCTTACTACTATCATTATCCGACTATTTGTATTTATTAGTGAAATTCAAATATATTTGATTGTTATTTATTTTGAATTCAAATAAAAACCATTCAAATTTCAAAACACAGAAACAGAATGCCATTCGCCGCCAAATGAAAGTACTACATGTTTCCTTTCCGGAGTGCAATAGCCACTCTTGACGCTAGAGGACTCCGGACTCCGGAGTGCAATAGCCACTTTTGACACTAGAGCGCTCCGGACTCCGGAGTGCAATAGATTTTACCAAATTTCTTGGCGTTGTGTAGTTGCCGCTAGATCTCTGCTGTCTCTCTGTACACCTGAATCTCCAAAAAGGCAAAAAGCTAACTTGCTTTCAGTGATTTATATTCAAAATTAGAATTCCTCGTTAAACGCTACAGTTTTCAGAGCGAACTTTATAAAATATGGCTCCAGTTAGAGTTCCAGAACTAGCACTAGAAACTGCAAAAGAAGAGCTTAAAGGTATCTTTGTGTCCAGAAATAAATTTAAAATGCAATCAGTGGTGCTCTAATGATTTGAATTTAGCTTTTGTAGCGAAACCAGCGAATAGAGATCGAGAGAAATGGAAGGGATTTGCAATCATTAATGCAGATGAGAATATGATGCAAAATATGGAGTCTGCTACCCAGTTACAAGAATCACTGCTTTCGGTCATGGAAACCAAAGTACGATTACCAGTAAGACAAACAGTGATAACCTTTCCTATTAATGTTTAAATTGACAAGCAATTATTACATTTGCAGTGCATAGTGTGCCAAGGTCAAAAAGGTGCTATATTTTGTAGAATAACATATACGTCTGCCCTAAATGCCAAAGAAAAACTTGCAAACTCCCGATTTAAGCCCCCATTCTATTTTGTGGTTTTTCCAAATGAAACTGTTTTCTATTGCATTAAAAAATCCATCCCTGATATGATCGCCGACACCCTGATCAAAGTGTATGGAGCAACTCGATTGAGAATACTTCCTCTTGAAGGCAATGATTTCCGTTCCCTAAGACAACTGCATTTAAACAAGATTAGCAAAGGAAAGATCTGTAGAAGACCTGTCAAAACTACACATCCAATCGATGCAGACGTCGAGATGAAAGAATCTCATTCGGGTAATTTGTCATTATTCTGGAAGCCAATTTTTTGAGACATAATTCTTGTTGTTTGATTGCAGATTTAAAAGAAGACATAGAAGATGAAGATAGACCATGGAAGAAAAGAAAAGATGAATACTATTCTGAGCATTTCTATCCTGAGAAGGATCCTGTCATAACCAAATTCACTGTTTCGGTAAAATTTTGTTTCTCTTTCAGTCCAGTTCATCCAGTTTCATCCAGTTCACGCCTAATTTTTTATTTTCTATTGCTAAGTCTTCGTCCAAGTTCTCCGGTACCCGGACGACTTCGAAACTTAAGTGCGACCTTAAAGTAACCTTACGATCAGACAACCTCCTCGAGTTTTTTAACTATTCATTGGACAAGGGAATTCTCACGTACCCTTTAAACCCGTTTTTTGAAAACATCGTTAATTTAGGGCGCACCTCAATTTCAACAAAGGAAATAGAAGAAAACTAGACTGTAATTGTTGCTACATTTTTCATTTTCACACTGTATAATACGGCCATTACGGTAAATTTAAATGATTTTTAAATACACGATTAATCTGGAATTCATTCGATTATCGAAAAGGGTTTTGGTAGAGTGATTGTTTCGGCAGTGCCATTAAGGGGGCATAATGGCTTATATTCGCCCCCCCCTGACAGAGTAAAACGCATAATTATTCATAATTTTCATCAGAGCTATACACTATAGCTCTGGTTTTCATGATATCATTCCTCATTCCGCTCTCCGCTTGTTCGCTCATTCGTTCTCTGCTTATGAGTTAATGAGTTGTTTAAATTTATCTTGCAACCTCGCGATTTATTCTGACACATAAACAAGCAGACAGTTTTCAAGGATAGCGAATTGTAGTGTGGCTGTGGCAGCCAGCGGCAGCCAGTGAGCAAACAAGTTGTATAGACAAATTTGATAAATTACACATATTTATTGAGATGACGGAGGAAAACCCGGATTTGCAAAGAAAAATTGTAAAAGCACTCAATGAAGAAATTGGATCAGATCTAAAACAACTTCACAAACTCAAAGAACTATATGATGAAACCAAAACCATACAAGATGATCTGAGAGAGAAAGTAAAATAATCTTGCTTCAGCTGTTTTTCCAACATCTATTTATCTAACATTTATCTGTTTTCAGCTTTCATTAGTTAGCACAGAAGCTCCAACAAAAGTTCAAAACACCTTGAGGGAGGTTGAAGAGCTCTCTAAAAAACTAGTGACTCTTGAAAAACAATACTTGGACTTGAAAGTTGAAGCCCAATCACACTCAACATCTGTCGACACATTTCTAGGAAATTTCAGCAGTCAACTACAAGAAATAGAAAGACTTGAACTGGAATATTCCTACCTGAAATGCATAAAAACTGTTGAAGATCTAAGGTATTCAATTTAATAAACATACAAACCCCATCATAAAGTATTAATCATGTTTCATCACTTATGATATTAGTGAGAAAATCCGACAGAGTTTACAGTCTAACCTAGATTTGGAAGCTGTTGAGTTGTACAACAAACTCGTACAACACAACTGCATGCTGGAAACATCTCAGTGTGAAAATCTAAAAAAGTTTGTTAATGATACTGTAATTTTCTGGTTTGAGATGATCAAGGAAAAACTAAAAAAGTATAGCCCATTTCAATTAAAGATTTATTATACCCGTTAAAAAATGTTCTTTTGAAAAACAGGGAAATGCAAGATACTCTAAAACTGATACAGTGGCCTTTGATTTCAACGAACCAGGAGGTTTTAAAAACTGTCCCTCCACCTGATGTGATGAGCAAGTTTCAGTTACAATTTCAGTGCCTTGGCAAACTGGAAATCCCATCCAAACAGTCAGTTCTACACTGGTCCAAGTACAAGTTTGCGGATACATTTTGAATTCTTTATTTCTTTCAGGTTGGAAGATCCAAGTGTGGCAGATCATGTGATTTTGTCTAGATTTACTCCTTCCAGCCTAGCCATCCAAGAATTAATATATCCTCTATTGAAAAGATTTTTATATCATTTTGGTGGTAATCGACCAACCAACCGTCGTGACAAACCCGAGTGGTATATGCGCCAGATTCTTCAGTGGATTGGAGATCACGCTAAATTCCTCGAAACAAACGTTCAACCCTTGTACGCACCTAATGATGCTTTAACGGATTTTTCACGAGGACTCGTTCAACTTGCTGTCGAGAAACTAGTAAAGGACACACCGGTTATCCTTGAGGATGACACCATTTTGGCACACACTATCGGTGAAGTACTCAGCTTTGAGAGTGAACTTCGATCCTCTTACAACTACCCATCTTCACAGCCGTCAGCTTTACTTGTTCTCTCTCAGCCCCAGTTTTTTACTCGATGGATTGCCTTAGAAAGAGCTTGTAAGTTGACTAATGAGAATTTCCTCGCATTCTACTTAAACTTCAATCATCTGTTTCATTCATAGTCGCCGTAGAAAAAATGGACATCCTTTTGATTAGCGACAAAGCCTGGACTTGCGTCTCTGGAGACAATTCCGAGGCAGAAGACGAAGTTCGATTAACTGAGTGTGGCGAAGGATTTCTCCAAATGCTGCTGGCCATTACGGATCGTTACAAGATCTTACCCCAACCCGGTCATAAGTTGCAGTTTTTGGATTTACAGCTTGAACTGCTGGACGAGTTCCGTATTCGGTTGCTACAGTTAGCCCGTCAAGACAAATTTCACGAATTATTCGCCAATCGATCATCGCCCAATATCAGCCCTATCCTGAACACGCTGACGGCTGTTATTAATGTTCTAGATGACTGGACTGATTTACCGGTAATAATTTCCTACAATTATGAATTATCGTATAATAATCGTTTATGTTTCTCTTTTGTGATGCAAGTTCTTCGTTCAACTGCATAGTTATAAAGTCCAGACGGAAAATATTGAGCGTTTAGCTGCAGAAGCTATTAGCAATGATGAAGCCTCGCTTCCTTGGCTTCGTACTCAAGCTCATACCAATCGAGACGAAGAAGGTGAATAAGAATAATCTTTTAAATACTACTTTTCCGAACAAAATACTATTCTGAATTTTATCATCAACAGGATCGGTATTTGACAGCATCATTGAGCTTTTAAAGAGAATGCAGGAAGATTTGCTGCGCCGTCTGGTAGAGGCGGTGATGCTCGAAGTGAAAGCCAAATCGCAACCCTACAGACTTGACAAGTAAGTAATTGAAATAAATTTTTAAATCGCCTTTTTATAAAAAATTATATTGTCCGGTAGGTGGGCATCACTCCCCAATCCGGATGAATTCATTCAACCCAGCCTATCGCCAACAGGTCAGTATTTAGATTCATAGTTTTTATTTTGATTCTCCGTTTTATTATTTCACGTCTTTGTTCTATAATAAATAGGATCTGCAATGCTCCAGGCAGTAGCGATTGGCTTGTTGTGGCTTAAGGATTCCCTGGCATCTACTATGTTTGTCGAAGCGTGGCAGAAATTGGCCTCTCAAGTGAACGACGTATGAAATGACTGTGCCTGTTTTTATTCAATCAGAAATTTTAACGAATCAAACATTCTAGTTCCTCTTGGAAGAGCTGATCCTACAGCGGCAGTTTAACGAAGGAGGCGCTTCTCAACTTTGCTTCGACATCCAGCAGAATCTGATACCGCTTTTTGGGCAATACACCACAAAACCGGAGATTTACTTTAAAGAGTACGTGTCCGTTCGTTATCTTACTTTACATCACTTCTTAATTGTATTTCATTTGATAACAGGCTTAAAGATGCATGCACATTATTGCGGCTTCCGCGTCCCATCACTCTTTTGCTACTGGACACACTCTCCGTAGCTATACAGGATAGTGAAAGCACATCTGTCAAATCAAATCGGGCCACATTCAACGGCAAACAAGCGCTGAAAGACCAAGGAATTAAAAAATTATCCGTTGAAGATTCTTTGAGCGTTCTCCGTCGGAGAATTTTGTAAAGGAGGTTTTACAAATTGGAATGTTAATACAAGTCTAATGAATGTTTTAGACTGCTGGGTAGAGACGGCCACTGTGAGTTGTGATTATAGCGGGAAAAAAGCGGTGAAAAGGGGCAAAATCAATTCTATTGTTGGAATTTTGCGTCGTGGGAGATGTTCAAGGCCGGCATAAAATGCGTTAGTAGTCCTAGTGCGCCAGAGCCCAGCAACCTGAGTACGGTGCTGGAGGCAGTTCCAACTGATCGAAGTCCTTGAAAATTTGACGGAGGGGTTGGGCCTTATCGGTCCAATCGTAAGATAATTTTACATTTGAATGGTGAAGTGTCTAACATGCAGAGTGGGCTCTCGGTCAAAATCTAAAGTTTTCTCAAGGTTCGGACACACCGATTATCGCCCTTTTTTTTATCGCAGTACCACTTTAGTTTCATTTAGTTGTTGTTTTTCAGTTGTTACTATTTGTTTCTAAAATTTTGTTGCCTAGTGACTGTTTTTCAAAAAAGTAATTTTCGTCGTCAACACATTCGCAATGGAAAAGGAAGGTGAAATTCTACTTAAACCCGGTCAACAGATAAAACCTCACGTTCCAAATGAAGTGGTTCATCAACTTGTTTTTAAATTGTACAATCTTGAAGTGGCTTCAGTAAAAGAATTGAATAGTTACGACGATAAAAACTTCCACGTCACGGTAATGTTTAGTCCATTTTTTAGCTCTCTAGGTTTTATATAAAAATAACTTAAAGCATTTCAATTTTTCTTTCATTTAGGTTAAAAGTGACAGTGCCTTGCCTGATATTCACGATGCATGCCCTCACGGGTATGTTTTGAAAGTCCTGAATTCCCTTGATTCAAAAGCGTACAACTTGATTGACGCACAGAATGAAATGATGCTTTATTTGGGTATGTTAACCTGTTTTCGTTAGTAGACATTCAGAGTTTATTTATTTCGATGAATTTTTTGTTTAGCTAAGACGGGGTTGCCTTGTCCAAGACCGGTGAAAAATATTGACGGAAAGAGCATGTCGTTGGAGCATTTGAAAGGTAATACTATTGATGGAGTTACATGAGAATTTATACAAATGCTATTATTCGTCTCACAGATGCACAGAATCAGTCTACGGATCAATATATCGTGCGGCTTCTGTCCTTTGTGCCCGGTAAAATTTTGTTTAGCGTTCCTTATACAAAGGAATTGTTTTTTCAAGTCGGAGAGTTGGTGGCTAAAACAGATCTCGCTTTGATGGTATTTAATTTGATATATTTACTTATTTCATCTATATTAAACTATACAAGGAAATGTCGCTAATTCTTTACAGGGATTCAAACATGATGGTCTCAAAGGAGTTGATCGCATATGGAATTTGATTGCCGTTCCAAAGCTGGTAGACTTTGTCTATGTGATTGCAGACGAACAAAAACATTCACTGTCGATGGAAGTAATTGAGAATTTCAAGTCCAA